>NC_053489.1:135937106-136309613 GCF_905171775.1 Rana temporaria
CCCTGGCAGCGCCTTCCTGGGCAGAGACCGGATCCTGGCCTTCTACCCGGGACAGCCCCGTCGTTGCTTCAAGTGCGGCAGCCCGACCCACATGAGCTCGGACTGCACGGTGGTCAGATGTGGCCGGTGCCACGAGTTTGGCCACCTGTCCGAGTCATGTGGGAAGATATGCTGCAACTTGTGTGGTGAGATGGGGCACCCGTTTAGCAGGTGCCCCAAAGCATATCGGGGTTCTTCCTCAGGGGGGGGACCTCCTGGGCCGGGAGCGGCCGAAGCCCCCCCGGCGAGTGATGGCCGGGGGGGTGGGGATCCTGGAGCCCCTAATGCCCCTTCGGAGGGACCAACAGGCCCGCAGCCTCAAAGAAGGCGGAGCAGGCGTGGGCGAGGGGCTCCCCCCCCGGGAGACACGGGCTCAGTTGGCCAGGAGGCTCCCGATCCTCCGGAAGGCAGAGCCGGTGGGGAGGAGTCGGGAGGGCCTGGAGGTCCTGGGTCTGAGGATCCGGGGCCCGGGCCTTTCCCTCCTTTTGTTGCAGGGCCAATCCCCACCCCCCTTCCCCCCCACCTACTTGCCCCCTCCCATCACCTGGCCCTAAAGAAAAATCCCCTCCTCGTAATCCCCCCCCTCGTCCCCCCCCCTCCCAAGTCCCGTCCCCCCCCTTCCCCTTCTTCCTCCCATGCAGTAGGATCTGGTTCCCCCCTGTCCCCTCCCCTGTCTCTGGCCCCCCTCCTGCCTCTCCTATCCCCCCCCCTTCTGGACCCAGGGCTATGGCCATGGAGACGGATGCTGCTCGGGCCTCGCATAAGAGGGCTAAGGAGGTCTCGAGCAGCGGGTCTGAGGAAGGGGGTGGTGTTGTCACCTCGGAGAAATGGCAGGAGTGGGAGCAAGTCAGACATAGGAGGAAGAAGGGGCAGGCTAATAAATCTGGGGGCGGGAAGCTCCTTGCGAAGGGTGGGGTTCCCCCAGGGGCACGAAGTGGGGTGTCCCTGGGGAACCCGTTCAGTGTCCTCTCCTCCTCGGATTCCGAGGGGGAGGAGGAAGTGTAAATATGTGTATAGGTTTATGTATTATGTAGTATGAAGGAGAACGTGACCCTTTCAATCATTTTGATGGCGGTACCCTCTCCAATACGGCTTGCGACCATTAATGTCGCAAGTATTCGTTCTGCACGAACTCGTTTTATGGCCTTTGATTTTCTCAGCCGTGTTGAAGCTGACATTTTGTTTTTGCAGGAGACCTGGCTGGCATCTGTGGCAGAGATGCATCTAGCAAAGAGGGAGTGGAGATGTGGGCCCTCCCTCTGGTCTCTTGCGGCCGAGCCCTGCAGTGGTGTTGCGGTCCTTTTTAAGACTGGTTCGGTGGCTTGCCGGCGAGTGATTGAAGTGGAGATTGGTAGATGTCTGGTGGTGGACGCTGTCGTGAGGGGGCAATTCCTCCGGCTCATTAATTTTTATGGGCCTCAAACTAAGAGGGAGAGGAAGAGCCTCCTTACGGCGGTTAAGCCTTATCTTTTTACATCCCAGCAGGTGATCTTTGGTGGTGACTTCAATATGATCACTAGGCCCAAAGACCGGGCAGGTGCCGCCAACCCTCTGGGATATGATAGTACTTTTTTGAATAGCGTAGTGAGGGAGGCCGGGTTGGTGGATGTGCACGTTCGTCACCTCCCCAACCTCACTGGTTTCACATTTTCCCGAGGTAGTTCTAAGAGTAGATTAGATAGGTTTTTTTTAAAGGGGGACTCTGCTTGCTCGGCTCCAGAGCTGCAGTCGGTGGAGTTCTCTGATCACTGTATGGTATCTGTGGCCCTGAATGTCGCCGACACTCCTCAGAAAGGGAGGGGTATGTGGCGCCTGAATGGGTCGCTACTGGAGGATCCTGAGGTTAGGGAAGCCTATGAGGTTTTCTTCCTGGACCAGACCTCGCTCCTTGAGGGCAACTGCTCCCGCCTTGAATGGTGGGAAGTAGTTAAAAAGAGGTCTGGTGACTTTTTCCGGGAAATCTCTGGGTACAGGGCAGCTTCCAAGTACCAGGCCTACCAGAGACTACGCAGGCAGCTTGACCGCCTGGTGTCCTCTGGGGGCTCTCGGGAACAGATATCCGGTCTGAAGGCGCAGATGAAGGAGTGTCAGTACGACCGTCTCGCCTCCCTGGTTTTTGAGAGGGATTATGGGAAGTTTATATCTCCTGATCCCTACAGGAGCTGTGGTGAGGCGGCGAGTTCGAAGGTCGTACACGGCCTGAAGGATGCCTCAGGATCTCTGGTCCGGTCCAGATCGGGGATCCTGGGTGTCGTCAGAGACCACTTTTCGGACCTCCTGAAGAAGCGGCCTCTAGACATGGAGAAAGTCAGGGAATTCCTTGATGAGACCCCACTGGAAGTGAGGTCTGACCTTCCTGACTCTCTGACAGAAGAGATCTCGGTGGCTGAAGTCGAGCAGGCTATCAGCTCTTTAGCATCTAAAAAGTCACCTGGGCCCGATGGGCTCACGGCAGAGTTTTACAAAACCTTTAAGAGCCTCTTGGCTCCTCATTTGAGGGACGTGTACCGTGAATGTTTGGCCTATGGCCTGCTGCCTCCCTCAATGAGAAGGTCAGCTCTGATCCTTCTGTCAAAGGGGAAAGACCCGTCTGTGGTGGAGAATTGGCGTCCGATCGCCCTTCTTACCACAGATAGGAAGATACTGGCAAAGATCTTGTTTACACGTCTGTCTGCTTTGGCGGGCAGGATGCTGTCTCCCTCTCAGCACTGCACAATTCCTGGCCGGGGCACTTTTGGTGCCGTCCTGAACGTCCGGGAGGCTGTGGAAAGGTGCAGGGCTGATGGCAGCGAGCGGTATCTGCTTGCACTGGATCAGGCTAAGGCGTTTGATCGGGTGAACCATGAGTACCTTTGGCTGCTTCTGAGGAGATACGGTCTGCCTGATCAATTTGTTGATTGGCTACAGGTATTGTATAGGGGAGCTGAGAGCTTCCCTCTTGTCAACGGTTGGGTGGGTGGGGCCTTTTCTGTTGACTCTGGTGTCCGGCGGGGCTGCCCGTTGAGCCCCCTCCTGTACGTCTTTGCGGTTGACCCCTTCGTAAGGAGGCTAGACTGCGAGCGTCTGGTGGGGGTTCCGGTGAGACCTGTCGGGGGTCCGGTTTCGGCAGTGAGGGTCGTGGCCTACGCGGATGACGTCTCGGTGGTGGTGTCTGGTCGTGAGGAGGCCCATTATGTGGAATCCCAGATCGGGTGCTACTCTGAGGCGTCAGGTTCGCTGGTCAATTGGGACAAGAGTGAAGTTTTCTGGATGGGGAAGGAGGGGGAGCAGTTCCCCCTTCCGGACGTGTTCCCCACGCCCGTACCAGAGATTCGAGTACTTGGCATTCATTTCGGCCCGGGTGATTATCCCAAGCTAAATTGGGAGCGCAGGCTGGTGAGTGCCACTCGGAAGGTGAAGGCCTGGAAAGGTTGGAAACTTTCCCTGAGGGAAAGGGTATGCTTGGTCAAGACGTACTTACTGCCTGAGTTTCTCTTTGTGAGCTACGTGTGTCTTTTGCCAGCATCTCTCTATGCTCGGGTCTCTGGTCTGTTCTTCCTGCTGTTGTGGGGAAACAGACTGAACCTGATCAAGAGGGAGGTCACATACCGCCAGCGAAGGCAAGGAGGGTTGGACATGGTCAACCCGGTGGTGTTCTTCATCATCATTTTTGTAAAGTACAACTTGCAGTCCATCTTTGTGGACGCGCCTTCCTGGTGGGAATGTTCATGCAAGGACTGGCTCTTGCTGTTCCTGAGGAGGTGGGAGGAGGGGGGGAGGCCCGGCGATCTGAGGAGATCGCATGGGTATCTCCCATCCTACGTCCCCCTGGCATTGAAGGTACTGAGGCAGTGGCGGATAACTGCCCTTGAGGTGGGCTCTCTGGGTCGGCGTGAGCTGTACCTGAGGGTCATGGCCTCGGACATTTTGAAGCCCCTGTCTTTAAGGGACTGTCCTGAGAGGGTCCTCACGGAGGGGTTAGCCCTCTTGAATTCTTCCAGAATTCCGAACAAGTTTTGGGATCTTGCATGGAGGTCGTTCCATGGACGACTGTACGTCCGTGCAAATCTCATATATCTGAACCTAGGGGACAGGGGCTGTCCCCGACGGGAATGTGGAGGGACATTGGAGACCATGGACCATTTTCTGGTCCAATGTCCCTTCAACATGGAGGTTCTTACGGGGGTAGGGGGTGCCATTGGCTACCCCCGCCTTCCGGCCCTGACCTATGCTGAGCGGGTGTATGGTGACTTCGGGGTCCGCAGGGGTTTTGAGTTATCGTCACTTTATTTAGTCAGCGTAGTTGTGCTTTACTACACTTGGCACGCTCGGTGTTTGGTGTCCACTAGGGACAAAATCCTGTCTGTGCATGAGGTGGTGGGCGATATCTTTCGGGAGTTGGTGAAGGTGCGGGATCTGGAAAGGAGCAGGGTCGGGCCTGAGAGGTGTGCCCATTTATGGAGGGGGTTCCTCTTCCAGCCCCCTTAGGCCATGACCCTGCCCCTCTCCACGGGTAGGGGCAACTTTCCTTTCTCACCCCCCTTAGATTTTGTTTATAGTTTATTTTTTGAAATAAGGCTACAGACATGTCTGATTATCATGTTCTCGCTCATACGTGGGTTGTAGGTATTTGTTGTTCTGGTGGTGGGGTGTGTTGTGGGTTGGTGATGATCTGGACAGTAGTGGTTTTTATGGACTTTAATATTTCCCTACTGTACCAGTGAGCCGTTTTAAGTTGGTTTTGTTCTTTTTTTTTGTTGGCAATGATCTGGACAAGCTTTTTCTGATGGACTGTAAAGACTTTTTCTTGTACCAGTGAGCCTGTTGTAAATACCCGTTCTAATGTTGTTGTGTTGTTTTTTTTTTGCAGTTATTTTCTTGGAGGGTGGTATGATGGTTTATGTGTGTTGTTTGTTTTGTGTTATTTAGTTTATTTTGTATATTAACTTTTTTATGGTCGTAGTTTTAAAAATAAAAATCTCCAGACCCCCCCCCAAAAAAATAAGGTGGGTTCCCTCCAGGTGCATACCAGGCTCTTATGCTTGGTCTGGAACATAAGGGGTTAAACCGGGGCCCAAAAAAATAGCGTGGGGTCCCCCCCCAAGATCCAAACCAAGCCCTTATCCCAGGCACGCAGTCTGGTCAGACAGGAATGGGGGTGGGGACGAGCGAGCGCCCCCCTCCCTCCTGAGCCATACCAGACCACATGCCCTCAACATGGGGGAGTGTGTGCTGTGGGGGAGGGGGGCACTGCCCCCCCACCCCAAAGCACTCTTGCCCCCATGTCGATAGGGACAAGAGCTTCTTCCCGACAACCCTGGCCGTTGGTTGTCGGGGTATGCGGGCGGAGAGCTTATCAGAATCTGAGAGACCCCTTTAATAAAGGGGTCCCCAGATTCCGGCCCCCCACCCTATGTGAATGAGTATGGGGTACATCGTACCTCTACCCATTCACATGGGGGAAATGTAAAGTAAAAAAAAAAACACCACACAGAATAAAATATTTTATTAATCTGCTCCGGAGCCCCCCCTTTCTTCTTTAGCTCTCTTAGAAGGGGGGGTTTCTTCTCTCCCGATCTTCCGCCGGGACCCTGGGCTTCGGTGATTTCTGCCGGGGGAGGGCGCCATCCCTCGGTCCTCTCCGGAGCCTTCCGCCGGATGCCCCCACCCCATTTAAGCTCTTTTTCATTAGGGAGGGGCATCCGGACTTCGGGGTCTTCTGCCGGGGGATGGCGCCTATCCCCCGGTCTTTCCGGTGCCTTCCGCCAGGGTTCCGGTCTTCCTGGTCTTCTGCCGGGGGTGCGCCAACTCCCCGGTCTTTTCTCTTCTGTCTTCTCTGCTCCCTCTTCTGCCTGGCTCCCCCGCGGAGCCAGGGCTTTCTTCCGTCTTCTTTCTTCTCTCTTCCTTCTTCTGCCTGTCTCCTCCGGGAGCCCAGGGCTTGTCTCCGCTGTCTTCTTCCTTCTCTTCCATTCGATGTTGACACGACGAGGTTCCGCGCTGACATGCCGTGTCAGCGGCGGGCATGGACTTATATAGGGTAATGCCACCATGTGACCTCAACCCATGTGACATCACATTCCCTGGGCATGATGGGAATGTGATGTCACATGGGTTGAGGTCACATGGTGGCATTGCCCTATATAAGTCCATGCCCACTGCTCAGACGGCATTCCAGCGCCGGACCTCGTCGTGTCAACATCCAATGGAAGAGAAGGAAGAAGACAGCGGAGACAAGCCCTGGGCTCCCGGAGGAGACAGGCAGAAGAAGGAAGAGAGAAGAAAGAAGACGGAAGAAAGAAGACGGAAGAAAGCCCTGGCTCCGCGGGGGAGCCAGGCAGAAGAGGGAGCAGAGAAAAGACCGGGGAGTTGGCGCACCCCCGGCAGAAGACCAGGAAGACCGGAACCCTGGCGGAAGGCACCGGAAAGACCGGGGGATAGGCGCCATCCCCCGGCAGAAGACCCCGAAGTCCGGATGCCCCTCCCTAATGAAAAAGAGCTTAAATGGGGTGGGGGCATCCGGCGGAAGGCTCCAGAGAGGACCGAGGGATGGCGCCCTCCCCCGGCAGCAATCACCGAAGCCCAGGGTCCCGGCAGAAGATCGGGAGAGAAGAAACCCCCCCTTCTAAGAGAGCTAAAGAAGAAAGGGGGGGCTCCGGAGCAGATTAATAAAATATTTTATTCTGTGTGGTGTGTTTTTTTTACTTTACATTTCCCCCATGTGAATGGGTAGAGGTACGATGTACCCCATACTCATTCACATAGGGTGGGGGGCCGGCATCTGGGGGCCCCCTTATTAAAGGGAGCTCGCAGATTCCGATTAGCCCCGCCCGCATACCCCGACAACCAATGGCAAGGGTTGTCGGGAAGAGGCTCTTGTCCCTATCGACATGGGGGCAAGAGTGCTGTGGGGTGGGGGGGCAGTGCCCCCCTCCCCCACAGCACACACTCCCCCATGTTGAGGGCATGCGGTCTGGTACGGCTCAGGAGGGGGGGGGGCGCTCGCTCGTCCCCTCCCCCATTCCTGTCCGGGCCAGACTGCATGCTTGGGATGAGGGCTTGGTTTGGATCTGGGGGGGACCCCCGCGCCGAATCGGCGCGGGTTTAACCCCTCACGTTCCGGACCAAGCCTAAGAGCCTAATGTAGCCCTGAAGGGGGACCCGCGCCGATTTCAAGTTTGAAATTTGGCGCCGAGTTCCCCTTCAGGGCTGAAAACAGCTCGGAGATTCCCGTGCGCCGCGTCACGCAGCGCAATCACGGGTACGCCGCTTGGTATTTACCAAGATTTTCACGGCGTACTGACAAGGCGCACGGGAATCCCTGACTTTTCTCTCTGCGCATGCCCAGTATGCAAATGAACCTCCCGAGGTTCAGGCGCACTGTGCAAGCGTACGGGGATCTGTTTTCAAAAAACACTTTCCCTTTCAATTCGGCCCGCCAAACACTTTAAAACACATGTCACTTCACTTCCCCTGCATCCCCCCACCTCCCCCCCTAATAAACTCCCGCCCAAACCCCCGCAATTTACACTTCAATGTGCCGTGCGCCAGGTCTGTACTGGTGCACAATGCACCCTCTCCTGGGCGCACGGAGCACATTAGTAACTAGGGAAATACACTGCACTAGCAGCGTATTTCTTTAGTAAATGGCCAAACGTCATGGAGTAAAGGCTTGGTAAATCAGGCCCAAAGTGTTGTAGTAGGTGCAATAGCACTAAAGTAGTAGTTGTTGCCTGGAGCGGTGTTTCAGCATGGGGAGCAATGGCAGCAGTATGAGTAGCGTGGCCGAGTTACGGCTGACAATAATAGAACAAAGTTTCTATGTCCATTGAATGCCTTTATAGGCAGGAGACCAGGTGCAGTGCATCGCACTGAATTCAAGAAAACCGCCGTTAGCGGCGCACTTCCGCGTTCCAGGCTGGAACACACCATGGCGCCGGGCGATGACATCATCACGCGAGCGCCAAATGCGTTCCAGCACGGAGCGCATTACAGCGCTGAAAGCGCCTGTTGTGACAAAAAAACAGCCGGCGGAAGAAGCGGCTGTTACACTCAGGAGGGATGAGTTAATTGTTTGGACCAAATGTTGCTTAGTCTGAGGTATGTAAATTACCCAAACTAAATTCAAACCTCTAGCAGCAACGAGAAGTGATACATTTACTAGCAGTAGTAAAATGTGACAACTTATCCTCCAACTGGTTGGTAGTGTAGCCCCTACAGCCTAAATGCTTTAAATTTAACCAATACATTTCTTACCGATAGGTCAAAACCGATCGTTAGTAGGCACAACCATCGGTTAAAAATCCACGCATGCTCAGAATCAAGTCGACGAATGCTTGGAAGCATTGAACTTCGTTTTTTTCAGCACGTCATTGTGTTTTACGTCACAGGGTTCTGACACGATGGTGTGTAGATGTTTTTAACCGATGGTGTGTAGGCGCGACGGACCATCAGTCAGCTTCATCGGTTAACCGATGAAAACGGTCCATCAGACCGTTCTCATCGGATGGACTGATCGTGTGTACGCGGCTTAAAGGTGCCATTCTGCCTTTGGGGTGTCAGGTGGGTGCTACATTAGGAAGACGGCAGCTGGATCCTTAACAACCATGTCTTATCCCCACTCCCATTCAGCTGTTGGCAAGGTTAACTGCCTGAAAACAGAATGTAACCAATGAAGAGGGGAATGTTTAAAAAAAAGCACAAATGCAAGACACTAACAAAATAGTGAATTTCAAAGCATGTCAACAGTACTTCTCAGGCAGATGAAAGTTTTGTAGAGACTAAGCACAAAATGAAGAGGAAATGTATATGTATTTCACATATATAGTTCTAAATGGCAATCAAAGATGAAATCCTGACTAATTAGAGCTCATTACCCAATAATTGATCCATGAAAAAACAGCAATAAACTACAATGGTATCAGCACCATAATAAACTCCAGACTAGGAGTATGCAACTATAATTTCCATGTAAATAATAGCTTCCTAGAACACACATATCCAGGGAAGAAAACAGCAGGCTTTGACATGAAATCAAGAAGTAACAAAGCCAGAAGCACACATGCATTTATTTGCTACAGATGAGAACTTGCCAAATGGAAACAGACTGATATATTAAAACCCTATTTCCAGCTGCTCTGGTAATTCCATAGCATCAAGCTGCACTGCTGGATAGTGGGGAAAGTTCAGCTGATTAGACTTGGACCTCGTTCACATAGGCATACTACAGAGTGCACCTGTGCAAGGGCTGTGTTTGCTTGTGTAGCGCTACCCCCGGAGGAGCCGCTGATTAAATTTGGGATCGGCGTGTTTAAGTTACCTCTATACTGTGTCTAGGGGTGATGGTGGTGCTGAGAGCAATGATAGAATGTCCAGGACCGTTGATTGCGTTTTCAAATGCTTTATTTTCCCGGTCAAACACGACCAACATGTAACTTGAGGTAGACAGGATAGGTTGGTGAAGGAAGAGCAACTTCACAGTATCAGGCCATGAATAGTAAAGGCAGTCCAGCCCTTTAGCAATGGTATTTGTATGCGTCGCCACTCCAGCCGGAGTGGGTGAAGTGCCCCTGGACAGACCTCTCTCACAGGCCTGGCAGCCAGAGCGCCACTTAAAGCTTCTGGGAAAGGAAACAAGTCTCTGCCACAGACTTGGCTCTAAATTATATCTGGATGTCCAGATAAGACCTCTGCCACAGGCCTAGTGCTTGGAAGTTAGGATGGTAGAGCAAATCCTCCCAGTATGTCTTTGGGGTCACCGACTGACAGCTTGAATGTGACCTGTCAGTGTCCGGTGCCCAGATCCCCGGTGGTTCGTTCAAGCCCTGTTGGATCACCTGCCTCCGTGTTTTCCTCAGACCAATACCCCACCGAACAGCACCCAGCTTGGGATCTTCTCAATAGAAGTGGAGACCCAGTAAGTCACTGGGGCCCCTTTGCAGCATACGTTGCTCCGGGCTATGAGAGCCCAGAGTCAGGAACTCCGCGTAGCACGCGGCCCCGGCCAGGTAGGCCATAGCGGTGGGGCCTGTGACGTGCGCACACCCTAAAGGTAGGTGCCGCACCTGGAACCAGGAACCCGCGAACAACCCCGAACAACAGCCTCCGCCACAGAAATACCCCTCCCCAGCATGCCCCGCGAGGGAAAACTCCTCCAACTCCTGCTGGGAAGAAGCGGCTCCGCCTGGACCCCTCTGGTGCCACCTGCCGCCCAGAGATGAGACTGCATCTTTGGGGCACAGACTGAGCCACGGGACAAATCCAGATTTGGCGACAGCCAAATTTGTCAAACCACAGAATGAGAGTAACATAACTCTCTCATTCTCCCACTAAATTTGAATATAGCACCTGTACGAAAGTACACAGGCGCTACACTTGCAAGGGGATGCACAGGGCGCAGTGGGCGCAGGACGCAGTGGCTGCACAGACATAGCTGCTGTTCCCTATTTGATAGCCATGTGGGAGTGTGGGTGCACGGCCCCAAACGCACACTGCCTGCTTTCGAGGCCATGCATCCACACCTGTTGGATTTCAAATTGGGAGCATTGGCTGTGTCTGTGCAACTGCTGCATCCCAATTAGCATCAATTGGGCTACCTTCACGTGGATGCATGAAACAAGGGCAAACATGGCCCTCACATTTTTGTATGCTGTAGTATGCCTATATGAACAAAGCCTTATGGTTTTCCCAGGTACACAGGAATAACAACCATCCAGGTGGATATCTGTCCAGAGCACAATACCTCAACTCCTGAAACTTCTTCAGCAAGCCACAGTAGCATTCCTTTTCAGGGCTGTGTATCTCAGACATAGTGGTCTCAGTGAGAACCTTTAGCGTTTCCCCTCTCGTACACTTGGTCACTGCTGGGTAGTCAGTGTCAACAGTCTTTCTGCTTTTTTTTAAATCTAGCCATAATTTTAGACATTGATTCCTTCAGGTACTCTTTTGTAGAATGATCTTCACAGTTTCTCTACCTTGCAGTGACTGTTGCTCACCCATTTTTTTTATTATAGAGTATAAAAGAGCTGCTACTGTATGTTATTGTTTTCTGTGTCCCCAATGAGGTAATTCACCGTCTATTTTTTCCTGGTGACTATTGTCTCTGGTACAGAAAGTGAGTGGAATTCCAAAAATTGTTGTCACCAGAGTAAACAGGTGAAGGTAAATTAACCAATGGGGACACCTGTTCTTATGGAAACTGTTTAAAGGAGAAGTACAGCCAAAGCTCTTTTGGTTGTACTTCTCCTATGGATCACAGAGTGCAGTTCATTCTGCACTCCTGTGACTCATTTTCAGCTGACAGTAGGTTGAAGTCTGCTGTCGGCTGTCATCACAGAGTCGGTCCAGGCTCGGGAAAGATCATGATCATATAGTTGGGATCCCATATGACTGAACCAGCTTCTAGCTCAGCCTCTCAGTGGACTGCTGAGAGCCTGAGCTGGCCGCTCTGGAAGGCTTGTGTTATAGTATAATGGTAATAAGGCATAAACATATAGTGCCCCACATGAGGGGAGATCACGACTTAACCTAAATGTTTTATCCTAAAATTGAGTTTTAAAACTGTGAGCACTGGCATAGGTACCAATCCCTAAACATACTTAAACACGCCTAAATCCATCGTTTTTTTAAGCAGCTTTTCCTGGGCCAGCAGTCGTGGCATTCAGAGGTGCAATGAAAACCCTGTGTGCAAAAAAAACCATATGTGCATGAGGCCCAAGGCACTACTACTACTTTGTAGCAGAGTATAGTATCTCTCTCAACAATCTCTCTTTTCAGCTATCCCTATAGTTCTTCTAAACACACTGACAAATGGCTGATGGGAGCAACCCTTTTATAGTGAAGGATCTTCCCTGTGAATTATTGTCTGTTTGAGACAGACTTATCTGACCACTAGCAAAGACTGTCCAATGTATTATAGATTTGCCTTGAACACCAGATGGCTCTGAATCCTAATAATCAGCAGCCGACTTTGTGAGGGCCTGTAAGCCCTGCCACCCAAAGCCATGGGGTATGTTGGTTATAAGAGGAATATGGTCCCACACTTATATTGAAAATATTTAGGCTTAATTTAAAGGCAGTCATGGGGTTTTCTGAAGAAATAACCATACTGTTTTATTTCCTTAAAACACATGTGGCAAAAAATATTTATTTCATTTTAGGAATGCACTCTATTTTTTTAAAGCTAAACTCCGGGCTGGCCAAAAATTTTGATTCCCCCCAACTCCCCCAGCATATTTAAAATATATTATATATAATATGTTTGTTTTTTTTTGTCTAGGGCAGAGGTGGGCAAACTACGGCCCGCGGGCCGTATACGGCCCGGCGGACCTTTTAATCCGGCCCCCGGGCGGATCGCTAGAAATAGCATTGTAGTGGATGGCCGTGGCGGAACTACCGCCATAGCGACCCACGCGGGCGCTATGGGGCCCGCAGCTGAGTGAGGTTCGGGGGGGCCCGCAGTCCGATATTTGTTTATGACCGGGCCGCACAGCGGGAGGTAAGCGGGGACCGCGGCCTGGAGAGGGTTAACACAGGCCGCGGTCACCGCTTACCTCCCTCTATGCGGCTGTGCCTGTGTCTCCTCTAGTCTCCAGGCTCTCCTGCCCAATGTCATCTATCATCAGAGCAGGGCTGGGAGAAGCTGGAGACACTGAACAGCATGAGTGCTGTGCAGGGATCCGTGGTTGCTAGGAAGCAGGTCGGATCCAATCAAAACAGCTATTGCTGTCCCCGCACACGCTCTGCTGCCTGCAGTAGCTAGGCAACGCCAACGCTGCCAGGGCTGGGGCCGCTGATGACGTATGACGTCTGGAGGCCCCGCCCACCCAGACAGATTACGTCCATTCAAAAAACAACAGGAGGGAGGAAGACACGTGTGAAGTGAAGCCATCAGATCGGGAGACAAGTAAAGGAGACACAGAAGAAGCAAAACAGGTAAACGAGAAAGGGGGTAATGGAGGAGGAGACAGGAAAGTTTAAATAGATAAAGATGAATGGTGGCACTGGCAAAAAGGAGATAAGAAAGGGGGAAGAAGAGGGAAGAACAGATAGGAAAAAAAAGGGGACTATATAAAGAGAAAAATAAGGAAAACAGAAAAGCAGAGGAAAATAAGAGAAAAAATACGAGTGAAAAATAAAAAGATGATAGAGAAATGAGAATAGGAAAAAAGGAAGAAATGAGTCGGAAAAGGAGACAAATTAAGAGGATAAGGTACAACTGAGAAAAATGTATGAAAATAAACTTAAAAAAAAAAAAAACTGGTGGCACACTGGCAGCAATTGATGGCACACTGGCAGCAATTGATGGCACACTGGCAGCAATTGATGGCACAATGGCAGCAATTGATGGCACACTGGCAGCAATTGATGGCACACTGGTGGCACACTGGCAGCAATTGATGGCACACTGGCAGCAATTGATGGCACAATGGCAGCAATTGATGGCACACTGGCAGCAATTGATGGCACACTGGTGGCACACTGGCAGCAATTGATGGAACACTGGCAGCAATTGATGGCACACTGGCAGCAATTGATGGCACACTGGTTTATGTATGTCTTAGTGATTGATTAACATCACAACTTCATTGATTTGAAATTGATACCCTTATTTTTTGTATGATTTTTGCTTTTGCTCATCACTGCCACACACATGCAGCCATGCATTGCACGTGTGTGGCAGTAATGAGCAAAACTACAAATCATACAAAAAAATCATACAAAAAAAAGCTATCAATGAAGTTGTGATGTGAATCAATCACTAAGACAAAAGGACATACATAAACCATAATTTTCACAAATATGAGTCACAAATAGTGAAAAATGTTCATTGTTTTGGGAAATTTTGTTTAATAAATTTTTTTTTCTTGTAAGGCAACCTCACTTTTTCATTGTTTAACTATAACAAGTACTCGTACCAGTTGTCCAACAATGATATTTACTGCTTTTTATAAAGAAATACAATTGATTTTATGCAGTATTGAGTTTAGCCTTTTGGCCCGGCCCTCCAAAATATTTTTAGTTTCTCATGTGGCCCCATCGAAAAAATAATTGCCCACCCCTGGTCTAGGGGCATCTAATAGAGAGAAACACTTCTTGCTTTAGGGTCCCACCTGCTGACGATGCGCTGATCCTCTACTCTTCAGGGCCAGAATGTAGCCAGGCCTTTATTGTCATCACATACAGTGCATTGTTAGGGACAGATTCTTGTAGGGAGCGCGTATTTGCGAGCGGGCGTAACGTATCCTATTTACGCTACGCCTCCGCAACTTTGACAGGCAAGTGCAGTATTCTCAAAGCAAAGTTGCGGCGGCGTAGCGTAAATAGGCCGGCGTAGGCCCGCCTAATTCAAATATGGAACATGTGGGCGTGTTTTATGTTAATGTATTGTGACCCCACGTAAATGACGCTTTTTACGAACGGCGCATGCGTCGTCCGTGAAAGTATCCCAGTGCGCATGCTCCAAATTAACCCGCAAAAAGCCAATGCTTTCGGCGTGAACGTAAATGACGTACAGCCCTATTCGCGAACGACTTACACAAACAACGTAATCGACGGAAAATTTGACGCTGGCCCGACGTCCATACTTAACATTGGCTGCGCCTCATATAGCAGGGGTAACTTTACGCCGGAAAAAGCCTAACGTAAACGGCGTATCTGTAATGCGACGGCCGGGCGTACGTTCGTGAATTGGTGTATCTAACTGATTTACATATTTCTAGGCGTAAATCAGCGTACACGCCCCTAGCGGCCAGCATAAATATGCAGTTAAGATACGACGGCCTAGAAGACTTACGCTGGTCGTATCTTATACAAATTCTGGCGTGTCTGATTCTTTGAATCAGGCGCCAAGATACAACGCCTCAGACTCAGAGATACAACGGCGTATCTGGAGATACGCCGTTGTATCTCCTACGTGAATCCGGGCCTTAGTATTGATGTAGGTGAGAGAGGCAGCGACATGACTATTCAGAGACTGGAAAAAAATCTGACGCTTTGGGAGACCGGTTGTCTCAAAATGAACAAAAATGAGAAGAACTGCAGGAACATTGGAGTAAGGTAGGCAGTCTGTGTTAAATCATCCCCTGGAAAATAAATGCTTTATTTCTGCATTTGTAGGGGGGCATGTTTCATTTTTTTGGCCATCCCAGAATTAAACTTTAAATGGTGCACAGTGGCCTCCTGCACTGAATCTCTCGAAGCCATCACCCAGCAGAAAATGTTTCCTTGACATACATTTGCCATCTTCTGAGAAGGAAATCCAGCCTGTACACTTTACCATGAGTTGCCTTGAATCATTTGGCAGAAGTTTTACTTTTTTTTCTAAACTTGAGAGATGTTCACATCGATTAGTGTAAAAATGTTTCCTTTTGACTGATCCATTACTGACATTGTAATCATCTCACGATTCACTTATACAACGTCAGTTCAACATGTACAAAACCTTTCTAAAGGGGTAAGAGTGATTCATTGTAGGAAAAACTTACAAAATTAAAATCAAAATGGAGAGTTAGGCTGATTGATAAATGCAGTTGGTTAAGTTCATTTTGAAGGTTCTCATATCTCTTTAACCACTTCAGCCCCAGGCCATTTTGCTGGTCAATGACCAGGCCACTTTTTACGATTCGGCACTGCGTCGATTTAACTGACAATTGCGCGGTCGTGCGACGTGGCTCCCAAACAAAATTAGCGTCCTTTTTCCCCACAAAAATAGCTTTCTTTTGGTGGTATTTGATCACCTCTGCGTTTTTTTTTGCGCTATAAACAAAAATAGAGCGACAATTTTTTTTAAAAAAAATAATATTTTTAACTTTTTGCTATAATAAATATCCCCCAAAAATATATATAAAAAAAAATGGTTCCTCAGTTTAGGCCGATACGTATTCTTCTACAAATTTTTCATAAAAAAATCGCAATAAGCGTTTATTGATTGGTTTGCGCAAAAGATATAGGGCCAGATTCACACCCAGCGCCGCAAATTAAGTTACTCAAAACTTATGTCATTTAAGTTACGGCGCCCTAAGTTGGTGTCGTAAATGCCGTATCCACAGCGCATTTGCGCACAAAATTGCGCTTGCGTAACTTAAATCCCGATCTGCTTCTCACTGGGCATGTGCAGAACTTTGCTCGGCGCAATCAGTGAGATAGGTAAAAGGCCAAGCGTACTTAGTTTGAGGATCGCCCTGTGTATAAATAGCCCCAGTCAAACACACTTCCCTTGCAAAAGTATTTACCTGTGTTACCCTTCCTAGAGCAAGTTGCTTCTGCTCTGAATGTTTGTCGGTGTTTGTTGGTGAGTTGTGTGTGATAGAGAAGTTTTGGAGGAGTATTAGATAGTAGTTGGTGTTTGTTTCTGCTAAGTGTATTTTCTGTTATTTTTTTAAAAAAAATTATTGTATTTTGTGTTTGTTTTTTGCGTGTTTGTTTTTGAATTTGTAGTAGCTGTCTGCTTGTGTGTTTTGCTTTTTGTGTGTTTCTTGTGTGAGTTTTTTTGTTTGTTTGTTGTGTGTGTATTTTTGTTTGTTTGTCCTGTGAGTTTCTTCTTGTTGCTGAGTGGTGTCTGTGATGGCACCCAAGCCCAGAAAGCTCAATTTTTCTCAGGTTGAGAAGCAAATCCTTGCTAGGTCCATCGTCCTATATGGGCGCTATTTACATGGGCCTGAGAGCCGGAACACCTCCCCGGCCCAAAGGAAGAAGATTCTAAAAAAAATAACGGATCAGATCAATGCGGCGGGGGAGGGGGGGAGACGAGGACCCCCGCTGGCATACAAAAAAAGATAAACGATCTTAGGAGCCTGGTCCGAAATAAGGTGGCAAAGATCACTGCCCATACCACGGGCACTGGAGGAGGCCCAGCCTGCCCCATCCGTCTGAGTGAGGAGGAATGGGCAGTGGCCCGGTGTTTCCAGCCAGAGCAGGTGGTGGGCCTGCGTGGATATCAGACAGGTGTTCCTGTGGGGCCAGGTAAGTTTTTGGTTTTTTTATCTGGTGATTAGCATGCGTGGGTGGGGGAAGGGAAGATGTGCCAAGTGTGTGGATCCTCAAACCTGTGATTGTTGTGTGTCCTCCACAGATGGCCAGGAGATTGCAGGCCCATCAGGCCAGGAGGTTGCTGGCCCATCAGGCCAGGCTGCTGCACCACCCCAAGGACAAGAGGCTGCTGAGGAGTCCCCAGGGGAGGGGAGTGGCCAAACCTCCCCTCATGAGGAGGTTGAGGGGGAGGAGGATGAGGGGGACGAGGATGAGGGGGTGGAGGAAGAAGATCTTCAAATTGGCCGGGAAGTCCTTTTGGCCTCTGATATGATGACCTTTGAGGATACCCTTGATGCTACCCTTGATGCTACCCTTGATGCTACCCTTGAGGCTACCCCAGAGCCTACCCCAGAGGCAGGCAGCAGTCAGGCAACCATCAGGGGTAGCCCCTCCCACTCCACCCCCAACAGGCCGCAACCCACAAGGGTCACTCTCCCCCCTCCTCCCAGGCCACAAGCCTCAGGGGCAGGCAGGATGGCGACCCAGGAGACCAGGGGGGTGGCCGAGCGTCTGCCGGCCAGTCTGCAGAGGGACAATGCCCGGCAGACCCGCACTCTGGGTCAGATAAAAGACACTCTGACCCAGATGGAGCACAGCCTGGGTATAATGAAGGAGTCACTCGGTGATGTGGCCACCAACTCATTGGCGGTCATCACATGTTTGTGTGAGCTGCAGACCGCCAAAACAGGCGTGGCCCAGGAGGTGCCCTGATCCAGGCTGTGCAGGACAATACCCGGGCTGTCCAGGACAATACCCGGGCTGGCCAGGCCAATGTGGCTGCCCTCACAAACTGTCTGACAAGGATAGCAGTGGCCTTGGAGGGCAGGCCAGCAGGAGGACAGACACCAGGGGAGGCTCCTCCTTCCCCTGCTCACCCACCTCCCCATGAAGATACTCCCTCCCCTGCTAACACCCCCCCCATGAAGATCCTCCAGTTGGCCGTGTCCGTGCCCGTGCCCGTGGGCAGCCCAGATGGAGCAATCGCCGCCAAAATTAATTTGCAGGGGTACTTTTGATTTTTTATTTTTATGATTTTTTTTTTATATTTTTATGATTTTGTTTATTATACTGTACTTATGATTTGGTTTATGTGTGTGAATGATGTGTGAATGTGGGGTGGTATTCCTGATTAAATAAGGGTGTCACCCTCAGTTTTGGTGGAGAAGGGATCCCCAGGACCAGGGAGAAGTGATCCCAGGTTCCTGAATGGTGTATGAATGCACAGTAACAGAATTGGAGCCGTGGCGTGGCGTTACTGCTCCCAAGTACCAATGGGGGGGGGTACTTGGATCTAATCCAATTAGATGTGCATGTGATATGTCTGTGCTAGGGACCACAGTGGGTGGGCATGCATGCATTCTCATTGTGACATAATTAATGTGTGTGTTTACTGTGCAAAGATGCATTCTGCGAGGCGTCTCCTGACTGCTGTTCCCTCAGAAGAGGGGGTACCCTCGGTCACTGAAGTCACTAGTCTAGCTATGCGCATGGATGCCCCTGGCATGTTGGCATACAGATTGTAGTCCAGCAAGTGTGTGTGCTCAGCTCTTCCTTAATGGTGTTGCTTTAGCTGACCTTTACACGGCATGTGTAAAATTAGGGCACCTTTTATAATGTGTAAATTTACACATTGAAACTAACAGAAGCGCACAGGGCGTAATCTACGGCGCACACACTTAATTTTGTGGATCGCCCTATCTCCCTCATTTGCATCTTTGCCTATCAAAACAGCGGCGTTTCTAGCGTAATTTGCGCACGGAAAAGCGCCGGTGTAATTATTTTAGGTAGGACGGAAAAACCTGATTTTAAGGCGTATCTCGTTTTGAGGATCAGGCGCAAATATATGCGCCGTGTAAATTTCAATTATGCCGCGTATCTCGAGTTAAGTCGGCGCATCTGCTTTGTGGATCTGGCCCATAGCGTCTACAAAATAGGGGATAGTTTTATGGCATTTTTATTAATATTTTTTTTTTACTAGTAATGGCGGCGATCTGTGATTTTTATCGGTACTGAGTCCTTATGGCGGACACATCGGACACTTTTGACACATTTTTGGGACCATTGCCATTTTTACAGTGATCAGTGCTATAAAAATGCATTGATCACTGTAAAAATGTCACTGGCAGGGAAGGGGTTAACACTAGGGGGTGATCAAGGAGTTAAATATGTTGCCTCATTGTGTTCTAACTGAAGGGGGGTGGGACTAACTAGGGGAAATGACAGATCGCTGTTCATACATTGTATGAACATACGATCAGTCATTTCTCCCCCTGAAATGACCTGGAGCTGTGTGTTTACACACACAGCTCCCTGATTTTTGCTATGTCACAAGCGATTGCGGGTGCCCGCCGGGCACTCGCATCAGAACTAGGGGCGAGCAGGGGGCGCACACGTGCCCCTAGTGGCCCGCAATGCAAGATCACATTATATTACGTGATTTTGTGCAGCCCAGCTGACCCGCCGCCGTAAAACTACGGTGGGCGGTCGGCAATCGGTTAAAGAGGAAGTGCAGCATGACAGCTACAAATACAGTAATTTCTGACTTTTAAAAATCATGTGCTTACAAGTACAAGAGGCTTCGGGAGGGGAGGGGCAGGGCAAGGGACGTTATCCTCACCTAGGCGAGAATTGGGGCAGTGGGTACTGCTTAACCACTTCCATACAGGGCACGTATACACCTTCCCGCCCAAGCCAATTTTCAGCTTTCAGCACTGTCGCACTTTGAATGGCAATTGCGCGGTCGTGCTACACTGTACCCAAACAAAATTGGCGTCCTTTTTTCCCCACAAATAGAGCTTTCTTTTGGTGGTATTTGATCACCTCTGCGATTTTTTTTTTAAAAAAGACTGGAAATTTTGAAAAAAAATTACGTTTTTATTTTTTTCTGTAATTTTTTTTGTAAATAAGTAAGTTTTCTCTTTCAATTATGGGCACTGATATGGCGGCACTGATGGGCACAGATGAGATGGCACTGATGGACATCGATGAGGTAGTACTGACGGGCACAGATGAGGTGGTACTGATTGGCGGCGCTGGTATGCGGCACTGATGGGCGCTGATATGCGGCACTGATGGGCACTCATAGGCGGCACTGATGGGCACATGGGCGGCACTGATGGGCACACATAGGCGGCACTGATGGGCACACATAGGCGGCACTGATGGGCACACATAGGCGGCACTGATGGGCACTCATGGGCGGCACTGATGGGCACTCATGGGTGGCACTGATGGGCACTGTGGGGTGGCACTGATGGGCACTGTGGGGTGGCACTGATGGGCACTGTGGGGTGGCACTGATGGGCACTGTGGGGCAGCACTGATGGACACTGTGGGGCGGCACTGTTTTCCTTTTGTTGCCAGTCAGTGCCCATTTGTGGGCACTGATTGGCATCTTTATTTTTTTTTCCAGACTTTTTTTTTCAAACTTTTTTTTTTTTTTTTTCAAACTTTTTTTTTTTTTTTTGACTTTTTTTTTGCCCCGTTTTTTTTCTTCCTGCCCTTCCCTGGTGGTCCAGGGTGGGCTTCCCTGGTGGTCCATGTGGCGATCCGAGGGGGGGCTGCACTGATAAACAATCAGCGCGACCCCCCCCCTGTCAGGAGAGCCGCCGATCGGCTCTCCTCTACTCGCGTCTGTCAGACGCGAGTGAGGAAGAGCCATCGACGGCTCTTCCTGTTTACATCGTGATCAGCCGTGATTCGACACGGCTGATCACGTGGTAAAGAGTCTCCGTGAGAGACTCTTTACCGAGATCGGTGTTGCGGGGTGTCAGACTGACACCCCGCAACAACGATCGCCGCGATCGGGGCGCGCAGCGGCTCAGAATCCTGAGGACGTCATATGACGTCCGGTCAGGATTCTACAACCACTTTGCCGACGTCAATTTGTCATTGGCGGGTGGCAAGTGGTTAAAATTGGTAGTCATTGCCCCCCCCAAAAAAACGTAAGCCAGTTACAGCCTGGGAAGAGGGAGAAAACCAGCGGGACCTCAATTTTTAAGTTCTGCTCTAAGGACCGCTATGCCATAACTGGATGACATTTTGTTTGCTAAACCATTACAAAACAATTTTTGATTTTTGTTTTTGAAAAAAATACTTTATGTGTTTTTCATACTTTGTTTGATCTCAGTGGCGCTGATCTTCAGCCTCTTTACAGCTGTCTACATGCACTTGCTCAAGAAGCTGCTTTACATCATTTCCGAGGCACTTTTCTGATGATAATAACAATGAGAACATTTTGTTTAATGAACAACAGCAAGACTACTTATAGAAATGTGAAAACAGTGCGCTTACCCAGTAACAATATTACAAACAAGCAGCAAACTCAAAAATGTTATACAACATAAATGATCATAGAAAAAGGTGGAGTTGCGCTAAAAAATATTTATGCCTTTGCAGGTCATAGAAAATGTAAGTGAAGGACCAAGTAAAAATAAATAGTTCAATAAGTGAAAAGAAAATTGATTTAGAAATACATAAAGTCCAACAATGAGTAAAATCCGTGTAGTAGCGCACTACTACACAGGTGAAGATCACAGCTCACTACACTTGCTGACCCTTCCCGGATTCCAAGATCCTATTGGATCAAAAGGAGCAAGTAGTCAAATACATGGACTGCAAAGGTGGCCAGAATCTTGATGCGATCATCCCAGGAGTCCACCAGCGAAGTGACCAAAAAAACAACAAAACTTATATAGTGTAATACTGTATGGTGATCAATGTGTAAACACAGGACGTCCCCCAGTGACTGGTAACGAACAGTGTGAAGTAAAAAGAACCACCACCAATGTACACACTGACCCTTACCAGAGCCCTTGATCCATAAGGATCGGATAAAGCAGAGGGGATGCAAACAGCACAAAGCGATGGATCGTCCCGGTGGCAAAGTCCTCAGAGTCACAATGAATGGTCAGATGATCATGGGAAAGAAACTCAACATAGCGTGATACCGTTATAGAAATTTAATAAAAAAAGGTAGCACACTTACAATTAGACGATTTAAAAACAGCATATGGTAAAAAAGCCGGCCGGCGAGCAGAACAGATTCGTCCTCAATTGCGGTGACGTCAGCACGTCTCCTCCCGACGTTTCATCTCAGAAAGACTTGATCACGGGGAATGAGGAGGCGTTCTGCGTCACCGCATATAAACAAAAAAAAGGGGCGGGGACGACAACAGACATGTGCCTCAAGCAGCCGCATATCCGCCATCTTAACTCTGGGAAAGAGTAAGGGAAAAGCTGTACAGGTCAAAGGCATAGAGGCACGACGAGTGAGGATCAAGAAATCCTACTGCCAAACCACTGCACACTGACAGCATACATGGATTACATAAGAACAACCACATATCCGCCATCTACACTCTGGCAAAGAGTAAGGGAAAGCTGTGAATGTAATAGGCATAGAGACACAGCACAAAAATACTAACAATTGCCCTGCTGAACACCTACGCAATACCACATTAATGGAATAGCTAGAAAAATTAAAAATTAAAAATGAAAAAACAGTAAAAATTAAATAAAGGACAGGGTGTAGAAAAAATAAAAATTAAATATAAAAAACGACTGGTATCCGGTGCTTTAGACCAATGTCCGTGACGTATCAATAATGTCTTATCATCAATGAAACAACAAAATACATAGATGCACGATGGACAAATGCATTCTAAGCATACACATAGGTATCAAATACATACACTACATAAATGGATGAATTGTCACCCCGTATAGTATAGAAAAATTGCCAAAAGGGCAACAAATGATAAATGAAATATGAAATTTGAACAATACATAGCTCGTCAACTGCTACAACTATAAAGTGTAAACATTAAGTTATGGATTACAATCAAAGTATAGAGGAATGCAGATGGAGGATCTGGACCTATAGCTGACATTCCCTATGCATTATCTATGAAGCAGTTGACATCCACCTCTATGTTCAAACCGTGTGGTTCGTAACATTTAAGTGTGTGGACCCACATCATTTCAGTTCTAGAAATGCTCCTAACCAGGTCGCTGCCTCTCCAGTGCGCCTGAAATTTATCTATCCCTAAAAAGGTAGTGCCCGTAGGATCTTTATTGTGGGCCAGCAAGTAATGCTTGGAGACTGAGTGGTTAGGAAAACCACTCAAGATATTGGTAAGATGTTCATTCAAGCGGATTTGCAAAGAACGCTCGGTCCTGCCTACATACTGAAGCCCACACGGGCATTGGAGTAGGTAGACAACTCCCATGGTGGAGCATGTCATGAAAGATTCAATCGGGAACCTCTTGGGTGAATGTCTGGAACAGAAACTTGTGGTTTTTTTGGGGGTGTGGCTATTGACTGCACAAACTTGGCACTTCCCACATTTAAAAAACCCCACGAGGCCGGCCAAAAACATGGATGGAATCCTGGGAGGATCCAATACATTGGGTGCCAATTTGTCCTTTAAGGATGTGGAGCCCCTGAATACAACCCTGGGTTTATCGGGGAGAATGGCACTCAAAACCTTGTCACTTTTAAGGACATGCCAGTGCTTGGCCATGATATGTCTAACGTTAGCATGTTGGCAAGAATAGTCAGTTATGAAAGGGGCACTATAGTTCGCCACTTGATCATCCTTGGGTTTGGTCTGAAGTAAACCTTCACGGTTAGTATTGGTTACCAACTCCAAGGTATCAACAATAGAACTCTGGCCATATCCTCTCTCGATAAAGCGTTCTGTCAGGACGCCCGCCTGACCAAGGAAAGTATTATGCTCACTACAGTTCCTTCTCAAACGGAGGAATTGGCCCTTGGGCACGGCTTTAAGCCATGCGGCATGATGACAGCTGTCGCATGGAATAAAGGAGTTTCTATCTGTGGCTTTGAAGAAGGTGGAGGTGACAAACCTACCCTCCTCATTAGAGATAGTCAGGTCCAAAAAATTAATTCTGTCCCTGCTGGCCTCATATTTAAGAACTATACCTCTATTGTTGGAATTGAGGAATGTCATAAAGCAAGTCAATTCCTCCTCCATGCCTCTCCATATTTGGCCCCCATAGCAACCCCTCTCTCTATCTTGCCTATATTATTGACCATCGTGCCAAAAGAAGTTGTGGGAAGCCGCGAACTGGAGTAGTTCCATGATAAAGGAAATCTGAACAACAGGGAGACCGGAGTCCCTTTCCAAAAAATAGGCAACTGCCTCAAATCCCAAGTCATGTGGAATGACAGTATACAACGACGTGACATCTGCGGTCACAAGCCACAGATCGGGAGGGGGTTTTATATCAGACAAAATATTGATGACCTGTCTGGTATCCTTAAGAAAGGATGGCATATTCCTCACCAGAGGCTGCAGAAAAAAGTCGATATATTTGCCCACCCGGGACGTCACGGAGTCGATCCCACTGACTATGGGGCGTCCCGGGGGGCAAACAGGGTCCCTATGTACTTTAGGTAAATAGTACATAATTGGAACCCGTGGGGCCTTGGGGACCAAAAAGGCTTTCTCTTTTTTATTTAGGGTGTTCAAGCGAAAGCCCTTGACAAGTTTGACCAGAGCCTTCTTATACTTGTCTCCCGGATTAAGGGGGAGGCGAGTATAAGTATCACCATCACTGAGGATACGCTGCATTTCTGCCAGATAATCCACCTTGTTCAGAACCACGATACCACCCCCCTTATCGGCAGGGCGTATAACCAGGTTTTTATTATCACATAATGATTTAATACCCTCCTCTAATTGTTGTTTGCATCTAACTTTTTTAATATTGAGATTGTCCAAATCCCTGAGGGCCAAATCCCTAAACACCCTCAAGGAAGCGGGCAGTTGACCCGGAGGGTTGTACGTTGAAGCATTACCCAAACCAGAGTGAACATAGTTGGAAGCTACAGTTTTGGAAGGGTTAAAAGGGTTAGAAGACACATAACGCTGGATATTTAGTTTGCGCACAAACTTATGAATATCCATGTATGTTCTAAATTTGTTAATATTCTTGTGTGGAGCATATTTCAAACCCTTGTCAAGAACACATAACTCAGATTTGAACAAATAATGGGAACTTAAATTAAAGATACCCGTCCCTGCTATGTCTTGGATCTTTTTGGACTTAGTGCGTTGTCCCCCTCTAACCCCTCTTTTAGTTCTGCCAACCTTTTGGTTCCTTGTCCTGCCCGGGCAAAACCCCAATTGGGTTGAGAATGGCTGATTGGCTGACTGGGGTAGCCCAACTCGTACACTCCTGAGGGTTGGGGTTGGCTAGTGGTGGGGTTAGAAAAAAGATTATCACCCTCAAAGTTATCAAAGGTCCCCAAAGGGAGGAAGCTATTGTGAGTAAGGACATTATACTCGGGTTCGAAAGTCCCAGTGTAATGTGCAACATCATTATCCCTATATCTTTGTGTCACATTGGGGTGTGGACCTCCAATGTACGGATTAGTATGGCCTAAATCCTGTGATGGTATTTGACTTCCAACATATATGGAGGGATAACCAGGAGGTGGACCGCTAAAGGTACCACGACCACGTGAAGCTGGTGCATTGGGTCGCCCCGTTGTGTTCTGACCCCAGGGATAGGTGTAATATCCGGGGGGTGGGCCAAAATGGCCACGTTGGTTACCCCCTCCTCTCCCAGTGTTTGAACCATATGTTACTGATGGTTTCTTTAACTTATGGTGGTCTTTAGGTGTATTGTTGGGGTTAGTGCGAACAGCACTACCCTTCCCGGGAGGTATATTGGAAACACTAACCAAATTACTATTAACATTTAATGGGGTGACATCCATTGCTGGATTCGAAGAACCACTGATCTCAGCCAGTAATTTCTTCTGCCATTCAAACACAATGTTGTTCTGGTAGTCACCAAAGTCTCTATTAAACTTATTTTTTTTGATTTTTTGTTCCTTTTCCTCTTTTTCCAAAACTCTTAGTAGGTTTTTAGACCTATCAGAGTATTCCTCACTAGACATAAAAGGGGTTAACTTCTCCTTGATTAACTTAACCTCATCGTCTAACCGTTTCAGTTTACTGGTCTTACGCTCCCCTAGGAATTTAAGTAGTCTTAATCCGGAATCATTAAGTCTGTTCGCACTAACCCCAACAATACACCTAAAGGCCACCATAAGTTAAAGAAACCATCAGTAACATATGGTTCAAACACTGGGAGAGGAGGGGGTAACCAACGTGGCCATTTTGGCCCACCCCCCAAATAGTACACCTATCCCTGGGGTCAGAACACAACGGGGCGACCCAATGCACCAGCTTCACGTGGTCGTGGTACCTTTAGCGGTCAACCTCCAGGTTATCCCTCCAATTATGTTGGAAGTCAAATACCATCACAGGATTTAGGCCGTACTAATCCGTACATTGGAGGTCCACACCCCAATGTGACACAAAGATATAGGGATAATGATGTTGCACATTACACGGGGACTTTCGAACCCGAGTATAATGTCCTTACTCACAATAGCTTCCTCCCTTTGGGGACCTTTGATAACTTTGAGGGTGATAATCTTTTTTCTAACCCCACCACTAGCCAACCCCAACCCTCAGGAGTGTATGAGTTGGGCTACCCCAGTCAGCCAATCAGCCATTCTCAACCCAATTGGGGTTTTCCCCGGGCAGGACAAGGAACCAAAAGGTTGGCAGAACTAAAAGAGGGGTTAGAGGGGGACAACGCACTAAGTCCAAAAAGATCCAAGACATAGCAGGGACGGGTATCTTTAATTTAAGTTCCCACCATTTGTCCAAATCTGAGTTATGTGTTCTTGACAAGGGTTTGAAATATGCTCCACCCAAGAATATTAACAAATTTAGAACATACATGGATATTCATAAGTTTGTGCGCAAACTAAATATCCAGCGTTATGTGTCTTCTAACCCTTTTAACCCTTCCAAAACTGTAGCTTCCAACTATGTTCACTCTGGTTTGGGTAATGCTTCAATGTACAACCCTCCGGGTCAACTGCCCGCTTCCTTGAGGGTGTTTAGGGATTTGGCCCTCAGGGATTTGGACAATCTCAATATTAAAAAAGTTAGATGCAAACAACAATTAGAGGAGGGTATTAAATCATTATGTGATAATAAAAACCTGGTTATACGCCCTGCCGATAAGGGGGTGGTATCGTGGTTCTGAACAAGGTAGATTATCTGGCAGAAATGCAGCGTATCCTCAGTGATGGTGATACTTATACTCGCCTCCCCCTTAATCCGGGAGACAAGTATAAGAAGGCTCTGGTCAAACTTGTCAATAAGGGCTTTCACTTGAACATCCTAAATAAAAAAGAGAAAGCCTTTTTGGTCCCCAAGGCCCCATGGGTTCCAATTATGTACTATTTATCTAAAGTACATAGGGACCCTGTTTGCCCCCCGGGACGCCCCATAGTCAGTGGGATCGACTCGGTGACGTCCCGGGTGGGCAAATATATCTGCAGCCTCTGGTGAGGAATATGCCATCCTTTCTTAAGGATACCAGACAGGTCATCAATATTTTGTCTGATATAAAACCCCCTTCCGATCTGTGGCTTGTGACCGCAGATGTCACGTCGTTGTATATTGTCATTCCACATGACTTGGGATTTGAGGCAGTTGCCTATTTTTTGGAAAGGGACTCCGGTCTCCCTGTTGTTCAGATTTCCTTTATCATGGAACTACTCCAGTTCGCGGCTTCCCACAACTTCTTTTGGCACGATGGTCAATACTATAGGCAAGATAGAGGGGTTGCTATGGGGGCCAAATACGCCCCGAGCTTGGCCAATCTATTTATGGCCAAGTGGGAGGAGGATGTTGTCGATGTTGTCTCTAGGCCCCAGATAGTGCTGTGGGCCAGATATATTGATGACATCCTCCTCCTATGGAGAGGCACGGAGGAGGAATTGACTTGCTTTATGACATTCCTCAATTCCAACAATATAGGTATAGTTCTTAAATATGAGGCCAGCAGGGACAGAATTAATTTTTTGGACCTGACTATCTCTAATGAGGAGGGTAGGTTTGTCACCTCCACCTTCTTCAAAGCCACAGATAGAAACTCCTTTATTCCATGCGACAGCTGTCATCATGCCGCATGGCTTAAAGCCGTTCCCAAGGGCCAATTCCTCCGTTTGAGAAGGAACTGTAGTGAGCATAATAC
Organism: Rana temporaria; assembly: GCF_905171775.1. Lineage (NCBI taxonomy): Eukaryota > Metazoa > Chordata > Amphibia > Anura > Ranidae > Rana > Rana temporaria. The sequence continues at coordinate 135,965,247 of NC_053489.1, forward strand.
TTTCCTTGGTCAGGCTGGCGTCCTGACAGAACGCTTTATCGAGAAAGGATATGGCCGGAGTTCTATTGTTGATACCTTGGAGTTGGTAACCAATACCAACCGTGAAGGTTTACTTCAGACCAAACCCAAGGATGATCAAGTGGCGAACTATAGTGCCTCTTTCATAACTGACTATTCTTGCCAACATGCTAACGTTAGACATATCATGGCCAAGCACTGGCATGTCCTTAAAAGTGCCATTCTCCCCGATAAACCCAGGGTTGTATTCAGGGGCTCCACATCCTTAAAGGACAAATTGGCACCCAATGTATTGGATCCTCCCAGGATTCCATCCATGTTTTTGGCCGGCCTCGTGGGGTTTTTTAAATGTGGGAAGTGCCAAGTTTGTGCAGTCAATAGCCACACCCCCAAAAAAACCACAAGTTTCTGTTCCAGACATTCACCCAAGAGGTTCCCGATTGAATCTTTCATGACATGCTCCACCATGGGAGTTGTCTACCTACTCCAATGCCCGTGTGGGCTTCAGTATGTAGGCAGGACCAAGCGTTCTTTGCAAATCCGCTTGAATGAACATCTTACCAATATCTTGAGTGGTTTTCCTAACCACTCAGTCTCCAAGCATTACTTGCTGGCCCACAATAAAGATCCTACGGGCACTACCTTTTTAGGGATAGATAAATTTCAGGCGCACTGGAGAGGCAGCGACCTGGTTAGGAGCATTTCTAGAACTGAAATGATGTGGGTCCACACACTTAAATGTTACGAACCACACGGTTTGAACATAGAGGTGGATGTCAACTGCTTCATAGATAATGCATAGGGAATGTCAGCTATAGGTCCAGATCCTCCATCTGCATTCCTCTATACTTTGATTGTAATCCATAACTTAATGTTTACACTTTATAGTTGTAGCAGTTGACGAGCTATGTATTGTTCAAATTTCATATTTCATTTATCATTTGTTGCCTTTTTGGCAATTTTTCTATACTATACGGGGTGACAATTCATCCATTTATGTAGTGTATGTATTTGATACCTATGTGTATGCTTAGAATGCATTTGTCCATCGTGCATCTATGTATTTTGTTGTTTCATTGATGATAAGACATTATTGATACGTCACGGACATTGTTCTCAAGCACCGGATACCAGTCGTTTTTGATATTAATTTAATTTTTATTTTTTCTACACCCTGTCCTTTATTTCATTTTTACTGTTTTTTCATTTTTAATTTTAAATTTTTCTAGCTATTCCACTAATGTGGTATTGCGTAGGTGTTCAGCAGGGCAATTGTTAGTATTTTTGTGCTGTGTCTCTATGCCTATTACATTCACAGCTTTCCCTTACTCTTTGCCAGAGTGTAGATGGCGGATATGTGGTTGTTCTTATGTAATCCATGTATGCTGTCAGTGTGCAGTGGTTTGGCAGTAGGATTTCTTGATCCTCACTCGTCGTGCCTCTATGCCTTTGACCTGTACAGCTTTTACCTTACTCTTTCCCAGAGTTAAGATGGCGGATATGCGGCTGCTTGAGACACGTGTCTGTTGTCGTCCCTGCCCCTTTTTTGTGTTTATATGCGGTGACGCAGAACGCCTCCTCATTCCCCGTGATCAAGTCTTTCTGAGACGAAATGTCGGGAGGAGACGTGCTGACGTCACCGCAATTGAGGACGAATCTGTTCTGCTCGCCGGCCGGCTTTTTTACCATATGCTGTTTTTAAATCATCTAATTGTAAGTGTGCGACCTTTTTTTATTAAATTTCTTAAACGGTATCACGCTATGTTGAGTTTCTTTCCCATGATCATCTGACCATTCATTGTGACTCTGAGGACTTTGCCACCGGGACGATCCATCGCTTTGTGCTGTTTGCATCCCCTCTGCTTTATCCGATCCTTATGGATCAAGGGCTCTGGTAAGGGTCAGTGTGTACATTGGCGGTGGTTCTTTTTACTTCACACTGTTCGTTGCCAGTCACTGGGGGACGTCTTGTGTTTACACATTGATCACCATACAGTATTACACTATATAAGTTTTGTTGTTTTTTTGGTCACTTCGCTGGTGGACTCCTGGGATGATCGCATCAAGATTCTGGCCACCTTTGCAGTCCATGTATTTGACTACTTGCTCCTTTTGATCCAATAGGATCTTGGAATCTGGTAAGGGTCAGCAAGTGTAGTGAGCTGTGATCCAGATCATTATCTTCACCTGTGTAGTAGTGCGCTACTACACGGATTTTACTCATTGTTGGACTTTATGTATTTCTAAATCAATTTTCTTTTCACTTATTGAACTATTTATTTTTACTTGGTCCTTCACTTACATTTTCTATGACCTACGAAGGCATAAATATTTTTTAGCGCAACTCCACCTTTTTTCTAAGACTACTTATAGTTTTCATTTGGGAGAGCATGTAACAATGTGACAACAAAGAAATAGGGAGAAAGCATTGTTAACTTATAATAATAAGTGCCTGAACTATGGCCTTCGTGGCAGGATCACCGGGTATTTTATTAATGCAAGCTGCAGATTTAATTCATTGTTTTAAAATATTTTTAAATGGTAACATTTATATCAGATTTGCATCAACTGGGTTTACATATATTGCAGGAACTTCTATGATGAAATCTCCCAGGATGAGCTCATCCGTTTTGCTGCTGCTAACCCCAAACCAGTCACAAATTCTTTGTCTTGGAAGAATGAAATATTATGGCCTATTCTTCTCCTGAGGCTAAAATACGATTACAAGGTATATTTTCGGAATCTATTAAAATAAAAAGGGGTTTACGAGGCAGGGATGTCCCTTGTCTCCTCTGATATTCGTGATCGTGATAGAATCTTTGGCAATAGCTATTCGAAGTAACTCGAATATCAGGGGGGTTAACTGTATGCAAAAAGATCATAAATGTGCGTTATTTGCAGATGACCTGTTACTATTCATAACCTCACCAACCTCCTCTTTACCTGCAATCTACTCTTTGCTGGACAATTTCTCAGAAGTTTCAGGGCTTAAAGTCAATATGGCCAAATCTAGAGCCCTTAATGTATCGCTGCCTGAAACTATGGTATCCTTACTGAAAAATGAATATAAATTCAGCTGGAACAATTCATCTATTAAATATTTGGGTATTAATCTGACTCCGAATTTCGAGACTTTATATTTAGCTAATTACCCTCCTATGTATAAGAAACTTGAAAAGGATTTGTGCGACTGGGGTACTCAGAACATAGGCTGGATAGGCAGGATTAATTCGGTTAAGATGACCCTTCTCCCCAGACTTCTAGATCTTTTTTGCTCACTACCTATACCGATAAAAAAAAATCATTTGAAGTCCTTTCAGGGTAAAATTACCAAATTTATCTGGAACAAAAAGGGTCCGCGTGTTTCTTCACATTGTCTTTTTAATCTCCCTGAACAGGGGGGTCTGGGAGTTCCAAATTTGTGGTGGTATTACCAAGCTGCTAGATTGGCCCAACTATCGGACGTATACATCAAAAAGGATCGTCCTGAATGGGTTAATATAGAAGAACAGTCATCCCCAGCGTATTCTTTAGAAAGTTTATTGTGGTGTTGTCAGGACCATTAAGGTAAGTACTCACCGAGGCCGAGATGCTGAGGGCGGCTCACCTTTGCGACCCTGTGCAGACCGCTCCCTGGAGTTAGAACAGAGGAGGGACGGCACAAGGAGGCACCGGTGCCGGGAACTGGTAGGCAGACTTGGTGCAGCTGACGAAAACAGGGCAGGTGCAGAGGACTGGAGACAGTCATTGATCAGGCAGGAACAGGCAGGTAAGTCCAGAAGGGACCAACAGGAAACAAGGCAAATCCGGGTCACCGGCCGTGGGTCAGGAGTTGGAGAGATCAGAGGAAGTCCGTGAGAGCAAGCCAAGGTCAAGGGGCAGGAGACAACAGCAAATCCGATAAGCAGGCAGGGGTCAAGTGTAGGAGACGGCAGAGAATAGTCAAGGTCCAATCCGGGTCAAACAGGTCAGGGTATTCAGGTTTCAAGGTTCTCTCACAGGGTAAAGCTGACAACGAACCAGCAATTAGCAAGGAGGAAGGGGCTGGCTTAAATAGGCCGCTCAGGCCACTGATTGGTCCAAATTAACATAGGATCAGCACCAGGCTCCAACGGACAGCAAGCAAAGTAACACTTGAGCAGTGGCTCAGAGGCAAAGAGCTGGACTTGTAATGGATAGGTCCTAGGTTCAAATCCACCCAGAGCCAACTGGGGAATGTGACCGTAAAGGGCAGTGCCCTGACAGGTGTATCCCCAAACGTAGACCTTCTATTCTGTCCCCGGCTCTTTCACAGGCTTTAGTTCTCTGGGATTCACTTAGGAATAATCCTTCCATAATCTCGAAGGGTCAACCTTTGGCTGATATTTTTCAAGATCCGATCTTTACCTCTAATGTTGATATCGAATCATTTAAATGGTGGCGTGACAAGGGGGTGTACCGTATTGGGCGTTTTTTTTCACATTTAGGTCCCCTTTCTGAACAATATTTTGTGGATAATTTTAATCTTCCTTCCTCTGAGTAATTGAGATTTTCTCAAATATACGATTATGCTCAGAAACTTTGGACAGACGAAATTGTATCTGGACGTCTATCTCCATATGAGCATAAATGTGATCAAGCTTCGGAGAGAAGGGGAGTTATTTCGGTTATATATAAATCACTTGCGACAAATGATAATAAATTACCTCATATGCTAGCTTGGGAGAGGGAACTTCATGATGAATGGGACTTGAAAGATTGGTGTGGAAACTTTATTAGATCTATTAAAGGCTTTATGAGTGTGCCTCTTATGGAGGCAAATGTGAAAATATTTACCAGGTGGTATCTTGTTCCTCTAAAATTGTCATCTATTTATCCCTCCTCCTCACCTCTGTGCTTTAGAGGATGCCATGGGGTGGGCTCTATGATACACACATGGTGGGAATGTCCAAGGATACGTGGATACTGGAACAAGGTATTCCATATTATTAGACGGGTCACAGGTTGTAATTTGCATCAGTCCCCGGCGATTGCTTTGCTGAATGGATTCATACCTCAGGTTCAAAAGGTTACCAGAAAACTGATATTATTTATCCTGACGGGTGCTAGAATTACTATAGCAGCTGCCTGGAAGAAACCATCGGTTTCTATACTAAGTATGAAAAGAAAAGTCACATGGATAATGGAACAAGAAAAAAGAATTGGCTCCATGATGGATGAACTTACCCAGTTCAATGAAATATGGGAGCCTTGGTTGAAATTTATGGGAATCTCATATACCTTGCGGATTTAGTATTAGCTTTCGCTTTGGACTGATGTGCACTTTTGACAGGTAGGCTCTTTGTCCTTTTTTTATCTCTTCTCCAACTCCTTTCTCTTTCTCTATCTTTCTTTCTTTTATTATGCTGTCTTTTTTTTTTCTCTAATATTATTTCTCTTTCTCTCTTATTATTTTGTTTATGTTGTTTCTTTTTTTTTTTTTAGTATATGAATAAGGAACAAGTTTTGCATACATATATTGTTCTTTTCCTTTATTTTGACAAGAATAATATATATTCTTTATTATTCTTCCCATATGTTACATTTTATTTTAAAATGGTTTGATTGAACCTAATTGTAATGGTTTCTTAAACCCTCTTAGGTATGTTATATGGAGGATGGTTTTGAAGTTGTCCTCTTGTTATCGGGTTATTCTTATTATCTATTAAAAGAGAGGGGGGATGATAGGGGTTATTCTGCCTCTTAGGGCACAGAGTGATCCCATTAGGGGTGTCGGGGGGTGGAGTTTACCCTAGGCATCTATCCTCCTTATAGATCTAAACAAACAATCTATTATATTTTTTTAAATTTCATGGGTCTGGATTGGATTATACGGATTATAGTATCTCTGGAGGTTGGGGAGGACAATTGGGTTGGATTTTGTTTTCTTCAATATATTTATTCTTTTTTGTAATTCACAATTTCTTTTACGTTTTAATGGTACTTTGTTTCAATGTGGAATGGAAGGGCAGGAAATTAACTAAATGTACCTTGTTGTTTTTGACTGTATGCTACAATGTAATAATTTTAATTGATGTCCATTACATTGTACTGATTTATTTTTTCTGAAAATAAACCTAAACTTGAATGGAAATATTATGGCCATGTTTGGCTAGTGTACATGTGAAATGCAGTTCAGAGAACACACCACCAAAACCCCCAAGAGATACTACTTTCAAAGGGATTTAAACACATTCTGTCAAAAATAAATAAAAAAACAAGAGATCAAATTGGATTGATCTGTTACTTTTTTACACACCCATATGTCGGAAAAATTGAAAATAGCTCTCAAATTTTTGTTGTCTGAAATTCCGACAAAGTCAAAGTCAAAGTCTGCTGGAGCCTATAAAATGGTCATAATTTCCGACCAAGGGCCGCCATCAGGGGGGTACAGGCAGTACAACTATAAGGGGCCCAGAGGTCCCCGGGGGCTTGGATGGGAACGCCCCTTTTTTTTGTAAGGTGTCTGGAGGTCTGGAGGTCCCGGATGGCAACCCCCCTTTTTTTTATTATTTTTTATAAAAAAAAATATTTATATATATATATATATATATATATATATATATATATATATATATATATATATATATATATATTTTTTTATTAAAGGGAACAGAGGTCCCCAGGGCCACGGATGGCAATCCCCCTTTTTTTATATAAAAAATGCAATTTTTTTTATTTCCTTTTCATATATATATATATATATATATATATATATATATATATATATATATATATATATATATATATATATATATATATATATATATATATATATATATATATATATATATATATATATTATTAAAGGGCCCAGAGGTCCCCAGGGCCCCAGATGCAACCCCCCTTTTTTTAAATAAAAAAAAAAATATTTTTTATATATACATATATATTATTTCTTTTTTTCTTTTTATTAAAGGGCCCCGGATGGCTATCTCCCCTTTTTTTTTATAATTTTTTTTATATATTTTTCTTTATTTTATTTTTTTGTAAAGGCCCCAGGGGGGCCCATGCCTGAAGGGGCCCCATAATTCCTGATGGCAGCCCTGAAAGGCTCACATCGAACTTCTATGGTTATGAAGAGCTAAATGAATTAAACACCAGAAAAGCTGAGCTATAATGGAAATTGATATTCCTTAACTCAAATTCAACGTCCTCTTTTCACTGTTGGTAGGTAAAAATAGGTATCCAATACATTGTTGAGTGCTCGCTCCTGATTTTGTGACCCAGAGTTTGCAAAGAAATATAACAAGGATCACTGCAATAAATGCTCCATAATTGACAGACAGTTTGAAGAGATTAGCTATCAAAGGGTTTGCTCGTCATAACCATAATTTTGCATTTGTGTATTGTAAACACTATTAGGTTTTGGTGCACCTTATTTGTTTTGGGTTATCACCATTAAGGAGTCCTTATTAGCGCGAAGGCACTTTTCATTTTGTAACCATAATGACGCTCTTACCTTTAATACTGAATACTTTTTTATTACAAATAGGATGTCAAAAATACCGTCGGCGTATAACACGCATAGGCGTATAACACGCACCCTAACTTTAAGAGAGAAGTTTCAGGAAAAAAACTTTCCACAGCCCCCTGCGTATAACACGCAGGCACAGTTTACCCTCTATTTTCAGGGTAAAAAAGTGAGTGTTATGCGCCAATAAATACAGTAGTTTTTTTTTTTTTTTTTATGTATACCCAAGCTCCTTTCTATTTATTTATTGTACATGATGCAAGCCGTGTACTGAAAGCTGAAGCTCACTATATCTTTGGATAGATGTGTCATAATACTGTACAAAAGGTCCTTTGATCACTCAATGGCATGCTTTTAACCATTTTTAAAAGAATGTGAATCTGAAAAACAAGTCCTGTAGTCTTTCTGTAATGAATCAAAAGTGTTTTGTTGTTTGAACTTTTGTAGTTCATCTGCTAATTGAGTTAGGAGCATATTTCATTAAAGTAAATCTCATTGTGCAACATGAAATGCTAAAAATAAGGCAATTTAAGTTAGTTTTTCCAAACTTTTTTGTACATCTTTCTTTTCCAAAAGTCAGTTCTTACAAAATAAATATTTATATATTGTTCATTGAGGGACACAGGATTGTAGAATAGTCTATTATGTGTAAATTATACTGCCACCTACAGAAGGTTTGGATACTGTCAACACAAAGAAAAAAAAAAACATTAAATTGGTTGTGGAATTTGGAGTTTTTTTTATCTTAAAGTGAAGTTCCACCCAAAAAAGGGAACTTCCGCTTTTTGGATCCCTCCCCCCCGGTGTCACATTTGGCACCTTTTAGGGGGAGAGAGGTGCAGATACCTGTATAATACAGGTATTTGCACCCACTTCTGGGGAGAGACTCCCACGGGAGTCACTCAACTTCCCGTCCCCCCGATGCCTTCTGGGAAACACACTGGTCCCAGGAGACAGCGGGGACCACTGGGAATATGCAGCGCTACTCGCGCATGCGCAGTAGGGAACAGGGCATTGAAGCCGCAAGGCTTCGCTTCCTGATTCCCTCACTGAGGATGGCGGCGGGGACAGCGGAGAGATGAGCGATTGCTCGTCTTCTGCTGCCGACATCACAGGCGCGCTGGACAGGTAGGTGCCCATTTATTAAAAGTCAGCAGCTGCAGTATTTGTAGCTGCTGACTTTTAATATTTTTTTTTTCGAGGGAACTCCGCTTTAATGGATTCTATGCATTAGGATAAAAAACCTGTGTGCAGCAGCCCCCTCAGCCCTCCCTAATACTTACTTGAGCCCATCTCGATACAGCAATTTTGCAGGACAGTCTCGGCTGCCCTGGACTCTCCCTCCTCATTGGTTGAAATGGCAGCGCCATTGGCTCCCACGGCTGTCAAAGTCAGTGAGCAAAGGAGGAGAGAGAGGGGCAGGTCAGAACTACAGCTCTGTGTCTAAATGGACACAGAGCAGGGGCTCAGTTTAGGTGCCCTCATAGCAAGCTGCTTGCTGTGGGGGGCACTCAGCAGGAGGGAGGGGCCATGAGCGCTGAAGAGGGACCCGAGAAGAGGAGAATCTGGGCTGCTCTGTGCAAAACCACTGCACAGAGCAGGTAAGTATACCATCTTTGTTATTTTGAAAGAAAAAAACTGAGAGTTTAGTATGACTTTAGGTCAGTTCCTGTTTAACCCTGCCTCCAACCATCATGCACCCCTTTTTGCCGACTTCCTAGGAGGATGGATGTCTTTTTCTTCAGTTCTACTGCTGGAAACACTCATTTTTTTTCTATCATTTTTTTCTCTTCAATCAAGATATACTGTTTTTCTGTGGCTATTTTATTCTTTGGTAACGTCAATAAAGACTACAGGTATGCTACCTGAATTTGGTGCTGCCTATGTGCATTAAACATGTTAGAAGTCCCTGCTCATATCTTGTGCAATTGGTTTTTATTTCATCACAGAAGCTGCTTTTGAATATATATCAGTGTGCCACTATCCATTTTTCTTGTAGCAGTGATTGCAGTGATGATTCAGTAAGAGCACCTGGCTATAAATGTAAGCATATGTTAAAATGTTTTACTTTTTAACCACTTCCATACAGGGCACTTATACACCTTCCTGCCCAGACCAATTTTTAGCTTTCAGCGCTGTTGCACTTTGAATGACAATTGCGCGGTCATACAACACTGTACCCAAACAAAATTTTTATGATTTTGTACCCACAAATAGAGCTTTCTTTTGGTGGTATTTGATCACCTCTGGGATATTTATTTTCTGCAAAAAAAAAAAAAAGACCGAAAATTTAGAAAAAATATGTTTTTTTTGTTTCTGTTATAAAACATTGTAAATAAGTACGTTTTCTCCTTCACTGATGGGCACTGATGGTACTGCACTGACGGGCACTGATAAGGTGGCACTGATGGGCACCGATGAGGTGGAACTGATGTGGTGGCATTGATGGGCACTAATATGCGGCACTGATGGGTGGCACGGATGGGCACTGATAGGCGGCACGGATAGGTGGCATGGATGGGCTTGGATAGGCGGCACAGATGGGCATGGATAGGTGGCACAGATGAGCACAAATAGGCGGCACGGATAGGCGGCATGGATAGGTGGCATGGATGGGCACGGATAGGTGGCACTGATGGGCACTGATAGGCAGCATGGATGGGCACTGATAGGCGACATAGATGGGCACTATCGTATGTGTTGTACTAATGGATGCCAATCAGTGCCAAACAATGCCTGCCAATCAGTGATGCCCATTGTGGGCACTGATTGGCATCCATTGTGGCACTGATTGGCATCCATTTTTTGTGTCCTTCTCATCCCTGGTGGTCTAAGGTGGCATTATTTTTTTTTTTGTGTCCCTGGTGGTCTAGTGGGCATCCTCAGGGGGGCTGTGCTGATAATTGATCAGCACAAACCCCCCTGTCACAGGAGCAGCCGATCGGCTCTCCTCTACTCGCGTCTGATAAACGCGAGTGAGGATAAGCTGATTACCGGCTTTTCCTGTTTACATCGTGATCAGCCGTGATTGGACACGGCTGATCACGTGGTAAAGAGTCTCCATCAGAGACTCTTTACCTTGATCGGTGTTGCGGGGTGTCAGACTGACACCCTGCAACAACGATCGCCGTGATGCGCGCCCCCGGGGGCGCGCAGCGGCTCAGAATCCTGAGGACGTTATATGACGTCCAGTCAGGATTCTACAACCACTTTGCCGATGTCAATATGTCATTGGCGGGCGGCAAGTGGTTAATGATACCATCATTTTCATTTTGGTTGAACCCTGTTTTTCTTTTTCAATCAACTTTATTGGGGTGTATCCTAAATTAAGCATCTCTATGCATCTCTATCTCAACACCAGACCGAAAAACTATAAAAAGCACCCTGTAATATTATGAAAGACGAAGTGATTGATGGACGTTATGTTTCACCTCGCATGCGTTCATTTGCAGAGAACTAAGGTGGAATCCAGTCTAGGTTTTACCAGCCACCTTGGCAGGGTTGGATCCGGACCAGATTTTACGGTCCACTTGTGTCCACCAACAGGTGGTATAAATTAAGCATTAACCTGAGCGAGCTGCTGATGTAAAGTTTGCTTTGGGAGAGAAAGAAAAGGTTTGCATTATCTTTGTTTTGTGGGTGACTGGGAGAAGTCTTTATCTGTGAGTTAGGAATCTGCAATGTTAAGCTAGTGCCTGGGTAGCAAGGATTTATTTTCTGTTTTGTTTGTTTGATTTTCATGCAACCTTTTAAAATAAAACTGGCTACAAATCAGATTTTGAGAAAACCTGCCTTTGGACTACATTTCTCCCAGGGAAGGTGATCCTCATTGAGCCAACCCCTGACATATGGTGGAAGATGCGGTCATCTTCCTGAACAAGTGGAAAGATGGAGGATTTCTTAAGAGCCCTGCTGCAGGTCACTGCAACCCAGCAGGAAATCAATTGTCAGCAGCAGGAAGCCAACCGCCAGGTCGCAGAGGACACTGCAGCGCAAATGGAGGCAAATCGCCAGTTTGCAGAGGCCCAGGTGGAATTAAAGAAGGGGTCCGTAGGTCCTTTGCCAGTGGAACAGAAAATGATGCTTGCCAGCTATTATCTGCAGAAGTTGACACCTGCAGATGATGTGGAAGCTTATCTTGCAACTTTTGAAAGAGTCGCTGTTTGGGAAGGATGGCAAAACGAGCAATGGGCAGAACTGCTAGCGTCCTTTCTGACAGGAGAATCCCAAAAGGCCTATTATGACCTGGAACCAGATGCTACCCAGGATTATGAGATACTGAAGGCTGATATATTTGCACACCTGGTTATCACCATTGCAGTCCGTGCTCAGCTGGTGCATCGGTGGTCATACAGTACCGACAAGCCACCCCGCTCCCAGATTTATGACTTGATACACCTCACCGAGAAGTGGCTGCAGGCAGAGACTTTGTCAGGCCCCAAGATTGGGGAGCGTGTGGTCATGGACCATTATTTGCACACGCTCCCACGCTCCCCATCGAAGTAGGTCATCCATGGGGACCCTAATGCTGCGTACACACAGTCGGAAATTCCAGCAACAAATGTTCGATGTGAGCTTTTGGTCAGAAATTATGACCGTGTGTAGGCTCCATCTGACTTTTTCTGTTGGAATTTCGACAACAAAAATTTGAGAGCTGGTTCTCAATTTTTCTGACAAGAAAAGTTCTTGTCCGAAATTCCAATTGTCTGTATGCAATGCCGAAGCACAAAAAAACATGCATGCTCGGAATCAAGTTGACGCATGCTCAGAAGCATTGTACTTCATTTTTCTCTGCTCGTTGTAGTGTTGTACGTCACCACGTTCTTGACGATCAGAATTGTGTGACCGTATGCAACACAAGTTTGAGCCAACATTACGTCGGAAAAAATTCCACGGTTTTCTTATCGGAATTTCCAATCGTGTGTATCCGACATAAGGCTGAAAACCAGCTGGTGGACCTGGTGGAGAGATATACTGCAGCTGAGGACTTGTTAAACCCATCCGTGCCCCAGCCCAATGTCCCAAAAGACTCTTCCAGGGTTCAAGGGCTTGGAGGAAAAAAAAACAAGACTGTGCCTACAGATAATGAGACTAAGGGCTTAGGACCTGGAGACTGGCCAAATATGTCAGGAAGTACAGAACACATACAATTTTATCGCTGCTAACATTACCCTTAATGATGAATCAATTTCTGAGTGAGTGAGTGAGTAAATGAGTGAGTGAGTGAATTACTTGTATTGCACTACAAATGCAAACTAAATTGCATCAAGGCGCAGGTTTCCATCCGTTGTCATCCTGATCCTTCAGAAGAGGTGGGTCTTAACCACTTGCTGACGGCCGTACGACTTTGTACGGCCTCAGCGCGGCTCCCAATCTCTAACAGGCCGTCTTTTTACGGCCTCCCCTTTGCACGTTCCCCGCGCGCGCTCCCGAGCGCGCAGCGGGGAACTGCTGTGCTGGCCGTGTCCCTTGGACACAGCCAGTCACAGATCGCCGTGAACGGCCAATCGGAGCGGCCGTTTCCTAGGCGATCTGTGCGGCCAATGAGAGATGATCTCATATGTTCGCAGACAGCGGTGCTGTCAGGGGAGAGAGGAGACGGATCTGTGTCTCTTGTACATAGAGACACAGATCGGTCACCCCCCCAGTCACCCCCCTTCCCCCACAGTTAGAACACTAATTAGGGTACACATTTAACCCCTTCCTCACCCCCCAGTGTTAACCCCTTCCCTGCCAGTCACATTTATACAGTAATTAGTGCATATTTATAGCACTGATTGCAGTATAAATGTGAATGGCGCCAAAAATGTGTCAAAAGTGTCCGATGTGTCCGCCATAACGTCGCAGTCCCAATAAAAATCGCAGATCGCCGCCATTTCTAGTAAAAAAAAAAAATTATACAGTAATTAGTGCATATTTATAGCACTGATTGCAGTATAAATGTGAATGGCGCCAAAAATGTGTCAAAAGTGTCCGATGTGTCCGCCATAACGTCGCAGTCCCAAAAAAAATCGCAGATCGCCGCCATTTCTAGTAAAAAAAAAAAATTTATACAGTAATTAGTGCATATTTATAGCACTGATTGCAGTATAAATGTGAATGGCGCCAAAAATGTGTCAAAAGTGTCCGATGTGTCCGCCATAACGTCGCAGTCCCAATAAAAATCGCAGATCACCGCCATTTCTAGTAAAAAAAAAAAAAAAAAAAAAATAATAATTCTGTCCCTTATTTTGTAGGCGCTATAACTTTTGCGCAAACCAGTCGCTTATTGCGATTTTTTTTTTTTTTTTTTTACTAAAAATATGTAGAATACGTATCGGCCTAGACTGAGGATAAAAAAAAAACGTAAAAAAAAAAAATTGAGCTATTTATTATAGCAACAAAGTAAAAATATTATTTTTTTTTTCAAAATTGTCGCTCTATTTTTGTTTATAGCGCAAAAAATAAAAACCGCAGAGGTGATCAAATACCACCAAAAGAAAGCTCTATTTGTGGGGAAAAAAGGACGTTAATTTTGTTTGGGAGCCACGTCGCACGACCGCGCAATTGTCAGTTAAAGCGACGCAGTGCCGAATCGCAAAAAGTCCTCTGGTCAGGAAGGGGTTTAAGTGCCCAGTAAGGAAGTGGTTAAGTTTATTCCTAAAGGCCCAATGGTTTTCCTTCTCTCTGATGTTGGTGGGTAGCGCGTTCCATAGCTATGGTCCTTGGACTGCAAATCTTCATTCTCTCTTCGATTTGTAGTGGGACTTTGGGACGTGGAGGAGGTTTTGGTTAGTTGATCGGAGAATGCGATTGGGGATGTAGTGTTTTATTTTCTCGCATAAGTATTGAGGAGCGTTTCCTTGTGTGCATTTGTGGGTGAGGCAGAGGGTCTTAAATGTGACCTGCTCCTTTACGTTTTTTTGCACAAGTAACGTGTACTGCATCATGTCAGGGACGCATGGAAAAACAAATGTGTGTGATTTCAGTTGATGGAAAGCCAGTCACTGCTCTGCTAGATTCTGGTAGTATTGTGATATTAGTTAAAGGCGATTGTGTAAATCCTGCAAAGTTACACACTAGCACTATTGGGGTTATTTGCATACATGGTGACACAAATGTCTACCAGACTGCTGTGGTTGAGGTTGATACCCCTTGGGGTACGGTGGCACATTCAGTGGGGGTGGTACCCTCATTGCTTCATGAAGCCCTAGTTTGTGGGAAAACAAAAAGGAGTCAGGAGGACAGATCTCCCCCTGCTGAGGAAACACCGGAACTCACTCCAGACCCTTTTTATTGCAAAACTGAAAGGGAAACCTTTGGTGTGTCCAACGAAGGGGTAGATCCTTTTCCTTTTCCTGTAATGGCTGGAGAGGAGCTGGAATCCCGCCCCCAGCTTGGGGATATTGAACAAGAAATTATCGTTGACTCTAATAGTGAGATTGGGAAGAATGTGGTGACTGACTTATAAGTCAGGAAAGATGATTTTTGTACTGAACAACTAAGAGACTCCACACTCAATAGAGCCAGAGAAAACATTAAAATGATGAATGGGGAACCTGTTGAACCTAATGTATGATTGTCTTTTCCCTACATGGCTCTTTAAAATAACATGCTGTATCAGGTGGTAAAGCAAGGGGAGGAGGAGGTAGAGCAGCTATTGGTTTGCAAACCCTATAGTCAGATGGTATTAGATTTAGCCCACGGTCATGATTAGGTGGAATACTGAGGCAGAGAAGGAATTTCATTCATTGAAGCAAGCTCTTTGTGTACAACCAGTGCTCGCGACCCCAGAGTTCACAAAAGAGTTTGTGGTACAGACAGACGTCTCTGATATGGGACTGGGTATGGTACTGCCCCAAATCAGAGACGATGAGGAGCACCCAATGGTCTACCTGAGCAGAAAGCTGAACAGGCATTCGATAAACTATGCCATTGTTGAGAAGGAATGTTTAGCTATCAAATGGGCGTTAGATGCCCTGAAGTATTACCTGTTGGGGAGACCATTAAAACTAGTCACTGATAATGCCCCTCTCAAATGGATGTGTAATAACAAGGAGAAAAACAGTCGTGTGACAAGTTGGTTCCTTGCTCTTCAAGCATTTAAGTTTACAGTGGAGCATAGGGCTGGGAAACTGCAGAATATTGCAGATGCCCTTTCCCTTTCATTGTCTGGTTGCTCAGCCACAGGGGCTTGAGCAGAGGGGAGGATGCGACATTATGAAAGGCAAGGTGATTGATGGACGTTATGTTTCACCTCACATGCGTTTATTTCAGGGAACTAAGTTGGAATCCAATCCGAGTTTTACCAGCCACCTTGGCAGGGTTGGTTCCAACAACAGGTGGTATAAATTAAGCAGGACTAGCGCAAAGGATTGCTCTTAGCCTGGGACTCAGGAAGCCGAAACCTGAGAGAGAAATAAATGATTCTTCAATAGCCCTTCACCTATGAGTTAGGAACCTGCAATGTTTAGTTAGTGCCTGGATGGCAAGGATTTTTTTTCTGTTTTGTTTGTTGGATTGTCATGCAACCTTTTAAAACAACAACTGCCTAAACTACGCCGGATCACTGCGTACAGCGTGAACGTAACCTACGCCCAGCCAGACACGTCCAACGTAAAATACGCCGGCTTGTGTTCCCTGGTGCAGACCTTTGCATGTCTGCTGCTGGGTTACACCTCCTTTATGGGGAATAACTTTACGCCGGACGTACAACTTATGCGCACTGCGTCGGGTGCACGTATGTTCGTGAATCGCCGTATTTCACTCATTTGCATATTTGAATGGCTAATCAATGGGAGCGCCACCATGCATCCAGCCTAAATGTGCGGCCACCCTACGCCGGCGTAAGCAAGTTACGTCGGCGGGATGAAGCCTGTTTTAAGGCGCATCTTAGTTTGTGGGTCCGTTCACAGATACGACGGCGCACATTTGCACTTACGTTGGCGTATCTTGTTATACGTCGGTGTAAGTGCTTTGTGAATCTGGGCCCTGCTGTCTGGATGACCTTTTTTCCCAGGGAAGGTGATCCCCACCACTAATATATATATATATATATATATATATATGTGTGTATTGCTCAGCACTGGTCAGACTGATGCAGGAATAATTCTGTGCTGTAGTTTTGTGATTTATGAGATCCACTTTTTCTGCTGCCGAATACTTAATAAATACATTACTCCCAAAGGCAGTTTTTCGCAACACTGACTAGCATATTTCTGTTAATGTACTATTTATATTATTCTACTATATCAATTATGTTAATCACATAAAGTGCTGTATAACCTGCTTCGGCACGTTAATTATTTTATACAGTTAAAGGATATTAAATCAGTGCAGCTCCTTAAGATTCATGGAGCATTTTATCATACTTCACCCCATTTGTCTTGATCAATAAGCTCTTGTTATGATCTTCAGATGAGACATGTGAATAGGTTGCTAAAAATAATCCTAATATTTTTCGAGCTTGTCTTCTAAAACTTTAAATAAAATGTCTTAGTGAGAATTTGTCCTTGTTTGTCTGTTTAGTTTTTGTATGCATAAATTGTTCTTAAAATGTCATTACTGTATTTATTTAATTCATGAAATCTAAATCCTTCGTTTTCTGCCCTTGCTCTAAATTCAGCACTATTTGCATGCAAATAACTGTGTACATAATAAGGATTCAATGATTGCCTGCTGGCTCTTTTTATGTAATATATATCAGGCCATAGTTTAATCAGTCCTGAAATTCTCTGTGTTCTGTTTACTGAAGGGTGAACTCATCTTTGTTGCAAGATTTTGCTGAAATTATAAGCCTGATCAGTTCATATATGTTCTATAGAGAACGCATAAAATTGTTAAAATGTGTTCTACCTTTTTGTTATTTTATACTATATACAAATACTTACTGTAATGTTGGGGTTATTAGCTCAAGTGTAGCACCCGCTAGCGAGAACAGTCCCACACAAATGTTTCCTTTTGAGGGCTTGTTGGCCCACTTTTATTAAAGAAAATCAAACAAAGTTCCAGAGATGAAAACAAAAGTGGTTTCCCCCGCAGGGGTTTTCACCATCAATATTAAATGATAGTATGTTCAGCCTCCTGGCTCACATATGCAAATGAAAATACTGAGCCACCTGGCTCTATTCAGCAGCAGCAGCACCACTGCTCAGGCTCCCGCATGAAGCCCTCCTGACTTCTGTCAGCAACCTCAGACTCAGGTCTCTGGGTTTCAAAGTGCAACCTGCACTCTCTAGCTTCTCTAGCTACTTCAGTGCACACCTGCACACTCTGGGTTCTCCCTTGCAAGCCTGGACCCCTTGGGAGCATGGAGCCCAGAACCATGGTCAGGTGTCTTCAAATAGGCCAGCACACACCTGACCAGTCAGTGTGCTGGTAAATCTAAAAATCTGGACCCAGGACTTTGGATTTTATCCCACCCGGATCTCTACGAAATCCCCGGGCTCCAGGTCCCAAAGTGGACTTTATTAAATAATGAGGAAACTGAAGTTTCCTCTGTACATTATAAGCTCCCTGGAGCCCATCAACCCGTCCAGTTGAGAATTCTGGGTCACTACACTTTTGGGGTACCACACTACCACATATCCCCCCCCCTGTTTCGACCCAGAGGGCGGAACACACCAGTCCAACCTCCTCACTTTGGCATGACCATGCAAGCTACCACCCACATGGGCCAAATCTTGTCCAACATCAGGTGACTTTCTCCGCGTTCCCCTGCTACATCTACTTAGGCTCTGCAAAGACACTCCCATGCCTTTTTTCATGCACGCTTCCAAAAGCAATGTCTTTCTATTTCCCTTGGACCTACAGTAGCCACCTTATCAGTAGGGAGTTTACTAATCTTGGCACCTTTTTGCACCAGAGGTTGATTTCTGAGCTTTGAGGATCTGATACCATTAAGGTTACCAAGGGCTCCCTCAATTTCCGATAGACCACCCCTTTTCTCTTTATTTCATTTGGAGGGGATCGGGGGCTCTTTTATTGGGGTGACACTGGTCCCTCTATGAGTAAGGCACCCACTTACTGTCCAAACTTAGCGTCACTTGTTTCCCCATGTACACTGCATGCTTCAATTCTCTCAGTTTCATCATCAACATCCTCATAAGACTGCAGCCTTGTCCTAGTCTCCCTCTGAAAGACATCCTGACTGTCTTGTCACTCTGAGGTTTTTAAGTCCTGTGACACCTTGCTGAGCTTTGGTCTATTTCCCTCCAACCATTGTTTTCCCGGATGCTTCTCAGATCTTAGAAATTCCTCAAACCTCAGGAAATCTTCCCCAGAATTACCCTCCTGAACCTGTAGGGGGCCCATTCTGCTATATCTTTTACCTCTTCTGTGTTAAACCTACCATTCCCTGTCTCACTGCAATTTTCAGGGTTTGCTACAACCAGATCAACTTGACCAAGACCATCAGGTCTACCGTTATTTTTGTTGCCACCCATGGTAACCAAACCATCAAAAATCGCCAATATGTTGCATTTTTCATCATGGTCAGAAATATCAATGCATTTGTCATATTTAATTTCACCCATGTTCGGCAGGGCAGTGTCTGGAGAGGAACTGCACCCAGCGATGAGATTTGTCTACGGCAGCTTCACTATACATCAACTTCACTGGCATGAGATCCTCTGCCAGCAATTGTCCTGACCCCTGACCATCATCACATAAAATAACATTTGGACCTGTGACTACAACTACTTCATTTATTGCTGTGCCATCTGGCACTTCCACCAACACTAGCTCATTTGGCACGGCACCAACCATTACCACATCATTTGAACCTTTGTGGATCACAGACATGACCTCCTCTGTGCATTCGCCCTTACTTGGTGCTTCCATCGCAAGAGCAACATCATCTGCAGCAGCAAGTGCACTATTGCATATAAGTTGCTCTGCAGGTCCTTTTATCTAGCACCACAGAAGTCATGTCTGCTCCACTCTTATCAACAGAGGCCTTGTCCAACAAACCTTTTGACCATCTCTCCCAATCTGTTATCTCTGCACTACCAGAGGGACAGAGTGGCACAGCAACAGACACACTGCACATGTCACTTTTGTTTAAACCAGACTGTGGTAATACATTTTTAACCAGAGTAGGCTGCAATACCACACTCTCACCTCCTTGCTCTGGTGGCGCTTCATTAAGTGCATGAATGATTTCACACCTGTCATTGCCAGACTGCATTAACCCATTTCCATCATGAGTGTTTTCAAACATATCAGTTTTAGCATTTAACATCCTGTTATAGCCAGGTTCAGGTACCCTCTTATCCCTCAGAGCGGCACCATAGTTGTCCCAGGCAACCTCCGGCTCCAAAACGCAGAGCTCCCTGGGTGTTTCTAGGGACACCACTATAACCTTTGTCTCAGTTGCTAGGGGAGATAGCACATCTTTAACTGCATTCATAGCAACGTTTTTATCTCTAGTGAGCTGCAATAGCCCATTAGCAACTGGACCATCAACTTTAGCCAACACAATATTAGCAGTTTTACCCATCACATCGTCCCATTCAAGTTTACCACTTGCCTCCCCACTGGACAGGGCACTGCAGCGAGGCAAGTCCTTTTCCACACAGACAGTGGATCTCCCATTTGGGGTCCCTTTAACTCCAGTGTGCACATTCACATAGTCAATCTTTTCCATGTATTTACCAGCAACAGTCTTACCGATCACAATAACAGGGGTTGCCATGTTCATTTGAGTACGTTGTCTATCCTTTATCGTACTTTCACTGGCCAACTCTCCCTGGTGGCCATGGAATGAAACTGCAGCAGCCACTGCTGACTCCTTAGCACCCCCTGCAGGCACAACAGGTACTTTCTCACTGTTGCCAGAGGTGATTGCAAACACGCTTGCACAAAAATCTGGGCTTGCAGACTTGACATCACCGCCATTGCTACGGACAACCAAATACCTCTCAAACTTCTGATCCGCCTTTTGGACACTTCTGGCACTCAAATCGGGCTTCCCAAACATTGTTGCAGACCTTTGTCTGGCCATGTCCCCTTGTCTTGGAGACTGAGACAAAGGGCACTTGGACACAACGTGCCCCCACTCTCTGCACCGCAAACAACGCTCTTGCTTCAGAGCCTTAACAGGGCTTCCCCAATTGCACCCTCTTGTAAGCATGGGACTTTGCAAATTAACAGCTGGCCTGCTTGCACCAGTGTTGCCAGGAGCAACAGCATGCACTTCCCCTTTAACTGGAGTTGGTGTAGCAAAGAACAGTCTGCAATACTCTCCGGCAGGCTCAAACCCTTGCATCATATTCGCAGTCACTCCACCAAACTTTTGCGCCGTCCAGCAAAAAATGAAGCACTGTCACTTTAAAGCAAGTTGCTTTTCACTTCATGCAAGCTTTCCTCAGCTGCACACACCGATTGTGTGTCTCAAGCACACAAACACAGTTCATATAACAGATGAACTTACATTTCCAGGGATCTCCAGTTCTGCCCACATTCTCCACCACTTGTAATGTTGGGGGTTATTAGTTCAAGTGTAGCACCCGCTAGCGGGAACAGTCCCACACAAATGTTTCCTTTTGAGGGCTTGTTGGCCCACTTTTATTAAAGAAAATCAAACAAAGTTCCAGAGATTAAAACAAAAGTGGTTTCCCTGGCAGGGGTTTTCACCATCAATATTAAATGATAGTATGTTTAGCCTCCTGACTCACATATGCAAATGAAAATACAGAGCCACCTGGCTCTCTTCAGCAGCAGCACCACTGCTCAGGCTCCCGCATGAAGCCCTCCTGACGCCTGTCAGCAACCTCAGACTCAGGTCTCTGGGTTTCAAAGTGCAACCTGCACTCTCCAGCTTCTCTACCTACTCCAGTGCACACCTACACACTCTGGGTTCACCCTTGCAAGCCTGGACCCCTTGGGAGGGTGGAGCCCAGAACCATGGTCAGGTGTCTAAAAATAGGCCAGCACACACCTGACCAGTCAGTGTGCTGGTAAATCTCAAAATCTGGACCCAGGACTTGGGATTTCATCCCACCCGGATCTCTACAAAATCCCCAGGCTCCAGGTCCCAAAGTGGACTTTATTAAATAATGAGGAAACTGAAACACCAGTTTCCTCTGTACATTATAAGCTCCTTGGAGCCCTGCAACCCGTCCAGTTGAGAATTCTGGGTCACTACACTTTTGGGGTATCACACTACCACATTACCTACAGTACAACTATTATGTTTTGCATAGGGTGGGTTATACTGTGAGCAGCTTTCTTAAAATGCTAGATGCCTGATTAATATTATGCTAATCCACTTGCTTTAATACTTTTGAATGCTCGGTTCAAACATGTGTGGCTGTGCTTTGCCTGTAGGGCAGCCCATACAGTTCAATGAGCTACCCTTCCTGCAAAAACATGGGAAAAGAAGCCCCAATACTTTTTTTAAATCAAGCTGCATCCAATTGCACGATGCTGCAGCACCATACGGTTTGGTGAGTAAACACAGAATGGGTTTGCCAATGCATGGAGGTGACAGGAGCTGCACCTTTGTCTGTGTGTGAGGAACGCACATGTTTTTTTGCATGGATTCCCGACACACAGTAATCAGAGCCTAGTGTACATCGTTGATTCCACAATCGTGGAGATCAGGAAAGTCAGAGAAATGTGACAAATCTTTATGTGCATGCTTGTAGTGAGATGGCTACTTTTGACAAGTAGAACTCAGCAGTAACTGCCTCCATGTTTTGCTTATAACAGGTTTCCTTTAAAGTAGACCATGCATTACCAAGCAATGTCTGCTTTTTTTACAGCCTGCGTACCAAAATTCTGTAATAAAATAATTTTGTACCGTGAGGGTAAATAGGTTAGGAAAAAAGTTACCTTTCTCTGGTTTCTAAACTGCAGAAGGTGACGTCACCATCCTTCCATTGAGATCCCAGGAGATGCCCAATACCCCAAATGTCATGAGATTTTTCTAGCCCAGTGCAGAAATGTCTTCTCACACCAAGTACTCACCAATTCTTAGGACATCAAGGCTTGGGGTAAGGTCAGTATGTTTACTGACTATTTTTAATACCTAATTATTGTATTCTCACTAAAATGTTAGAAGAGTTGGTGCTCACACAGGGAGCTCACACAGGGGTTAACAATGAGCTGCTGAGTGTGCACGTGTTCCACGAGCTCTGTGTCTCCCTGCATCGGACAGACTGAAATGGATGGATAATCTCCTAACAGATAGACTGACTGACTGATAGCCTCTATGGAGCTTCCATGGAGCGGACACTATCTCTGATCGATTCCTCTGGTCGATTCCCCTGAAGCACCTTGTGAAACCTTCTCTGAACCCTCTTGGGTTGACCCTCCTGAAGCCGGTTTCTGCTTTTTGAAGCACCCACCTGAAGCCCCACTGCAAGCTGTCCACCGCAGCTCAACGCTCACTGCTCATTGCCGCTGCTGCTGCCTCTGTGCTGATGGACTGTCGCTGCTGATGCCCCTGTGCTGTCGGACTCCTCACTCCCCCACTCCTCGCTGGTGTCCTGTGACCTAGACCGGAGCTGCTGGCAGCGCTCCACCGACGGTGGTCGCCACCTGACCCATTCGCACCATTCGCTGGCGGGTGTTCTGGCGCCCGCCTTGATACACTCTACATTCCATGAAGCCGTGCTGAGCCGTGCTGTTGTCTCGGACTCGAGGGGTCTGCAGGTGGCGTATGGATAAGATAAGGATGCTCTATCTCTTCATCCCTGCAGCGGGAGGACAGTGTTGGTGTCAGCTAGCTAATTAGCCAGCGATGTTGGGGCGTAAGTGGGTGTAATAGGGTGAAGCTTACAAGCTAAAAAAAAAAAAACCCCTGCCGACTTTTCCCAGCTGATTAGCTGACGCTGAGTTTTTGATGAGTTGCTGCTCGGGGTAGTGAGGGGGGGGTTTCCCATAGAGTCCTTGGAGGGATTGCCTGGTACAATACCAATATAATATTAATTGATGAATTAATTAATATATGACCACCACTAAGGACTAAAAAACGAAAACTAAAAAAATATAATCTATCACTAAGAAACTTCCTCTTGCATTTATTGACTATACACAGGTTATACACTATAGTGGTCTACAGTGCTGTTCTCCATACCTTGTTATTCCTCTCTCCTCTCTCTACCTTTCCCCATACAAAATTGAAGACTCAGCGAACTCCAGCGATAGAGATAAGATGGCCTCAGGCAAGACAAGATTTTCTTTATCTACTAGGGCAGCGGCGGCCGCGGCAGCAGTTGCAGCTTTTCAGTCTCTTCCACCATTCCAGTTAGATAAAGAAAGCATGTTATCTATGGAAAAAACTGTTGATAAAACTGTGGAAAAAATTCAAGCTGATAAATCTAACAAGTTTAATAAAAAGGATAAAATTGATAAAAATGAAGAGCCTGTAGGGGAGGAGGATGCAATGGCAGACAAGGTATCAGGCACGGCAACATTGATAGATGGAGCAGTTGGAGCAGATATACCACTCACAGACAATGTCAACCAGGCTAGGCCTATAGACATGGCGTTATCCACCTCTCCTGTATATATCGGGAAGGGTCTAGCCACAACACAGCAAGGCACGTCAAGGGACTCCGCAGGCTCGGGCTCTGAATTAGCTGCTTTAATCTCTGCATTTAGGGCAGATTTTGAATCATGGGCAATAAAAATTTAATCATCTATCCATTCCGAATTAAGCACACTTAGAGAACAAGTAACGGTCACCAATAATGCAGTATCTGGGATTGCCCAGACACAAGAAGACCATGCCGCACGCATTACTGCTTTGGAGACCGCATCTTATGTAAGCCTACACCGTCTTCGTCAACACCAACTACGCATTGAAGACAGCGAAAATCGCAATCGGAGAAATAACATCCGATTAAAAGGGATTCCAGAGGATATCTCAGGCGTTAATTTAAATCCTAAAGTGGTTGCTATTCTTAATCAGGTTTTGGGTAGGGAGACCGACTCTAATATCGAATTAAACAGAGTACACCGAGTGGGGAGAGGGATGAGGGATCAAGCCAGCCGTCCAAGAGATGTGGTATGTCGAGTGCACTACTACACTCTAAAGGAGGAAATCATGCGTAAGGCGTGGAGTCATGGCCCGGTTATCAACGAAAACTCTACTGTTCACCTATACCCAGACTTATCCAGGAATACATTGTATATGCGAAGGATGGTTCGTCCTTTATTAGACCTAATTCGCCAATCAGGCGCTACATATACTTGGGGTCACCCTTTTAGTATACAAGTAACAAAGGGTCACGAGACGTTTGTCCTCTATGAACCAGAACTCCTTCCAGCATTTTTTGATTTTCTTGGACAAAATCATATTCCTGTTCCAAATTGGCTGGATCCACCAGAGGAGCACCGCCAACCAGGAAGAGTATCTGTCCCTCAAATCCAGCAACAGGGAAGTGTGTAGATCTCGATCTGGGATCCAAGATGTTAATCAAGGGTCCAATTAGTTAGAATAAAGTTGGATTTTTTTTTTTTTTTTTCCTTTTGGTCCCTTGATGTGATTGGACATGTTTAAGTGTTCCCTGTCCCTCACCCTCCCCCTTTTTCCTTTTTTTTTCTCTCTCCTTTTTTATACAGGCCCCCCTCCATCCCCCCAGATATTTTTATCTATTGGCCCTATGGTGTCCAACAATGGGACGATGAAATGACCAGACGTGGCAGGATTTTTGTTCGATTTTTATCTATTGGACAGATACCGGCCCATAGTGGGACTATTACGGTGAAACAATCATACTTGGTGTTTTTTTTTTCGGGAGGGGGAGGAGAGGGAGGAACAATGAAACACCTAAATTAGGTGAGGACGTATAAAAGGAGAAGGGAAGGGAAATATATTTATTTTTTTATTTTTCTTTCGTGCTGCTCTTATGTGCTCAGAGGTGTGCGTGAGTCAGTATATGAGATTTGGGGGGGGGGGAGAGGGATGGGGGAGGAAAGGGGTAAGGTGGACGGAAATTTAAATATTTAATGATTTTTTTTTAGTTGTGAATAGAAATGTATATGATGTGATATGTACCATGATCCACTTTAACATAAAGGGCTATGATCCCTGTGGTATAGGCTAACTAGTTACTCTAAATAATTAGAGAATCCTTTTTTCCTTAACCACTTACCCCCCGGACCATATTGCTGCCCAAAGACCAGAGTACTTTTTGCGATTCGGGACTGTGTCGCTTTAACAGACAATTGCGCGGTCGTGCGACGTGGCTCCCAAACAAAATTGGCGTCCTTTTTTTCCCACAAATAGAGCTTTCTTTTGGTGGTATTTGATCACCTCTGCGTTTTTTATTTTTTGCGCTATAAACAAAAATATAACGACAATTTTGAAAAAAATGAATATTTTTTACTTTTTGCTGTAATAAATATCCCCCAAAAATATATAAAAAAACATTTTTTTTCCTCAGTTTAGGCCGATACGTATTCTTCTACATATTTTTCGTAAAAAAAAAATCGCAATAAGCGTTTATTGATTGGTTTGCGCAAAAGTTATAGCGTTTACAAAATAGGGGATATTTTTATGGCATTTTTATTAATATTTTTTTTTACTAGTAATGGCGGCGATCAGCGATTTTTTTTTCGGTATTGCGACATTATGGCGGACACTTCGGACATTTTTGACACATTTTTGGGACCATTGGCATTTTTATAGCGATCAGTGCTATAAAAATGCATTAGATTACTATAAAAATGCCACTGGCAGTGAAGGGGTTAACACTAGGGGGCGGGGAAGGGGTTAAGTATGCCTGGGTGTGTTCTTACTGTGGGGGGGGGGGGTGGCCTCACTAGGGGAAACACTGATCTTCTGTTCATACATTGTATGAACAGAAAATCAGCATTTCCCCTGCTGACAGGAACGAGAGCTGTGTGTTTACACACACAGCTCCCGTTCCCCGCTCTGTTCCGAGCGATCACGCGTGCCCGGCGGCGATCGCGCCCGCCAGGCACACGCACGGGAGCCGGGGGCGAGCCACTAGGGTGCGCCCCTAGTGGCGGCTAATAGGCAGGACGTCATATTACGTGCTCTCGCCTAGGAGAGCCACCTTGTGGACGTATTTCGACGGTGCGGCGACGGCAAGTGGTTAATACTAGTTAGAATAAAGTTGAAAAGAAGGGAAGAAAAGGGTGGAAAAAGAAACAAATTTTTTATTTTTTCAAGTGTCCCCCGGCCCCCCCACTCTCTTTTTTTTCTTCCCCCTTCCACCCCACCTTTTTTTTTTCTTTTTTCTTTCTGTCCCCCCCCCCCCCCCCCCCAGGTATTTTTTATTTCTTATTTTTTTTCTACTTTAGCTATAGGGCGATCCATAATGAGACTAATATGGTGAAATGACCAGATTTGTTCGGATTTTTGTTTTCTACCTGTTGGTCAGATAGTGACCCATAGCGGGGGGGAGTGGGGGGAGGGAGGGGGTAAGGTAGAGGGAAATTTATACATCAAATGCTTTTTTGGTAAGTAGGAAACTATATGATGTGATAGATATCTTAACCCACTTGAACATAAGATTCTTGTGGTATGTGTTTAAAAGCTTTTCAGAATAACTAGTGAATTGATCGAGTACACACTTTCTTAATTTAAATAATGATTTAATGTCTGTGATAGCGCAGGGAGCGCATCTCGTGGTTCTGTCAAATTTGTGTATCTGTTTTTCGTCCCCCTTTTTTTTGGGGTGTTTAAATTTTTTTTTTTTTTTTTTATTATTGTTGGATTTTGTTTTGAGTTTTTTTTTTTGGTTGTTGTTTATGTGTTTAGTATTGTTGTTCACCCCCTATATAGGCTAGGCACAGTTTGTGCCTACTGTGTGAAATATCACACAGTGTACTGCAAAAGTTGGTACATTAGGGTCTCTTAGAGACGCCCTTCCCCTCTTTTATTTTGAAATTTTTTTTTTTTTTTTTCTCTGCCCCCCTTTAAATTATTATTTTTTTTTTTTGCCCTCTTTTTCCCTCTCTCTCCACCATGGCTACTACAATGGTGTCTCAACCGGTGTTAAAGATATGCTCTTACAATGTTAAAGGTCTAAACATAGCTTCTAAGAGAGGGCAAATTATATATCAAATGCATAAACATAAAGTTAATCTGCCTTTTCTTCAAGAAACCCATTTCCAGACTGATTTTTTCCCCACCTGCCCTAGTGGACATTTTAACTGGTGGTTCCATAGTACTAATCCAGAACAGAAGACTAAAGGAGTCTCTATCGCGTTCCATAAAACCTTGCCTATTGAATTAATTGACAATTTGGTAGACCCTCAGGGAAGGTACGTTTTTGTTAAGTTTTTCCTGTGGGGAATCAAATTTACAGTGGCAAACATATACCTGCCGAATACTAATCAAAGCCAAACAGCAATGAGATATTTGGAAATATTGTCTGGCTTCATGGAGGGGAGACTTATTCTGGGGGGAGATTTTAATCTCCCAATGGACCCACAAATTGATACCACCTCATTAAGAAAGGCGGTTTCGGTATCTAGGTTGAAGACATTGAAGCGTACTCTCTATGATTATCATTTGATAGATGTTTGGAGGATACTACATCCTAAATCAAGAGACTATACATACTTTTCAATGGTCCATCAATCTTATAGTCGAATCGACTATTTTTTTGTGGACCATATCTGTTTGGATTGGTCACCAATATGTGATATTGGTACAATGGTCTGGTCAGATCATGCACCACTATTTTTGGAACTCATTATCCCCTCGGTTCCACCTAGAGAATGGACATGGCGTTTAAATGATGCATTACTAGAGAATACAGAGTGCTCTAATCATATAGCGGAAACTATCTCAAATTTTCTGTCAGACCATGCCACAGATTCCACGACACTTCCCACCCAATGGGAAGCTATGAAAGCAGTTTTGAGAGGGACTTTTATTCAACTAGGCGCCCGAATGAAAAAGAAGCGGACAACAGAGATTACAAAGGCGTTTCAAAAGCTTAGAACCTTAGAAACAGAACATAAGAGATTAAACACGACAGAAACTCTACTAGAGGTTGCTTCAGCGCGGACTTGTCTGTGTAAACTATATGAGTCTTCTGCCCGCACATATTCAAGTAAGATGGCGTTATACCAATATAAATTTAGCGATAAGTGTGGAAAGTCGTTGGCTAGTTCTTTAAATCCACACAAGACTCCTACTTTTATCTCAAAGCTCCAGGGTTCAAATGGTGAAATAATTTCCTCACCTTCTTTAATTAGGAAAACATTTAGTGACTTCTACCAGTCTTTATACAATATACCCCTAAACCAATTTCCAAGCTCATTTGATAATGAAGAGGATAAAGTAACATCCTATATAGTAGATACTCCGATACCTACTTTGGCAGAAAATATAGTAGAAGAACTGGAAAACGTAATTACTGAAGAAGAGGTTAC
This sequence comes from Rana temporaria, assembly GCF_905171775.1. NCBI lineage: Eukaryota > Metazoa > Chordata > Amphibia > Anura > Ranidae > Rana > Rana temporaria. The sequence goes on from NC_053489.1 coordinate 135,994,099, forward strand.
CAAAGCTATTGTCAATACCCCGGGAGATAAAAGCCCAGGCCCCGATGGCTTTACGCCAAAATTCTATAAACATTTTTGTCCTCTTATTACCCCCTTTCTAACCAGGGTATTTAATTCTATAGCGAACGGATCTACTTTTCCGAAACAAACGCTGGAAGCACATATTTCACTTATCCCGAAACCAGATAAAGATCTGTCGCTGTGCGCAAATTTCAGACCTATATCTCTAATTGGGGTAGATGTTAAAATATTCTCAAAAATTTTAGCAGGCCGTCTACAACCACTATTGCCTCAACTAATCCATTTAGATCAGGTTGGTTTTGTCAGTGGTCGAGAGGCAAGAGACAATACGCTTAAAACTCTCCTGCTGACGGACTATGCCCGCGCTCAAGAGATTCCTCTATGTCTGTTAACAGTTGATGCCGAAAAGGCGTTTGACCGGGTCAGTTGGAAGTTTTTACGAGCCTCCCTTCTACAGATTGGCATGGGTCCCTGTATGATGGCAAGGATTATGTCTCTTTATCAATCGCCCTCGGCTAGAGTTAGGGTGAATGGATCGTTGTCCCCAGCTTTCCATATCTCTAATGGAACACGTCAGGGATGTCCTCTTTCTCCATTATTGTATGTTATAATAATGGAACACCTTGCAAATGCACTGCGACAAAATGAAGACATAACGGGCATTCAGGTAGGTCCCCTACATGAAAAATTGGCCCTATTTGCAGATGATTTATTACTATTTGTAACAAACCCCCATACCTCTATTCCATCTATACTTTCAGAATTCCAGAGATTTAGTGAAGTTAGTAATTTCAAAGTTAATTGCAACAAATCAGAACTTCTTAATATATCTGTCCCGCAAGGAAAAATGAAGCGAATATCGAAGAACTTTCCTTTTAAGACGTGTACGGAGTCGATTCGATACTTAGGGATTAGTATTTCAGCGTCACCAGCACAACTACTCTCTAAATTTTCTCCCGATGCTCAATAAAATCCAAACGACCCTGACATCATATACACTCAAACGTCTTTCGTGGTTTGGTAGAATTAATACCCTTAAGATGGATATACTCCCTCGTCTTCTATACTTGTTTCAAACAATTCCAATCCACCTTCCGGCAGTGTTTTTTCGTAAAATTCACCGACTTTTTTCTAAGTTTATCTGGAATTCAGTCCAGTCAAGAATTAGTTTCGGGACACTATCTCTACCAAAAAACAGAGGTGGAGTGGGGGTACCAGATGTTTCGATTTACCATAAAGCGACTATATTAGCACGTATTACGAACTGGTTTCACCACTCCACCTCGAAGCAATGGGTTCAATTGGAAGGACATATGAACCCTATAGATTTATGCGCCCTTCCATGGACCTCGCCTATTCTTCGAAAAGGCCTTTCAATACCAGTAGACCTTACTAGGCAAACACTGTATATATGGGACCAACTGATACCCATATATAAAATATCAAAACAATTGAGCCCTATGACCCCCTTTTTTGGAACGCCGGATTTTTTACCAGCCCTACACTCAATCACGTTTGGGCCCTGGTATAAACAAGAACATAGAAGAATTGCTCAAGTACTCCAGACAGATTCACTATTAGTGGTAGATTTTCCATCGACTAAGACCCCTCAGAACTCTGCGCAGTGGTTGCAGAGACATCAAGCCTTTTGCTATATACGATCAATCCCATCGAAACTAGATTTCTATGCTGAACCGACTGCATTTGAATCCTTGCTATTGCAAGAAGAACCACTATCACACTCAATTTCTATAATTTACTCTATCCTTTTGCTTTCAATCCATCCAGATCTCCCCCCGTTCACGCGGAAGTGGGAGAAAGAACTCCAAGAGAATATAGCTTTAGCAGACTGGCAAAAAAGCTTTATTTTGACTCACAAAACCTCAATAGATACAAGATCACAAGAAAAGGCATATAAGTTGGTGAGTAGATGGTATAGGTGCCCTTCTATAATGCATCAAATCAATCAAAATATACCGGACATTTGTTGGCGTTGTCACGAGGCAAAAGGTAGCATGTTACATGTCTGGTGGGATTGCCCGCCGGTAAGAAGGTTCTGGAAACAAATTTTTGATTTATATGGAAAATTGGAGGATACAGTAATTTGCGCATCACCCAGAGTGGCCCTTCTAAACATGACCCCAGGTCCTTTAAAAAAGGCAAGAGAGGACGTGATTGGATACTTTATTTCAGCAGCTAGAGTAGTTATTCCTCGATATTGGAAGACAGGGGTAGTGCCTTCCCTAGGGGAGTGGGTGAAGGAATTGGAACGTTCTAGAGACTTGGAAAGCCTATTGGCCCGGGAAACGGGAAGGGAAGAGCAGTTTTCTCATACTTGGTCTGCATGGTCTGACTTTCGAAAATCAGATGAATTCCCAACCTGGGTTAAAGGGAACCTTACAGACGAGTAGCCATGGTGGGGGGATTATTATTACTGTTTGATTTTATCTCCCCCCCCCTTTTTTTTTATTTTTTTATTCCTTCTTCCCTTTTTTTTCTATGTGCCTATGGGTATTATATGTTACAGATAAGAAAATATGTATTATGTACATGTATGCTTAACTGCTACGATTATAGTAGTAATGTATGTCTATGTAGATACTACTAAAATTCAATAAAATTCAGATTGAAAACAGAAGAGTTGGTGCCCAAATAATATAATATATACTGTGGGCTAGATTCAGATAGGTTACGCGGATCTAAAGATCCACTAACCTATCTGATTTACGTTACGCTGCCGCATTTTTTTGAGGCAAGTGCTTTATTCAGAAAGCACTTGCCTCTAAAGTTGCGGCGGCGTATCGTAAATCCCCCGGCGGAATTTAAATTCCGTGGCTAGGGGGCGTGTACAATTTAAATCAGGCGCGTCCCCGCGCCGATCGAACAGCACATGCGCCGTCTGCAAATTTTCCCAGCATGCATTGCTCCAAATGACGTCGCAAGGACGTCATTGGTTTCGACGTTAACGTAAATTAGGTCCGGCCGTATTCGCGAACAACTTACGCAAACGACTAAAAAATTCAAAACTCGGAACGACGGCCATACTTAACATAGGATACGCCGCACTTACCCCTCATATAGCAGGGGTAACTTTCCGCCGGAAAAAGCCGAACGCAAACGACGTAAAAAAAAAGTGCCGGGCGGTCGTTCGTTTCTGAATCGGCGTAAATGCTCATTTGCATATTCGACACGTAAAAGACATGGAAGCGCCACCTAGTGGCCAGCCTGGAATTGCAGCCTAAGATCCGATGGTGTAAGTCACTTACACCTGTCGGATCTTAGGCATATCTATGCGTAACCTGATTCTATGAATCAGGCGCATAGATACAACGACCAGACTCAGAGATACGACGGCGAATCAGGAGACACGCCATCGTATCTTCTTTCTGAACCCTGCCCTGTATGTTAATGCTAAAAATACATTAATAGCATAAAAAGTCAAAAGGGGAAATTCACTAAAGACGGTAACTGACAGCTGAAAAATATTAATAATAAATGCAAATAAAAAGTGAACACATACAAATAAAGTAAGTTTTAATCCTGTAGATGATCGTAGTAATATGTGAGGAGATAAAATGTACATAGAAGACAAATGAGTAATTAAATAACAGACACACCTTTCAATGCCTAAGCTTAGGCTTACCATCCTGGAGTTTGCACCATGAAAAAAAAAAAAAAGAAAACATAGAAAATGTTGTCATACAAGTCTGAAAATTACTTCCACATTTATACTGTGCTCAAATTTATCCAGCTAGGTAAAGGATAGATAGAACAACAGAATCTTACTGTTCCCTTTCAAAGAATTGCATCACATGTTCCATAACATACAGTATATGCCTTCAACTCCACTATTGTTAAGTTAAAAAAAATAATACTCTGTTTTCCAGGTATCTACTGTACATTGCAAGGATTTATGCCAATTTAACTGCACATTCTTTACCAAATGCTGTTTGTATAGGAACTCACGTATGGATTTTACTCACTTCCTACTTCCTCAGTGCTGAAAGTTAGAGGCTTCCAAACATATTCACATTATCAGTCAACGGTTTACATCATAGCTGTCTGCAGGTTAACAATTTCTTGACCAGATTAATTGATGCCCAGGCCTAAGTTAGCAGGGTCAGTATATGTCAGTTAACCTGACAATAACTCTAATGCCTTGTACACACGATCGGGATTTCCAAAGGAAAAAGTCCGACTGACTTTTTCCATTGGATATTCCGATCGTGTGTAGTCCCATCTGAGTTTTTTCATTGGATATTCCGATGAATTCCGTCAGAGTTTAGATATAGAACATTTTCTATTTTACTCCGATGGAATTCCGATGTGATTTGGCCAGGCAAAAGCCAGATCGTGTGTACAAGGCATGAGACTAATTTATCTCCCTAAATCATTTTTAATAATTATTATTTAAAGGGTAACTCCACTTTTGTGGTGGAAAAAATAGCAAAGAAAAAATAACATAGCGCATATAATTGGATTTGAATGTTATTCAAAATTACCTTTCCTTTTCAATTTGCAGCCGTTGTAATTTTCTGAGAATGCATTGCAATATGGCTACCTGGAGTGGTTTTGTACACAGAGGGGCAGATCCTCGTACAATTGCATGGGCGCAGCGTATGTGAGATACGCTACGCCGCTGTAACTTACCTTTTTAATCTTTGAATCCACAAAGAATTTGCGCCATAAGTTACGGCGGCGTAGTGTATCTCTCGCGGCGTAACGGCACGTAATTCAAATCGGCGAGTAGGGGGCGTGTTTCATTAAAATGAAGCGCGTCCCCGCGCCGAACGAACTGCACATGCGCCGTCCCTAAATTTTCCGCCGTGCATTGCGCTAAATGACGTCACAAGGACATCATTGTTTTGACGTGGACGTAAAATACGTCCAGCCCCATTCACGGGCGACTTACGCAAACAAAATAAAATATTTTCAAATTCGACGCGGGAACGACGGCCATACTTAACATTGCGTACGCCACCAAATAGCAGCTTTAACTATACGCTGAAAAAAGCCGAACGGAAACGTCGTGAAAGAATGCGACGGCCGCTCGTACGTTCGTGGATCGTCGGAAATAGCTAATTTGCATACTCGACGCGGAATACGACGGGAACGCCACCCAGCGGACGCTGAAGAATTGCATCTAAGATCCAAAGGCGGATGAAGACGTACGCCTGTCAGATCTAACCCAGATGCCGTCGTATCTTGTTTTGAGGATTCAAAACAAAGATACGACGCAGGAAATTTGAAAGTACGCTGGCGTATCACTAGATACGCCGACGTACTCTCTTTGTCGATCTGCCCCAGAGTGTGTGCTGACCAACCCCCCAGAAACATAATTTTCTGCTTTGTGATTGGCTCACCAATCACACATACCCTGCAACACAAATGTCATTTTTTGGAGAGATACTTTTAATAGGGACACGTCTGATAGGGATGCAGGCTCAGCAGATTTCCTCATTAGTGCTCTGCAGCTGCACACATGACAGTTAATTATGAAACCACTCCCATTAGAACCACTCAGAAAAGAGGCACAGAGAAACACAGAGGGATTTCTTAAGAATAACAAAAGGTAGGAATCTGCAACAAAGTTTGTTATATTACTTGTAATGTACATAGATCACCCAGAGGGCAATGTTTTTTCTCGACAAAAGTGGAGTTACGCTTTAATAATACATTTATATTTAGGGGTATATAATTTGATAACTCTTAATAAATATGCTTATTTTTATTATTATTGGCTACCAAATAGACATAGACCCGGATTCACAGACATCGGCGCACATTTATGCTGCCATAGCGTATCTCCTGTACGCTACGCCAACGCAGCGCAGAGAGGCAAGCATTGAATTCACAAAGCCAATGCTCCCAAAACTACGCTGGGTTTCCAAGGCATAAGTCGGCGTAAGTAGAAGTGAGCGTGAGCCATGCTAATGAGGCCAGACAGATACGTAAAACGAACGGCGCATGCGCCGTCCTGTGGACGCATCCCAGTGCGCATGCTCAGAATCACGTCGGAACTACTCCCTAAGTTACGTCGGATCACTGCCTATGGCATGAACGTAACCTACGCTCATCCATATTCACGTCCAACGTAAACTACGTAAAATACGCCGGCTTGTGTTCCCTGGTGCAGCCTTTTACATGGATGCTGCTGATTTACACCTCCTTTATGGGGCATAACTTTACGACGTACGTAGAACTTACGCGCACTTGCGTCGGGCGCACGTACGTTCGTGAATGGCCGTATCTCCCTCATTTGCATATTTTAATGGCAAATCAATGGGAGCGCCAAATGCGTCCAGCGTAAATATGCGCCCACTCTACGCCGGCGTAGGCAAAGTACGTCGGTGGGATGAAGCCTGTTTTTAGGCGTATCTTAGTATGTGGGTCCGGCGCACAGATACGACGGCGCATATTTGCACTTACGCGGCGTATCTGGAGATACGTCGGAGCAAGTGCTTTGTGAATCCGGGCCAATGATGTTAAAAAAAATGTGATAAATAAAGCGTTAGGTATTTATTTTTGGGAAAAACAAACAAAAATAACCTGAAAAGTAATAATTTTAAACTCCAAAAATCTAAAACCTTAGCGCAGGGGTGGCAAACACAAGGCCTGCGGGCCGAATCTGGCCCGCGAGACCTTGCCATGTGGCCATCCGTTGCCACTGGTGATGCAACGGATCGTGACCAATCCGTGATCCGCGGAGCGCACCGCTGCCTCGGCCTTAGGAAAGGCCGCGGCTTCGGCCTAGCTCCAGAGCGGTCGGCCATCTTGGTACACCCGGCTCTTATGATGATCCAATCACAGGGCCGCGGGACGTGTGACGTCCATCATAGGCGCCACAGACTCCAGAAGGCGGAAATTACAAGCCTCCTCGACACAATGCACTAGGGAGCAGAATATGACAACACTAGTGCATGGGCGGGCGGCTTTCCTCTCCTCTCCTCCCCTCCTTTCTGGCTGGCTGGATGGATGCTGTGACACATGATGTCAGGTAGGTGAAGTCATTGTGTATGTCCATGTATGTCAGGTAGGTCCATGTATGTCAGGTAGGTCCATGTATGTCAGGTAGGTGAGGTCAGTGTATGTCAGGTAGGTCCATGTATGTCAGGTAGGTCCATGTATGTCAGGTAGGTGAGGCCAGTGTATGTTAGGTAGGTCCATGTATGTCAGGTAGGTCCATGTATGTCAGATAGGTGAGGTCAGTGTATGTCAGGTAGGTCCATGTATGTCAGGTAGGTGAGGTCAGTGTATGTCAGGTAGGTGAAGTCATTGTGTATGTCAGGTAGGTCCAGGTATGTCAGGTAGGTGAGGTCAGTGTATGTCAGGTAGGTGAAGTCAGTGTATGTCAGGTAGGTCCATGTATGTCAGGTAGGTCCATGTATGTCAGGTAGGTGAGGTCAGTGTATGTCAGGTAGGTGAAGTCATTGTGTATGTCAGGTAGGTCCATGTATGTCAGGTAGCCCATCCCATCCTATACCACCCCACCATACCCCATGCCATCTCATCCTACCCCACCCCCATCCCATCCCATCCTATCCCACCCCACCCCACCATACCCCATCCCATCTCATCCTACCCCACCCCCATCCCATCCTACCCCATCCCATCCCACTCCACCCCCACCCCATGCCATCCTATACCACCCCATCCCATCCTACGGCACCCCCCCCACCCCCATTCAATCCTACCCCATCCCATCTCATCCCACTCCTTCCCATCTCATCCTACCCCACCACATCCCATCCCAGGGTGGATGGAAGGAGAGTGGAGGGTGCAGAGGTCAGATATTGCACACGGTCCATAGCAAACTCCTGAATCCTGCGCTCCATAAAACCAGTAATAAACAAATGCAGTGATAATTATTTATGATAATAGTGGACACGTAGTCTTGCAGAAACAACAGGCCCTTTGAGGGCAACCATACTGCTAATGCGGCCCCCGATGAATTTGAGTTTGCCACCCCTGCCTTAGCAGGATGAAATTCCCTAGGCTGCTTTAGAGAGCACAATTACATAACAAATTATGATTTGGAAGCCTCTCTGTAACTTAATATTAATTTAACTTACTACATATAGATGGGACATAAACTGCACCAAAATTACGGTTTAAACCTTGTCCTTTGGACTAATTAAATGTATGCCAAACAATCTAAATTAAACTATCTCTATATATCTACTATTTTTGAATAATCCTTCATTTTTAAAAATGGTCACAGTTGTTTTCATTTTTTATACTATAACCATTGAGGGATTTCACTACCTGACAGATCTAATCTCCTCTATGAATAAATGTATGACATATGACAAAGCTGCAATCAAGCATCCTACTTTTGATAAGCATATTTCTACATACTTTCAGACACTAAGCTACTATCTAGAACTTTTCCTTCATCTTCTTCCCATGCTACATACAAATTTAGACAACTTTGTCAAACATATGAATACTCAGCCTTGCTCCATTAGCTATATATATGAAAGGTAATTAGATAAATGGAAGAGGGCAGTAGATAACCCCATGAGGTGGACAGGCTCTTTAACCAAATTGGGAATTTAATGATACATTGAAAGCTTTCTTTAAATGGGAAATGCGAAACTGATGACACATTGAAAGCTTTTTTTTAAATGCGAAATGTCAAACCATCTTTAATAAAGAAAAAACTCCAAGCACTGTTTCTTTTAAATTAGATCCATACAGATAAACTAAGTATAGAATTATCATGTTAAAGCAATCCAATAGAACTGATATTCAATAACACTAATACAGTCATTCAATACAAATCACTCTTTTGTTCAGGGTATACATGATCTGGCCTTAAATATTTCTATTTTAACAGCAGTGCTGAAATGGAGGCACGTTGTATTAGGTGCAAGTACCGTATCTGTTTTGGTCTTTAGATTCATTCCTGTATCCATAGGGTACTCCCTCCCTAGGCCCAGGCTGTACACGGGGTCGTGATTTCTGTGCTAATCTAAATTAAGACTTTCACCTGCTAGTGCCAAAGCCCACAGTACAGTACATCCTTCCATTTAAAGCGGTTGTAAACTCAGATAATGTTACCCCAAATCAGCAATATGCAATTTCATCTTGCTGTTTAGCAGCTATGCGCTACATACATTATACAAATAGAACGCTCTTACTTGAAAAAAATGACTTTTTATGCTCGCCTTTGCTTGTACTCAGCCGCTGCCATTATGACTCCTGTCTTCCGCGTATCAGTAGTATTTTATTTCCGCCCTCACTCTTCTTCTGTGTCCATAATCCCGCACGTGCGCATTCCTTCCTGAAGCCAAGCCTCGTTTTCGTTTCAGACAGACAGGTTCTGTCCTTGGCTCTGCGCTCCAACCCCTGTGACATAGCGAGTCACATGGGGTTAGAATCAGCTTCTCAGGGAGGGAGTATCGCGGGATCTCAGGGCTGACGTCAGTCAGAGGAAATTACGCAGCCCTGGCAAGTACACAGTTTTCCGGCCAGAAGAAGAGCCGGCCGGAAAAACGGCACTAACTGCGCATGTGCCGATTACGTCATTCATTCAAAGATTACAGATTACACAGAAAGGGATAAGGTAGGAAGCGTTTTACATAGAGCAACTTGTTTATAAGGTAGGAAAGGTTGATAAGGTGGAAATAGCACAGGAAGGGTTTACAACCACTTTAAGTGAGGACGTGCTCTATACTTGAGTTGCATCGTGTTGCTGTATGTGTTAAAGCACTATAATTACCTAACATTTGCATACATCATCCACTCTTGATTTGAATCTTGGATGTCCAAGGGTGAGCTGGAGCTCTATTAATCATGATTTATATTAACTGATGGGCCATGAAAATACTTGTATCGATTTATAAGGGTAAGTTCATTTTAACACAAAGGCGGACTACTGCAGTTTATCCTAAAGGTAAAAAATGATGTTTAGGTATTATGGGCCAAATCCTCAAAAGGGATACGCAGGCGGAACTGCTGTTCAGCCTGCGTATCCCTGTGCCTATCTTTGGAACTGATCCTCAAAAGCAGTTTTCAAAAGTTAGGCAGAAGATCCGACATCTGTAAGACACTTACACTGTCAGATCTTAGGATGCAGTACCGCATCCGCCGCTGGGGGCATTTCTCATTGAAATGCCGCTTTGCGTATGCAAATGAGGACTTACGGAGATCCACAAAGCTTTTCAGCTTTGTGTTTTCTGCGTAAGTTTACGTTTGCATACGTAAAATTAGTTCTGCTTTTACAAAGTGTAAACTAGTAACACCTTGTAAAAACAGATCTTTTTTTCGATCGCCGCGTTTTTTTTTAAAATTTTGAATTTTTTTTCCCGGCGCGTAACTTTTTTTTTACCCGACGTAACTTTATTGTCCCGTCGCAATCCACAAAGCCCGACGTAACGTAATTTCACGCGCTGCCCGTCGGGAAAATGACATCACGAGCATGCGCAGTACGGCCGGCGCGGGAGCTCGCCTCATTTAAATTGTCATCGCCCCCTGCAGAAGAGGACCGCCTTGCGCCGGAGACATTTAAGTTACACGGCCTGAAATTTCTAGGTAAGTGCTTTGTGGATCGGGCACTTAGGTAGAAATTTTAAGTCAGTGTAACTTAAATGGGAAAAGATAAGTTAGGCAGGATTTTTGAGGATTTGGCCCTATAATTATTATTATTATATTAAAAATATAAATATGCATTTTTCAGTCAAAGTTTCATGGACTAATAATCCACACACAGAAGAAGCAATGCAGGTTTAAATTGTTCCCATCCCCTGAATTTAGCCTACTGACCCAAACTAAAAAGGATTATGTGTGGGGCCTATTCATTCCACTCAAGGTATTATTGTGTGGTCATAATGGGTGTGCTGGTATGCATTGTATAAATTCACAGACGTGCACTACAAAGCATTGTTAAATGCATTGCAGTGTTTGCTTTTTTATATCAATTTGTATGTGTTACATACATTATTGTTGGTGGGGTATTGGATTGAATTATGTCAGTTTGAACAGAGGCTGGTCACATTATTTTCAGGGTATGATAAAAAGGTACTTGTAATTTCACATTTATACCATTCTGTATATCATGACTGATATATTGTACTACTGACTCCTAATAAAAAAAAAATCTTTCTGCGATTTATAATAAAGTGTAATAAATGACTTTGGATATGCTATACAGTGTCCGGAAAGGTTGCTAGTATGATGTTATTTTGGTGTTAGCAAGGGCAAGCCTAATTTTTGCATTGTGAAAGTTTGAGCACTGGAATTCTGACAGCATATTCAAAACACTCTTTGTTCAAGAAGAAGAGATCCAGGCTTTTTCTTCAGGGAATTTGATTCAAAGGAGTTATATTGATTTCTTTGTTCTGGGAAAATAATAGAAATGCAGGGCTTTATATATTTACAAGATAAGGATAAAATAGCTCAGAGGTTTTTTTTTTATTTTTTTTTTAACTTGATTTAGAAATGTAGTGTATATGCAGTATATCCCACAATCTTCATCTCCCCGAGAAGTGAGGAAAAAAAAGGTTTTTAAATAGTTGCACAAAATTTCATTAATACCAAACAAATTTATAACTAAGTATCATCAGGAACATTATGGGTCCTCGCATTAAAATGAAATTAACTCCATTTCTTATTCCTAGTAATGTGTGCAATAAAGGCTACCATGCATACTGAACACTGCATGATATTTTAGATCATTTCTTTGCGCTGAGATATCAGGTTTGAGCAATAAAAAGCCCACCATTTACCATCTGTCTATTCCTGAAGGAGAACACTACTTAAAATATTGCTCTAGGAGTTCAGTATACTACATGAGTATTTATTACTGGCCCAGTGTTCCCTTTAAACTGCCAATCATATGCAAGAGAATCTCCTATTTGAAATATAAAGTGCATTAAGTAAAAAATCTTTTGTAAATATTCTAATATGTAGGATTAAGCTGTCAAATGGTTTAATATCTGCGTTGTGTGCTATGTATTGTACTGTAGCCAAAATTTGGTGTTAGTTTTTTAATACATTAAAAAAACTCCATTGTGTACCTCTGCTTTATTCTGATGCATTTGTTAAACTACATTTTAAAAATATTTTTTTCTGATTTCAAATATCCTGTACACACGAGCGGAATTTCCATCTGAAAAAGTTGGATTTTTTTTCGCCGGAATTCCGCTCAAGCATGCACACGGTTACATAAAATTTCTCTGAACTTTCGAGTGTTAAGAACGCGGTGACACAGAAAAATAAGTTCAATGCATCGGAGCATGCGTCAAATTGTTTCCAAGTATGCATGTTTTTTTTTCCGGTCGGAATTACATACAGACGAACGGATTTTCCGATAGGAATTTTTTTCCTTCGGAAAAATTGAGAACCTGATGTCTATCTAAGTCCATCGGAAATTCCGACTATGTGTACGCGGCATTAGATTGATAGTAAAGGCTATTTTTTCACTTAAAAAAAAAAAGGTTATATTTACCCGCTGTCACGAATGTCACGTCTACCTCAACGCAGGTGGTCAGACACTATAGCTGGCTACTGTGCACTTCACCTATAACAGTCCCCTTTCCCTTAAGGCAAGCAGGTCTACTGGTGCTTGGTTGCCCCCAGGACTTAAACACAATGCTATAGTGTCTGACCAGCACACCCGGGCAGACGTGAACAGAGCAAACAACAGATTACTTGCAGTTAGCAGATAGAGTGGTTCTAAGAGAGTCCAGGTAATAAGGCAGGCGGAATTCTGGGGTGGTCCGATATGCTTTCATAATGTCACAATATATATACAGACACACACACTCTTATAAATAAATGTAAACAAACATTTTAAAATGTATTAAAACATGGACTTTGTCAGTAGGGCAGTGGACAGTCTCAGTAGTTTTGTATTTTTTTTTTACTATTTTTAGAAGCCCTGTTGGGGGGATTTGGTGAAATATCAGGGGTCTAAACAGACTCGTCATGTCTCACTTTTGAGACAGAGAAAGAGACAGAGGGCAGAGATTCCCCAATCCCTTTCTCTGCAGCCTCAGCTACACTGGACAGTGAATAAATAGGAAGTTCTCTGTGCTGTGCATCTTCCTTTTTACTGAGCTTCAGTTATGAATGAACACAGTGAGTGACTGGGACTGATCACTCACTATTTTCCTTCAGAAATAGAAGGGGTCGGTAAATTATATATTTACTGGCCCCTTCCCCTACTCCCCATCCTGAAACATCCCCCTGTGTGCCTGCAGCAGCATCCAGCGGGGGAGGAGGGGAGGGGATCTGGCTGTGCTGCAAGGAGGGGAGAATGCATGCGGGCCCAGGCAGCAGGAGGAATCTGCACCACATGGAATGATTATGCCGCGTACACACCATCGCTTTCTGCGATGGAAAAATGAGACGCTTTATGTGCTTTAAAAAAACGTCATTTTTCAAACTTCAATTTGAACAACGACGTAGCATACACACCATCGCTTTTTCACAACGCTCTAGCACAGCGCAGTTCCGTCAATCACGCACGACGTCACTATAAAGGGTCGTTTCCATGCGGAAGACGGCCTCTTTTGCTGATATCGTGTTGCTGCGTGTTAGTAAAAGTTTGGTGAGATACGATTCGTGATTTTCAGTGACTGTGCTTTAAATTTCATTTTCTGTCGTACAGTTTGTCTATTTGTTGTCGGATCTGTGATACAGTGCTTGTACTAAGGACGTATTTGTTTTGACATTACGTTTTGTGTGCACGGTGCTGTTTAGCAGGTCGTTCTTCAAAGGTCATTCTTTACTTCAGGGCGTAATTTTTAGTCTGATCTGATTTGACGACCGTTTTCTAGCCATGTTGCGGGTACGAACTCGTCGCCGAGATCGTGCTGTGCTTGTTGTTAGGATGTGTGCTGCATCCCAGCGACGGTCCATGAACAGGGTGAGGAGGAGGTTGTGGACCAAGAACTGGTTGCTACGCAGGGACCAGTTCTCTCATATGCCTCTGCTGCGGGAGATCCGAGAAAATAACCCTGATGATTTCAGGAATTTTCTTAGGATGTCTGACCCCGTATTTCAGCAGCTTTTGGCTTTGGTGTCGCCATATATCACCAGGCAGGACACCGTTATGCGGGAAGCCATCACTGCTGAGCAGAGGCTAGTTGCTACGTCGCGCTACCTTGCAACAGGGAGAAGTCTGCAGGACTTGAAGTTCTCAACGGGCATCTCCCCCCAGGCTCTGGGCCTCATAATCCCGGAGACCTGTTCGGCCATCATTCAGGTCCTTCAGGAGGACTATGTTAAGGTAAGTGGTGTTCTTTCAATGGTCAAACTATGTCCCAAAAAAATAAAAAAATAAATGTTTCTAATATGCTCAGAATGCTGACTTTGTCTCTATGTATGCTGTTCTACACAATTTGTAAAGCCCTACATGTTTATTTAATTTAGCCAACCTGTCCATCATTCTATGTTGTGGCCAAACCCACCTAGCATAGTCCCTATATCCCCGTTTATTTGTGGCCTCCATTGTAGTGCTGCATTTTGTGTGTCCCTATATCCCCGTTTATTTGTGGCCTCCATTGTCCAAACCCCCCCCCCCTAGATTTTTGAACTACATAATAATATTTATTTTTATTATAATTTTTTTTTTGTTGTGGGGTTGTTTCTCATGTGAGAAACTCATCTTGGGCCCCACTCCCCCTAAATATATTTTTTGAACATCAGAGGGGGTGATTAATATGCTTAGTGTTCACATGTTATTTTTTAATACTAACCTTTTTTGTGGAATTGTTGGTGGGATCCCTTGTAATTTTAGCTATATTCTGTTGAAAATCTTTGTTTGAATGTATTTTTTATTTTCTTTCTATCCAGTTCCCCACCACGCCACAGGAATGGCAGACTGTGGCAGCGGACTTCTCCCAGCGTTGGAACTTTCCGAACTGCGGAGGAGCCATTGATGGCAAGCACATCCGCATTGTGCCCCCACCCCATAGTGGATCCCATTTCTTCAATTACAAGGGGTTCCACAGCGTTGTTTTGATGGCGGTGGTCTCTGCCAATTACGAGTTCTTGTACGTGGATGTTGGGAAAAATGGCCGGATGTCGGACGGCGGTGTCTTTGCGGAGACGGAGTTCGCCCAACGGCTTCGGTTGGAGGACCTAGGATTGCCACCTGCGGAGGAGAACGAAGAGGGTCTGCCCTTCGTGTTTGTTGCAGATGAGGCTTTTGGTTTGGGTCCCCACCTCATGAGGCCATTTCCCGTACGCACCCTCACCCATGAGAGGAGGGTTTTTAATTATCGGCTGGCCAGAGCAAGACGTGTGGTAGAGAATGCCTTTGGAATCATGGCCAGCCGATTCCGATTGTTTTTAACAGCAATAAACCTTGCGGAAAACAAATGGAATTACATCATCCTATGTTGTTGCATTTTACACAATTTTTTAAAACGAAATTCACAAACTTATCTGACGGTATTGCCTGATGAGGCTGATGTTGTGGCTCCGGAGCCGGGACATCAGGCTAGCCATAGAGGCTTGGCCCCCCAAACCGCACGTGCAGTGCGTCAATCATATGTGGACTATTTTATGGGGAGGGGGGCCATTGAAATGCCTGATCTTGACTAAAGAATAAAATTTACTTTTTGTTTGATTAAACAGTGTTTATTTTTTCAATTTTCTTTATTTTTAAGTTTTGGGGGGTAATGTTTCTTTTTCCTAGGTTCTCATCCAGCCATGTGTTTGGGATGTCATAAATTCACATGAGTGCTAAATCTTAATAACTCTACAAATATGCCTGAGTAATTGAATGAGTCTGCATTGATACCAATAACTACACACAAATTGTTTGGAGTCCAAAATGTTATTTATTTTTTACTTTTTTATTTTTGATTAGTACAAAATATAATTTTTTTATATTTTTTTTGTCTTTTTTGATTATTACAAAATATAATTTTTTAATTTTTTTTTGTCTTTTTTTTGATTAGTACAAACATTTTTTTTTTTTTTTTGGTGTTTTTAAAATTCAAGGTAAAAAAAAATTACACAAACAATTAAACCCTCCCCAAAACATTAATAAAATTTTTAAGCTGCCGTTCCAGCGTCTTTGCTTTGTGGCGTATTTCACGGCAGGCCAGACGTATGTCCTCGACTTGGGCCCTGCAGGTGAGAACCTCGCCGATGAGGAGCTGGGCACTATACGTGTCCAGTCCCTGACCAGCCCGATTTCCTCCTGAAATGTGGAACCAAAACGTGTTAAAAGATTGTATGCCTATATCTATATTCACAGAAAATGTGGTAGATGTTACTTTACCGGATGTTGAGGCAGGTTCCTCTTCCTCTACATCCCTCGGGGGTGTGGCTTGATTGGCTTGTGCCTCCTGCCTTTCTGCTTCATTGTGCCCTACAAGATTGAAGAAAGGGAAAACATGAGGTTCAAACATTACGAGCGGCCTGAAATGACCCCAAAATATTCCTAAATTATAAACAAAAGGGCAATATTGTTGATTTTTAAACAATTATCCAGAAAATAGACCAGTATTTAATACATTCACAAAGTAATGTCAAATCTGTTGACCAAATTTTTATTTTTAGATATGTAAGCTAACCAAGTCTCCCCTGGATCTGCTCACCCCTGTGTGTGACCCAACATAGGTTGTGATTGTGACAAACAATTGTGCTACTGAGTACACATGTTCAATAAAAAAAGGAGTAGCAAACGCTCCTTTTTGGGAATCTCAAGGTATTTACGTTTCTTATAAAATAAGCTGAAACACATTTACATCAATACCAGAATTGAATACACCTTTTTTTTAAGCCCCAAAAATGTCACAACTTTTATATTTGTGTCGACTAATTGGTCATAGGAGTCGTCGTTCATTCGCCCACAATTCCTAAATTTACGATTTTAGTTCAGATACAGTGCTTCAACTCCCCTTTGCACATGCAAACTAGGCATGATGCCATTTCTCATTAATATGGTATTGGATTATTGAAAGTCAGCGAATGAACGACGACTACGACGACTGCATCATGCGTCCACATTCATAATATTCATTTTATGGTCAACCTGCAAAAAAAAAAAAATGGCACAAAGAACACACCAAAATAATTAATACACATGGAAAAAACTTACTTCTTCTTCGAATCACCCTATTAATTTTGTAAAGTTGGTGGGGTTCCCTTTTTTTTAAATCCGACCACCTTTTGCGCAGGTGCTCTCTGCTCCTGGTTTTCCCAAACTTCCGCTGGAGCCTACGGATGACCTTCTCCATAATTTGGGCTTTAACTTTATTGGGATGCATGTAGGGGCCATGCTTGGCATCATAGTCCTCCCTCCTCAATATGGTGACCATCTCCACCATTTCGTTAAAACTCATATTGGAGGCTCTGCAGCGGAATCTGCGGCGTGGTTGGGCCTGGCCTGCCTCCTGGCTTGAGCTAGAATACACCTCCATGTTGTCCATCTTTTCTCCCTCACCAAACGACAGAGAAGGGGCGTGGAAAGGACGATACCGAACGTCAGGGGCGGGGTGTCGTGCGGAGCGTCACGCGTGCGTAGTGTAAAAGGGATGGGACGTGTTTGTAAACGGCGTGCATAGTCTGTGGAAGAAGGCGTAAATCACGATCTTTCATAACGACGAGACGTAAGTTTTTTATTCCGACTTTATTATAGTGAATAGGGAATGAGTTTGTGGGCTAGTTAGGGGAAGTAAGCTAGTGGCTTTAATTACATTATGTTTTGGCTTCTGTTTCATGTGCAGAAAGAATGGATCCCTTCAAGGATGCTGATTTCCTGACAGAATTCATACAAAAATGGAAGGAACATCCTGTTCTGTGGCAAACCAAAAGCACAATAAATAAAAACAAAGATGCCAGGGAAAAAGCTAGACAGAGCATGCTTGTTTTTCTGAAAACAAGGGTCCCCAACGCCACAACAGACACTGTGAAAAGCAAACTAAATTCCATCAGGGGCACCTACAGGGCCCAACGGGTCCAAGTCCTGGCCTCAATGAGGTCTGGGGCTGCAGCTGACTCCATATACAAACCAACCCTGTGGTACTATAGTCAGCTGCAGTTCCTGGACGACCACATTGAGACCAGGGCATCCATGTCTACCCTTCCCCCAAGAGGTAGCTCCCAGCTTCCCAGCAGCCAATCCTCCAGTGTTCCCTGCAGACAAGAGCAGGCAAGCTCGGAGGAAGAGGAAGAGTTCCTGGAGGACCCCAATTGTGAGCCATGGAGAATGGTATGTGTTTTTTGTATGAATTTAGTTAGTATATGACAAGTATAGTAATAATGTTAAATGTATGTTACTATTGTTCTAAATTCTATGTGAATCTCGTAAGTTTAGGGATAGGATCAATAGTCAGTAGTGGGAAAACATGATGGGGTCAAAATGGGCAAATTAATAATGTTTATGAAGGAGTGGGTGGCATTTTCAGATAGGCCAGTAGGGGGGAGTAACGCAATACACCTGCAAGGGGTCCCAGATGGAAGACACCCTTTTTGAGTACTATCTAGTTGACACTAAATTGAATAAAATATTTTTTGGGGAAAAGGCCACTTATTTGCTAAATTAGGCATGCAACAACCCACATAATTCCAGGGGGACCATGTCTGAAGGTGTTTAAGGGGCCACATAATTAGGGATGGCGACCCTGTGTGTAATATATATTGACATTCAATTTGCATCACTCATGATTGTAAAAATGTGTGTGATTAATGACAAACACAAATAACATATGTTCCTTTTTTTGATACACAGGCAGACCCAAGCCAGGAAGAGCCAGGGCCCACAGGGAGCCAGGAAGAGCCAGGGCCCACAGGGAGCCAGGAAGAGACAGGGCCCACAGGGAGCCAGGAGGAGCCAGGGCCAACTGCAAGGCAGGAGGTGGCAGAGCCCACTGGGAGCCAGGAGGTGGCAGGCCCCAGTGGGACCCAGGAGGCACGCCGGCGGGATACCATCTCCCGGATCCCTCCATTCCGCAATCCCAATAAACGGCTCAGGAGTATGCGACAAATGGAGGAGGAGACCCAGGGCCTGCTTCGCCAAGCTACTGCAGCCATCCGAGAGCCACCCAGTGAAGTTGAGGGGTTCGCAGCGCTCATTGCAGCCAAGCTGTACAATCTGGAGCAGAGCCAGCGTGTGCACTGCGAACTCCTCATCTTCCAAGCCATAACCATGGCATCCCTGGGGCAGCTCGATGACGACACCCACATTGTGCGGATTGCTCCTCCTGTCCTTGCTGCTCCTCCTGCTCCTGCTCCTGCTCCTGCACCTGCTCCTGCTCCTCCACTTCATGAGGCTGCTCTGGCTCCTGCCACCTCATCTCCTCCAGGAACCCAGCCCCCAAGGACTCGGGCTACAGGGAAGGCTGCAGGGAAGACTGCAGGAAAAGCTGCTGGGAAGAAAAAGCCCAAGAAATAATACGGTGCCCCTGATGGAATTTTAATGTGGACTCACAGGCTGTATTTGTGGCTTCGGGGACCCTTGTTTTCAGAAAAAATCAAGCATGCTCTAATGTGCTGCCTACCTTGGCATCTTTGTTTTTATTATGTTGTGTTTTTGGGTTGCCACCTTTTTTTTTGCAAATTTTTAGGAAGACTAAAATAAATGTTTATTTTTCAGCCAAATTTCACCATGTTTCTTTATTGTAGATTTTAGAGATCATTATTGAGTGGGCAGACCCATTACAAAATAAATAATGCAAACATTAACAAGGTAAAAAAACATGCTTGTGGGTGAGTTAACTAAAAAATTAGGTTGTTGCAGACACTTCACACACTCCTAAATAAACACAAAATAGAGATTACAAATCAAATTGGTGACAAAAAATAATATAAGAAAAACAAAGGTGGACCAATATATATATTTAAAATGTTTAAGATGGAAGATACAACTAAATAACAGAACACAAACATAAACATTATCAAACAAGAAAGAAACTAATTAAAAGCTTGTCATAACTATGTAACAAGATCAGCCGCAACAAACGTCCATTTCTGGGTAGCAGTTAAAAGCAGGGGTTAAAGAAGCGCTTTCTTTTCTTGTCTATAAGCTGAAAAACACCTTAACGAATGTGCTGATTCCATTCTGAACAGTCGTTTTACATGAATGAGCGCTGCCGTCTCCTAACTTGCTTCTGAGCATGCGCGGGCTTAAATCGACGTTTTTACGTACACACGGTCAATGTTTAGAACACAGAAAACGACGTCGGCCAAAAACGACACATAAAATTGAAGCATGCTTCAATTTTTTTCTGTCATTTTTTACAAGACATAAAACAACGTTTTTGCCCACACACAGTCAATTAAATTGACGTTTTTGAAAATGATGTTTTTTTCCATCGCAGAAAGCGATGGTGTGTACGCGGCATTAGGGTGTGCTAAGGTACACCTGGCATGCCCTGTGAGCACGCCTATGAATATTTCACTTATGATAGGAAATAGATAATACATTTTAGCTGTATTGGCATAGCTTATATATAGACTCGGCCTCTTTCTCTTACCGCAGAGGAGTAACAGGTACAGTCTGGAAAACCTAGACCTAATTATCTGCTAGATTTCATAGCTATGGCTTATGATATTTATGGGGGGGGGAAGTTGAATTAGTCAACTCAATTTAGTTACCCGGTATATCTATATTTAGTCTGTTGGAATATACATTTCTGTGTCTATTTTATACTAATAATCCTACCGTTATGTGTTTGTTAGTGACTTAATGGTAAAATTAATTTGTATTTATTTTTATAGTTCTGTAGTCCATGCTTTCACACAATTTTATTGTGCTTAAAAATATCTGCATAGAGCGTGAATTTCAGGGATTCATTAACCACTTAAGCCCCGGACCATTTGGCTGGCCAAAGACCAGAGGACTTTTTGCGATTCGGCACTGCGTTGCTTTAACTGACAATTGCGCTCCCAAACAAAATTGATGTTATTTTGGTGGTATTTGAAACCTCGGTTTTTATATTTTGCGCTATAAACAAAAACAGAGTGACAAAAAATTCTATATTTTTAACGTTTTGCTATAATAAATATCCCCAAAAAATCTATAAAAAATATAAATGTTTCCACAGTTTAGGCTGATACGTATTCTTCTACATATTTTTGGTAAAAAAAATCGCAATAAGCGTATATTGATTTGTTTTGTGCAAAGGTTATAGCATCTATAAAATAGGGGTAGTTTTGTGGCATTTTTATTATATATATTTTTTTATTGGTAATGGCAGCAATCAGCAATTTCTATTGTGAATTCCACTTTATGGTGGACACATCGGACACTTTTGACACATTTTTGGGACCATTGTCATTTTTACAGCGATCAGTGCTATAAAAATGCACTGTTACTGTGAAAATGACACTGGCAGTAGTGCTGAAGGGGGTTGAGTGTGTCCTAGGGAGTGATTCTAACTGTTAGGGGGCGTGGCTGCTCCCGATGAGAGGGAGCAAACGTTCAGTGACAGTGTCACTAGGCAGAACAGGGAGATGCTTGTTTACACTGGCCTCTCCTCGTTCTGCAGCTCTGTGACCCGATCGCGGGACACCGACGGACATCAAGTCCAAGTGTCCCGCAGGCACGGAGCTTGCGGCAGGGGCGCGCGCGTACAGCAGGAATTTTAAAGTAACATAAATATACGTTATTCTGCCCAGCTGTGCCATTCTGACTACGTATATATGCAGGAGCCGGTCGTTAACCGGTTAAATGGTCAGCGTAATTATATTTATGAATCTATTTTCATATTGGAGGCACTGTCATACATTGATCAATTAAACGATCAATATCTCTGACATCATTCTTAGAACTTCCTGACATATATTAAGCGTGATTTTGTATAACAGAGATACAGTTTTGGTAGGTAATGGTGCTACATTTACGTTTTCTAAAGTATCACATCCATCATTATGCGGCTTTCTAACTCACACTCCAACTGGAAGTCACTGAAATTCAAATTCCCTGTGTGTCAAGGTATATGGCTGTGCTATTAGAGGTGTTTGTGTGGCAAGCAAAAGTAATTGAAGGAATACAGTAGAATAAAGGTATTGGAGAAGAACAAGAAAAGGGAGTAATCACCAACATTTTACCCCTTAACAACCCTTAACATTTTGTAATAATTCCTTTGTTGATTTATAGAGCTTTACCAGCAGAAATTATTTAGGGCCAGATTCAGATAGGTCAGCGGATCTTTAGATCCGCGTAACCTATCTGATTTATGTTACGCCGCCGCAAGTTTTTGAGGCAAGTGCTTTATTCAGAAAGCACTTGCCTCTAAAGTTGCGGCGGCGTATCGTAAATCCCCCGGCGGAATTCAAATTCCGCGGCTAGGGGGTGTGTAAAATTTAAATCAGGCGTGTCCCCGCGCCGAACGAACTGCGCATGCGCCATCCGTAAACTTTCCCAGCGTGCATTGCTCCAAATGACGTCGCAAGGACGTCATTGGTTTGGACGTGAGCGTAACTTACGTCTAGCTGTTTTCTGAATCGACTTACGCAAACAACGTAAAATTTCGAAACTCGGCGCGGGAACGACGGCCATACTTAAAATAGGATACCCCTCACATAGCAGGGGTAACTATACACCGGAAAAAGTCGAAAGCAAACAACGTAAAAAAAATGCGCCAGGCGGTCGTTCGTTTCTGAATCGGCAGAAATCCTCATTTGCATATTCGTTGCGCAAAAAAAAGCGGCCGGCCTGGAATTGCAGCCTAAGATCCGACGGTGTAAGTCACTTACACCTGTCGGATCTTAGGGATATCTATGCGGAAGCTGATTCTATGAATCAGGCGCATAGATACGACCAACGGAACTCAGAGATACGACGGCGTATCAGGAGATACGCCGTCGTATCTCTATCTGAATCTGCCCCTTAGTGTCCAAAGCCCACAAATGGCCAGTGGAGGAAATTGCAATTGATTTTCTAATCCCTAGTAAAGGGTTACCCATGGTATTTGACTTTACTGTGTATTTGACTGTGTATTTGACTTTACTGTTGGCGCTATATAAATCCTGTATAATAATAATAATAATAATAATAATAATCTTACGTCAATAGAATGCAACACGAAAAACATAAAAACAGTAGGATATTGTTGCATGGAGCAAATGAATAAAAATTTGTTCAGATTTCCCACAGTGCTGCTGGGATTCAATTTTGCATCAGCTTTAACGACTTTTGATGTTACTGTGAGCAAATCCATCACAGAGCTCTTCTGTCAAGGTCTTCTAAAAAGCAGCATTAAACATATTGGAGCCAAGTGTAGGGTTAGCAAACCTCAGAAATATAAGGGGAAAGTCCTATTATCTGAGCTAACATTTCTCCTGGCTACAGTATTTTTTATGTTGCTTGTTGGGACCCTAAAGCCAAAATAAAGAATAACAATGTTCTTTAAAATTGCAGCAAACCAACAGGGGCTATAGAGAATTGATTGCAGTTTTCTAATTTTTGTGTTTGTTTTTTGTTTAAAATACTTTTGTTTGTTTTGGCATTTTATTTAAATATGACACATTTATTATGCTGAAAAACTAGAGAAACAATATTTGTATAACTAGTTTAACATGATAACAATGGCAAACATAATAGGTTACTTTATTTATTACAGGTACTTATATAGCGCTGACAATTTACGCTGTACTTTTACATATATATTGTACATTCCCTGCTCTAAGGAGCTTACAATCTAAGGTCCCTAAGGCTACTTTCACACTGGGGCGGGGGGAATTATCGATTAAGCTCCATTAATTTTGACAGCGCTTTTAACCCCCACTAGTGGCCGAATAAAGGGTTAATAGGGCCTGCAAAGTGCCACTTTGCTTTGGCAGCCATGCCCATTAATTTCAATGGCACCAGGGGCAGTGGAGAAGCGGTATATACACCTCTCCCGCACCGTCTAAAAGATGCTGCCTGCAGGACTTTTTCTAACGTCCTGCAAGTGCACTGGGGGCTGCAGGGGAGGCGTTTTTCAGGCGCTATTTCAAGCCCTTTAGTGCCTGAAAAACGCCTCAGTGTGAAAGTAGCCTTTGGCCCCTTTACTGGAATTGCCGCGGTATTCGGCCGTTAGCGGTGCGGTTTTAACCCCCGCTATCGGCCGAAAAAGGGTTTAATACCGCCTCCAAAATGCACCTCTGCAGAGGCGCATTGCCGTCGGTATTACCGTGGTGTCCCATTGATCCTGCTAGCGCACCGCCTCAGTGTGAAAGCTCTCAGGCCCTCACGCTTCCACACTGAGACTGCAGGGCAGGAGTTTTTCAGGCGGTATTTAGGCGCTATTTTTAGCGCTAAACCGCCTGAAAAACTCCTCAGTGTGAAAGGGGCCTAACTCACATACATACGCACACATACTAGGGCCAATTTACCTACCAGCATGTCTTTGGAGTGTTGGTGGAAACCGGAGTCCCCGGAGAAAACCCATGCAGGCACAGGTAGTGTCGTGGTTGGAATTTGAACCGGCGACTCGGGTGCTGCAAGGTGGAAGTGCTAACCACTTAGCCACTGTGCTGCCCATAATGGTAGACATCTCTACCTCTTACTCTATTTAAGTTTGGCAGTTTTTTTGTTTAAAAAATTAATTCTGATTAAAAACAAAACGTTGTTTTAGAAGCATCAAAGACTGATAAACTATGTTTCCAATTACCCAGCAAGCTGTTTGCTGCTTTAGTAACAAGGCTGACATTTTCCATCTTTGAAACTGCTGTGTAAAAACATAGAGTGCAAGGCCAGAATCATTGTTTTGAACACTTGCCAATGTTTTATTGATGCCTTTTCTGCACTGGGAGCAGAGCAGATGATTAGAAAGCAGTGATTGAAAGAGAGAAGCTGTTCTTTAACCAGTCCCAAGCATCCACATCTAGCTAGAGTCTTGGTGGGGCTTCAAAATAACTAGGGATGAATGGTGACATTTCTGCCAGATTCACTTCCAATTAACTCCAATGCCACATCCAAAGAAAAAATGTATTCTCCCTACAGGGTAAGGGTAATTGAGATTTCTTTTTGTTTTGGCAGCCCATACATTATGCATTTCTTTACTCTCAACCTGCCTCGATTCACCCATCCACACATTCAGTGTGATTGGAGGAATCCCTGCTGGTGTGGTTTTGTATTCTGACAGTGGGGAGTCTTCCATGCCATCAGCATACAGTGATCAGTGTGGCACTGATCGTTCTGGAAAAGCCTGATAGATTGACTTATGTACAACCAGCCTGCTCACACACGGATCAAAATTTGCCCGGTCTCTGCTAAACTGGGGGAATTTTTATCCATGTATGGCCGACTTTACTCCCTCTTTATCTCTGTTGGCTGTTCTCATTCCCATGCATTGCTATAGACTCTTCCCCAACAGGCAAACATACAAGGATCAACAGAAATGCAGACGATGGGGGGCAGTAGAATCGAGAACATGTGTTTTTTTTAATGCACACACTCTGGAAAGTTACTTGAAATCCTGAAATACAACCGTTTAAAGATACATATCCGAATCCCTTATCTTCCTGAATACAAGTCATAGATTATTTAAAGAAAATTGCAAGAAAACTTTGAAATGTTGCTGTAGTCATCTAAATGGAAGTGTAAAAGCAGACTTCAGAATCTTAGCTGTTTTCAATGCCTTGTCTGATTTTTCTATAGAGCAGCAAATTGTATCTGAGATTGGATTCAGCGTATATCAATAAAATTCATTTTCATACAGTACTGTATATTTTAGCACATTAAAAAAAAAATCACTAAAATGGCCACAACTATGTGTGCTTCTTCTCTTCTTTCTAATAAAAAAATATCATACAGTGCAAAGTTAGTTTTATGCATTTGTCTGATCTGAAAATGAAATTGGACTGAAGAAAATAATCAAAAATGATATCACTTTTTTCATCTTACTTGATAAACTATATTTGGGAATATTGCTTTCGAAGATGTGATCACACTGATTTCAGGTTCATTAACATATGGCAACTTTTAAAAAAAAGCAGATTAAATAATGAGATACGCAAATAACTGTTTTTATTTTAACCCTTTATTAAAGTGGTTCTAAAGGCATGAGGTTTTTTACTTTAAAGTATAACAAAAGGTAAAACTTTTTTTTTGTTTTTCGTCATAAGTGGCAGTGGGCGTGAGCCATGCTAATGAGGCGTGACCCCATGTAAATGATGGGCCGAGCGCCATCAAAATACAAATAACGATTGGTGCATGCGCCGTCCCATGGACGCTTCCCAGTGCGCATGCTCAGAATCACGTCAAAACAACTGCCTAAGTTACGTCGAATCACTGCCTACGACTTGAACGTAACCTACGACTAGCCCTATTCACGTACTACGTAAACGACGTAAAAAAACGACGGCTGTGTTCCCTGGTGCAGCCATTTGCATTGATGCTGCTGACTTACACCTGCTTTATGAGTCGTAACTTTACGCGGGACGTACAACTTGCGTAAACCGCGTATATTCATGCGCCGGGCGCAAGTACGTTCGTGAATCGTCGTATCTCACTCATTTGCATATTCAAATCGTAAATCAATGGGAGCGCCCCTTGCGGCCAGCATAAATATGCGCCCACGATACGACGGCGTAGGAAACTTACGTCGGTCGGATAAAGCCTATTTACAGGCGTATCTTGCTTTCAGAGTCAGGCGTATAGATACGACAGCGCATATGTGCACTTACGCGGCGTATCTCGAGATACGTCGGCATAAGTGCTACGTGAATCCGGGCCTATGTGTCCTGTTTACCATTATCATTGAAGGTCAACGTAAGCAAAAATTCTAAATTTTATGTTGTCCCCAGAAAAGTAATAGAGGGGAACTCCTCCAATGGGACATTAGTTTTGGTGACCCGAGGTCCCCAAGGGATTCCCTTAATTTTCTGTAATTTTAGCTCATTTTCTGTTTGACCATGGGGCAGAAAGTGAAGTGAATTCTCCAAAATGGGACACAGATGGTAAAAAAAAATGTGATAGGCGTTAAAACCCTCTCTTGCCCTATCCAAAATGAAAACAAAGTTTTGCCTATAGTTCTACTTTAATGTATTCTCTGCATTAAGGTAACAAATATTCCATGATCAGCTCTCCCCAGCACCCACCTTCTTAAATACTTACCAGGCTCCTCTTTTAATCCAGTGCTTTGCTAGTCTGTAGCAACGCTGCTCTCTCTTTTTGTATTCACAGTACACAGAGGCAGTAGCAGAAGCCATTGGCCTTCTACTGTCAAAAAAAAAAAAACTGCGAGGAGAGAGCAGGGCAGGTGTAAGGATTTTTGACACCCTGGGCGAAACCTAATTTTGCTGCCCATGGCTCCGCCCCAAACTCCATCCCCTTTACCCTGCCCATGTAGACGTCGGAGGTGGTGGGGGTGGAGATTTTTGCTGCGCCTCTTCGCCTATTTCTTTAGTCGTGATCTGCAGGCTCGCACCTGCGCCTCTGGACTCGATTTGAAGACAAATAGTGGTGGCACCGGCTCGCTCACCAGCCATGGTCCACAGGTATATAGATAGGCTAGGGTGGTACTGTCACAACACTGGTGAACGGGAGTGAACCACAACTGCGGTTAGCAAGAATTTTAATGCACTTCTCTATGTTATGTGAGAATTGAGTATTGGACCCCAGGCGTCACTCCAATCAGAAAACAGGAGTTTGGGGGTTCTCTACATCATCTCTCTCTCACATATAGGAATGCGTTGAGCCACCAAGGGTGGACGTATTACAACATGCGTCCAACCCCTAGCCTTAAAAGATTACGATGCACGTGAAGATTCCAATGCACTTCTATATGCAAGTGATTATCAGTACGGGACCCCAGGCGTCACTCCAATCAGACAACAGGAGTTTGGGGGTTCTCTACATCATATCACTTTAACATAAAGAAATGCATTAGGCCACTAAGGGAGTAGGAATGAAGTACCTTCAACCCTTAGCATAGAAAAGTTTAGGCGAACATGTTCAGTTACTTAGGGCACGTCCAATAAACAAGTAATAACTTATGTCAAGTACGTAGTAATTAGGAATTGTGATCGCAACTAATAGTTGCATAAGAGAGGCAAATATAGCTCAGCTAAGTTGAGGGAGTATGTTCCTTTAAGATGTACCACAGCGATACAGTGATAGACACAACAGGCAGTCCCAAGCAGTATGGTGTTATTTAGCAAGCCAGTGTTATAAACAGCAATGTTTAGAAGCAATATAATGTAGCAGGTCTTTCAGAGGCACTACAATTGAAATAGTTGCTACTTGTCCGTTTGCAGGGCTTGAGTTTAGCAGCAAGGAATACCGTAGTGTAGGCTGTGAGCAAGGAAGATTTCTTAGGGTGTCTCCAAAAATGGCGTCATCGCACGGTCGCCGTATGCGTTCCAGCGGGGAACGCAATACGATGAACTGCGCCGTTTACAGTATCCCCCTCTTAAGGGATACCCTCCTGGGGATTTTAATAGGTGAAGGCTTATGAGGGTATGTAGAATGGAATTGAATACATAAAGTGGGTGCATGCACTTCAGCTGAATCTTCCCAAGAATCTTCTTGCATACCATAATCCTTCCATCTAATCAAGTATTGTAGACGTCCTCTTCTTTTTCTAGAGTCTAGAATACGTTCAACCTCATAATATTCTTCACCCTGAACTAGGATAGGGGGTGCGGGAGGAGGATTCCTACCAGAAAATTGGTTGGGTAGGTAGGGTTTGAGAAGAGAAACATGAAATGAGGGATGAATCCTGAGTTCCGGAGGGAGGGAAAGTTGCATGGTATTTTGATTTATGATCTTAGAAATTGGAAATGGACAAAAAAATTGCTTGGCCAATTTCCTAGCAGGTAAATGTAAACGTAAATTTTTTGTAGAGAGCCATACATGATCCCCAACTTTATAAGATGGTGAAGGTCTATGCCTAAGATCATAAAAGGTTTTTTGATGATCTTGTGCACATTTGAGATTTTGTTTTAAAATTTGCAATACGGATGAAAGGGTAGACCAATAATCATAATCATCTTGCGTTAAGCCTTAAGGAATGGTAGTATCTTGCGCATTCAAACTTTCTTTAAGTAATTGTTTTAGATTGATATTAGCAAGCCTAAACTTATGATAAGAAATGAGAAGAGATGGAGGGGGAAGTTCTTCTGGAGACTCTGGTAAAATATTGGAATGAAATCCTTAATTTGCATAAAAAGGGGAGTAACGAGTAGAACTAGTTGAATTATTGTAAGAAAATTCAGCGACAGGAAAAAGGGTAGACCAGTTGTCCTGAAGATGGGTACAATAACATCTAAGATATTGTTCAAGACATTGGTTTATGCGTTCTGTCTGTCCATTTGTTTGTGAATGATATGTACTGGAGTATCTATGGTCTATTTGGAGAATATTACATAGGGCCTTCCAGGATTTTGAAACAAATTGGGAACCTCTATCAGAAACCAGACATGAAGGAACACCATGTCATTTAATAACATGATCAAGTAAGGTTTGTGCTGTTTCTTTAGAAGAGGGTAATTTTTTAATTGGAACGAAGTGAGCCATTTTTGTAAGCATATCAACTGTTACCATGATGGTGTTATATCCATTGGAAGGAGGTAGTTCAACAATGAAATCCATGGACAATGCTTCCTAAGGTTTTGTTGGAATAGGCAAAGACATCAGCAAGCCATAAGGTGGTCTTCTCTCATGCTTAGATCTTATACAGACCTCACAGGTCAATACGTAATCTTTTATGGTGCTTGTCATATTAGGCCACCAAAAATAACGTTGGATGAGATCAGTGTTTTTTTCTATTCCAGGATGGCCAGCCAGGGGAGCATCATGTAGAACTTTTAGTATGTGAATGACCATAGAAGGAGGAACATAAAGTTGAGTATGCTTGTAAAAAAAACCTTCTTCATCTTGCGTTAAGCCTTATGGAATGGTAGTATCTTGCGCATTCAAACTTTGTTTAAGTAATTGTTTTAGATTGATATTAGCAAGCATAAACTTATGAGAAGTAATGAGAAGAGATGGAGGGGGAAGTTCTTCTACAGGTTGTAAAAGTCTAAAAAGAGAATCCGCCTTACCATTTTTTGCACCTGGCCTGTAGGTGATCAAAAAATCAAATCTATCAAAAAAGAGACTCCAGCGTAGTTGTATAGAGGAAAGGATTTTGTTAGACTTGAGGTATTGTAGGTTACGATGATCAGTATAGATCATTATGGGATGTATTGATCCTTCTAGTAAGTGTCGCCAATTCTCTAAGGCGCATTTAATTGCAAGCAATTCTTTTTCATCAATAGGGTAGTTACATTCAGCTGGATTTAAAGTCTTTGAGAGAAATGCAACAGGATGTAGTGGTGAATCAGGAGCAGAACGCTGAGAAAGTATTGTGCCTAGAGCACTTTGTAAGGCATCAACTTCCAATACGAAATGATAATTTGAATTAGGAAGTTGCAGAATTGGAGCAGTAGTAGAAGAATGTTTTAATTGTTGAAAGGCCGTTTGGGCAGCTTTTGACCAGGTAAATTTTACCAAGGAGCTAGTAAGTTGG
Organism: Rana temporaria; assembly: GCF_905171775.1. Classification (NCBI taxonomy): domain Eukaryota; kingdom Metazoa; phylum Chordata; class Amphibia; order Anura; family Ranidae; genus Rana; species Rana temporaria. The sequence goes on from NC_053489.1 coordinate 136,024,524, forward strand.
GTAAGGGGCTTCACCAGTAAGGACATTTTTTTATGAATTTTCTGTAGAAATTAGCAAAGCCTAAAAAACTCTGTATGGCCTTTCTGCAAGTAGGTGTAGGCCAATTCAAAATGCAAGCGACTTTGGACTGATCTATCTGTATACCTTTTGGAGAAATGACAAAGCCGAGGAAGGAAATAGTGGATTGTTCAAAGACACATTTTTCAAGTTTGACGTATAAGGAATGAGCTCTAAGCCTTGCAAGCACCCATCTGACATGTTTCCGATGTTGCATCAAGTCATCTGAGTAAATAAGTATGTCATCCAAATACACGACAACGCAAATGTCTAGAAGGTCTCTGAAAATATCATTCACAAACTTTGGAAGGTTGCTGGAGCGTTACACAACCCAAAAGGCATAACGGTATATTTGAAGAGTCCATAACGTGTGCGGAAGGCGGTCTTCCATTCATCACCTGACTTAATACGATTCAAATTGTAAGCACCTCTGAGATCAAGTTTAGTAAATATGGTAGAAGCCTGCAATCTTTCAATCAATTCGGGAATGAGTGGAAGAGGGTAGTGATTCTTCACTGTGACTTTATTCAAGTCACGATAGTCTATTATGGGTCTGAGACTACCATCTTTGTTCGTGACAAAAGCACTGGCAGGAGAAGTGGAGGGTTTAATAAAAACCTTTTTTAGGTTATCCTGTAAGTATTTCTTTAAATGTTGAATTTCAGATTCGGAATGAGAATAAATCCTACCCGTGGGTATAGGGGTACCTGGCAGTAATTCAATGGGACAATCATATATTCTATGAGGAGGCAATGTCTCCACATTCTTCTCACTGAATACATCAGTAAACTCAAGGTACTGGGATGGTATCTCTTGCGGAGCAAGATGAAGCAGTGGAGCAACTTGATAACAAGTCTTTTTACAGTAAGGTGAAAGTGAAGTACAGTTCCTTGATTCCAAAGAAAAGTAGGCATATGCCCCTTAAGCCATGGTAGACCTAATACAACAGGGAAGAGAGAAGACGGGATAACATCGTAGGACAAAAATTCACTGTGATTATCTCCACAAGTTGTCAATAAAGGATGAGTTTGATATAGGATAGGCCCTGATGCAGAAGTTGTTCCATCAATAAAACTCACAGAAAGGGGAGATGATTTCTTCAAGTGTGGAATTTTTTTTGAAGAAACAAGGCCTGAATCGATGAAATTACCACACACGCCTGTATCCAACATGGCCTTAACAGGAATTCTAACTTAATCCCACTGTAGAATAAGAAGTAAAAAAATTAAAGGGGTATGTTTGGAAACAAAACAAGTCAATTTGCAAAGGTTAATTAGCTTACCTTCGTCCTTTTTCTTTTTTTACAAGAGGGCAAGAAGAGATGGCATGGTCCGATGAGGCACAGTAAGGCCGGGTTCACACCTATGCGAATTGAGTGTGGCTTAAACCGCATCCAATTCGCAGAACATTTCTAAATACATTAATTTCAATGAGGCTGGTTCCCATATGTGCAATGCATTCGCACTGCGCATTGCCGAAAAAACATGTGTGTTTATTAGGCATTGCGGTGTGGCTCAGGTGCAAATTCAGGCCCATTATCTTCTATGGGCACGCATCTGATTCGCAGATGTGTTCATTTCTCATAAGGATTTCTCTCATTCCACTCAATACACTTCCCCCCTTCCCCTCCCCTCTCCCAGGTCTCCAAATTCGCAGCTAAAACGGAGATGATCTGCTGAACAGCTCTCTTATCTTTTTGCAGAGATAACAGAGCTGGAATTCGCACCACACTAGTGTGAATCCGGCCTTAAGGCAAAGGTTTAATGAACGACGACGAACCCTCTCGGATGAGGTTAGAGGAGCACGCATAGTCCCAATGATGTCATTAAGAGTACGAGGGAGATCTGCTCTAGCCAACTCATCCTTGAGTGGTTCGGAAAGGCCGAGGCGAAATTGGTTACGCAGTGTGACATCATTCCACTCAGGCTCAATGGCCCACCTCTCGAATTCCACTATGAAATCCTCAACTGGCTCTCCCTAGACAACTTAAGAGACACCCTATAATAGGCCCCACACTGTTAATCTCAGCAAAAGTATGTGGCGATAAGAAATATACACCAAGTAAATCACCACTGTTACCCATAATTGGTAATCCTAATTTTATCCCAGGGATGGAGAAGGACATAGTTGAAAAGTTTAAAGGAAAGAACCTCCGACAGGTCTCGGATTTTTTAAAGCCAAATGCTTGGCCATCAATCAGAGACCTGACGGAGGCAGGAGGTTTATTTGAACTCTCAATGTGGCAGGCGCTTCAGGTAAGCCATTTTTTAAGATCTCTGGGCTCGGTAACAGAATTTCAAAGGCAGCTGACAACAATGGAGAAATGTTGTAATGGGGTGGAACCAGCATCAAGAGTATTATCTAAAATGTATGGGTTTTTGAACATGCCAGCGGAAGAATTTGTGATGCCGGGTATGCGGAAATGGGAGAAGGACTTGAGGAGAACTTTCACCCCAAGTCAGCATAAACAAATAATATACCTGGCATTCAACTCTTCGGTATGTTCAAAGATACAAGAAGCTAATTACAAACTCCTTATACAATGGTATTACACCCCAGAAAGATTACATCAATTTGATAAAGAAGCAGATGAAAGGTGCTGGAGGTGTGGCAGAGAGCAAGGAACTTTGATCCATATCTTTTGGTCCTGCCAAAAAATTAGACATTATTGGGAGGAGGTGAGAAGAATTTCACAAAAATTTGAGGAAGAGTTGATCCCGGATGATCCTGCCTTTTTTCTGTTACAGGAAGGTCGGTAGGGCCTCATATGGTTAATGCAGCAAGGGCAGGAATAACATTGAGGTGGAGGGACTTGTGCCCCCCCCTCTATTGCAGGTTGGCTTAAAAGGATTCAAGAGGTAGGTGCAATGGAAGATTTGGTGCATTCAGCGCAGAACAGGAGGACACAGTATGAAGAAACATGGTCAGGATGGAATGTATTTATTAGATCGGAGGAAGGGAAGAAGTTATTAGAGTAAAGGCAGAGGTGAAGAGAAGGAATTTAAAAGTACTAGTCCTACGTCTCGAGAGAGGAGAGAGGGGGGAAGGGGGGGTTTCTATAGGAATTGTTTTTTTTTTTTTTTTTTGGAGGTCGGTTGTTTGGGGATATTAAATAAATGTGGTAATAAGAATGATGACTGTTAAGGGAAAAAGTACTGATGGAGAATGTATTGAACTTGTATTTACATCTTGTCAGTTGTAGTATTTTTGGTTATTTGTTGGGAAAAACATAAATAAAAGATAAGTAAAAAAAAGAAATCCTCAACTGGTCGTCTACCTTGTTTGAGATTCCTAATCGTATTTTCAGCAGTGAGTTGCTTATTAAAGTCATCATATAGCAAGAATATGGTTGTTAAAAATTGTGGACAAGAATTTAGGACTGGATCCTCTTTTTCCCGGTAGGTATTTGCCCAAGCTCGAGGTTCTCCAGTTAAATAGGATATAAGGGTAAGCACCATGGGCCAGATCCACAAAAGAGATACGACGGAGTAACTGCTGTTACTCCATCGTATCCCTTGTCCTAACTTTGGAACTGATCCACAGAAGCAGTTTTCCAAAGTTAGGCAGAAGATCCGGCATGTGTAATTGAATTACACTGCCGGATCTTAGGATGCAGTACCGCATCTGCCGCTGGGGGCATTTCGAGTCGAAATGCCGATTCTAGTATGCAAATTAGCACTTAGGGCGATCCACAAAGCTTTTCAGCTTCGTTTTTTCGCCGTAAGTTTTAGTTTGCAAGTGTAAAACTAGGGCTGGTTTTACAAAGTGGAAAGTTAGTCACACCATGTAAAAGCCCATTCAAGCGACGGCATTTGGTATGCATTCCTGAGGGAGAACTCCACGGCTATTTGTAAAATCAAAACCGGCATGGGTCCCCCCCCCAGGAGCATACCAGGCCCTTAGGTCTGGTATGGGTTGTAAGGAGACCCCCCCTACGCCGAAAAATCGACGTAGGGGGTCCCCCTACAATCCATACCAGACCCGTATCCAAAGCACGCTACCCGGCCGGCCAGGAATGGGAGTGGGGACGAGCGAGCGCCCCCCCCCCTCCTGAGCCATACCAGGCCGCATGCCCTCAACATGGGGGGGTTGGGTGCTCTGGGGCAGGGGGGCGCACTGCGGGCCCCCCCATCCCAGGGCACCCTGTCCCCATGTTGATGAGGACAGGACCTCTTCCCGACAACCCTGGCCGTTGGTTGTCGGGGTCTGCGGGCGGGGTGCTTATCGGAATCTGGGAGTCCCCTCAAATAAGGGGGCCCCCAGATACCGGCCCCCCACCCTAAGTGAATGGATATGGGGTACATCGTACCCCTACCCATTCACCTGGAGGCAAAGTGATAGTTATTAAACACACAACACAAGGGTTTTTAAAATTATTTATTAGTCTGCTCCGGAGGCCCCCCCTGTCTTCTTTAGCTCTAATACCAGGGGGGGCTTCTTCTTCCGCTCTCCGGGGGTCTTCTCCGCTCTCCGGGGGTCTTCTCCGCTCTCCGGGGGGGGGTTTCTTCTTCCGCTCTCTGGGGGGGGGTCTTCTCCGCTCTCCGGGGGTCTTCTTCTATCTTCGCCGCTCTCCGCTGTTGACTCGGCGCACCCCGGTTCTTCTGCAGCTGTCCGGTGCCTTCTCCTTCAGCGCTGGCTGCCTGCTATCTTCGTGTGTTAGCTCAATTACTAGCAGGCAGCCAGCGCGGTCTTCTGTGATGTCATCTTCTTCTATTCTCCTCTTCTCCTTTCTTCCGATGTTGACACGTCGCCTCTTCTCACTGCAATGATGGAAGCGCGCCTTGCATCCCATTTATATAGGCATCACCGTCCCATCATGCTCCGGTAGGTACCCACGTGGTGGGTGCCTACCACGTGGGTACCTACCAGAGCATGATGGGACGGCATGATGCCTATATAAATGGGATGCAAGGCGCGCTTCCATCATTGCAGTGAGAAGAGGCGTCGAGTCAACATCGGAAGAAGGGAGAAGAAGTGAAGAGAAGAAGATGACGTCACAGAAGACCGCGCTGGCTGCCTGCTAGTAATTGAGCTAACACACAAAGATAGCAGGCAGCCAGCGCTGAAGGAGAAGGCACCGGACAGCTGCAGAAGAACCGGGGTGCGCCGAGTCAACAGCGGAGAGCGGCGAAGATAGAAGAAGACCCCCGGAGAGTGGAGAAGACCCCCCCTGGAGAGCGGAAGAAGAAACCCCCCCCCGGAGAGCGGAGAAGACCCCCGGAGAGCGGAAGAAGAAGCCCCCCCTGGTATTAGAGCTAAAGAAGACAGGGGGGGCCTCCGGAGCAGACTAATAAATAATTTTAAAAACCCTTGTGTTGTGTGTTTAATAACTATCACTTTGCCTCCAGGTGAATGGGTAGGGGTACGATGTACCCCATATCCATTCACTTAGGGTGGGGGGCCGGTATCTGGGGGCCCCCTTATTTGAGGGGACTCCCAGATTCCGATAAGCACCCCGCCCGCAGACCCCGACAACCAACGGCCAGGGTTGTCGGGAAGAGGTCCTGTCCTCATCAACATGGGGACAGGGTGCTCTGGGGTGGGGGGGCCCGCAGTGCGCCCCCTGCCCCAGAGCACCCAACCCCCCCATGTTGAGGGCATGCGGCCTGGTACGGCTCAGGAGGGGGGGGGGGGGCGCTCGCTCGTCCCCACTCCCATTCCTGGCCGGCCGGGTAGCGTGCTTTGGATACGGGTCTGGTATGGATTGTAGGGGGACCCCCTACGTTGATTTTTTGGCGTAGGGGGGGGCTCCTTACAACCCATAACAGACCTAAGGGCCTGGTATGCTCCTGGGGGGGAACCCATGCCGTTTTTTTATTTGAAAATTGGCATGGAGTTCTCCCTCAGGAATGCATGCCGAGCGACGCTGTCAAATTTTTTTTGTTTTTTTCCCGACGCAACTTTTTTAAGCCGGCGCGATCCACAAAACTCGGCGTAACGTAACTTCGCGCATGCGCAGTACGGCCGGCGCGGGAGCGCGCCTCATTTAAATGGGACTCGCCCCATTTGAATAGGAACGCCTTGCGCCGGCCGGATTTAAGTTACACAGCCTGAAATTTCTAGGTAAGTGCTTTGTGGATCGGGCACTTAGGTAGAAATTTTAAGGCAGTGTAACTTAAATGGGATTTTTTAAGTTGCGCCAGGTTTTTGTGGATCTGGCCCCTTAATCCTATCATTGGGGAAGGTGCGAGGGCAAAGTTCAAACATCAATTTACATGCATTAATGAGTTCTCTGTAGGCCTTACGATCACCAGAAAAGGGAGCAGGTGGGTTAACCTTAGGTTCAGGGGGGAAATGAGGCAAATTTGGAGTCTGAGCAACTAAATCTTGTAAGGCCTGATTTTCTGCTTGTAGAGTTTGTACAGTTTGAGCAAGAGCATCTACCTTTTGAGTAAGGGTAACAACATGGCTTGCAAGTTCCGCTGGGTTCATGATAAGGTTCTATTATTCTGTCACAACACTGGTGAACGGGAGTGAAGAATTTCAATGCACTCCTCTATGTTATGTGAGAATACAGTATTGGACCCCAGGCGTCACTCCAATCAGAGAACAGGAGTTTGGGGGTTCTCTAAATCATCTCTCTCTCACATATAGGAATGCGTTGAGCCACCAAGGGTGGACGTATTACAACATGCGTCCAACCCCTAGCCTTAAAAGATTACGATGCGCGTGAAGATTCCAATGCACTTCTATATGCAAGTGATTATCAGTACGGGACCCCAGGCGTCACTCCAATCAGACAACAGAAGTTTGGGGGTTCTCTACATCATATCACTTTAACATAAAGAAATGCATTAGGCCACTAAGGGAGTAGGTCTGAAGTACCTTCCACCCTTAGCATAGAAAAGTTTAGGCGAACATGTTCAGTTACTTAGGGCACGGCCCATAAACAAGTAATAACTTGGGGAAGGGATTTGTTACATGGCCATGATGTTCCAGCCTGGCTTTATGTCCAGCGTGGGAGCGATGGTACCAGTTTTGTAGCAAGGCCGGTACGGCTGACAATAATAGAACGGCGTGTATAATCCACGGCGTTCTGTTTATACCTGAGAGGCATGTGTGCCGAATGCAGCGCTGATTGCATTTTGCACTTCCGCATTCCAAGCTGGAATGCACGCGGCGCCGGGCGATGACTTCATCGCGCGGCCGCCGTATGCGTTCCAGCGTGGAACGCAATACGTTTACAGGTACTGACATATAATCACACACATACCGTAGGTTAGACTTGATGGTCTTTTTTCAACCTCACCTACTATGTAACTAAGTATATAGACAGGCTAGGGTAGTATATGGACAGGCTAGGGTAGTATATGGCAGTCAACTGTAAAAAAAAATGTGTAAAAAAAATGTAAAAATAATAATATATATAAATACACAGATACAATGGCCCGGATTCTTAAAGCACTTACGCCGACGTATCTTTCTATACGCTGCGTAAGTGCACAGATGCGCCATCGTATCTATGCGCCTGATTCTCAATGTTAGATACGCCTGAAATGTGGCTCCATCCGACCGACGTAAGTTTCCTACGCCGTCAGAGCCTGGGCGCATATTTACGGTGGCCGCAAGGGGCGCTTCCATTGATTTTTGCGCCGAATATGCAAATGACCGAGATTGGCCGATTCACGAATGTACTTGCGCCCATCGCAGTAGTATACGCCGTTTACGTAAGGCATACGTCCGGCGTAAAGTTATTCCACCTATAGGAGGCGCATCCCATGCAAAGGTATGGACGACGGAACAGCCGCCGTATTTTACGTTGTTTACGTAAGTCGTATGTGAATAGGGATGGGCGTAGGTTACGTTCAATGATTCGACGTATCTTAGGCGTTAGGTCCGACGTGATTCTGAGCATTCGCACTGGGAAGCGCCCACAGGACAGCGCATGCGCCGTTCGTTCGGCCATTCATTTGCATGGGGTCATGGTTCATTTAAATGGATCACGCCCACTTCTTTCCTACTTGAATTAGGCGGGCTTACGCCGGACAATTTACGTTACGCCGGCGCAACATTGGGAGCCGAGTGCTTTGTGAATACTGTTCTTGCCTCACTGATTTACGTTGGCGTAGCGCATATGAGATGCGCTACGCCGGTATAAAAATGCGCCACTCTACGTGAATCCGGGCCAGTATGTCGCAAAAATGAGTACACCCATAACATTTTTGTAAATATTTTATTATATCTTTTCATGTGACAGCACTGAAGAAATTACACTTTGCTATAATGTAAAGTCGTGAGTGTACAGCTTGTATAACAGTGTATTAATGTCTAAACCACTGGTAACAAAAGTGAGTACACCCCTAAGTGAAAATGTCCAAATTGGGCCCACTTAACAATTTTTCCTTCCCAGTGTCATGTGACTTGTTAGTGTTGCAAGGTCACATGTGTGAATGGGGAGCAGGTGTGCTAAATTTGATGGTTTCACTCTCACTCTCTTAAACTGGTCACTGGAAGTTCAACATGGCACCTCATGGCAAAGAACTCTCTGAGGATGTAAAAAAATAATTATTGCACTACATAAAGTTGTATCCGGCTCCATCACTGAGTCATGTGTGCTGCACTACGACTGGGAGCTGGACCAGGATACCCAACTGTCCTTCCTGCTGGGCGGTGTGGGGGTCTATGCCATAACCCTACGAGGTGGCGGGACAATCGGACTACACCAAATTGCTGGACAGGTTCTGGGAGCTGGCGGACATATGTATTCCACTTCCTGGAGTGTGGATTGGACAAACTATTTGTGGGCAGGAGCAGCTAACTGTGTGCTGCCCAGGTCCTCCTGCTGCAGGGGACAGAAGGTGGTGCCCCTGACTGATGTGCGCTCTAGACCAGCACCTACCTTGCCTATAGGTAGCACTGGCTCTTGGAGAGAGTGGGGCATGGCTAAGTCGTGCTGTGTTTGTCTATGGAGTTTGCTTTCATGAGTTCCCCCTATAGCACACAGCTTGCTATGGAGGCACTCAAAGAAGAAGAGGAGCGGACAACCCCTGCGAGGGACCCTAGAAGAGGAGTCAAGGGTCTGCTCTGCACCATACCCTTGCACAGAGCAAGTAAGTATAACTTGTTTGTTATTAAAAATGTAAGGAAATCAGCCTCTACAACCGCTTTTAACTTTTATCGTTTAACATGAAATAGGTTTTGTAGATTGCAGAATGCAACACTTTTCTATTTTGAGCCAAACTCTACCATCCAATAGATTCAGTCCAAAGTGAAAGTACTTTCTAAACCACTCAGGCCCAGTTTCACAAAAGATATACGACGGCGTATCTCCTGATACGCCGTCGTATCTCTGTTTTAGGGTCTTCCTAACTATGCGACTGATTCATAGAATCAGTTACGCATAGTTAGCCCTAAGATCCGACAGGTGTAATTGAATTACACTGTCGGATCTTAGGATGCAATACCTCGGCCGCCGCTGGGGGGAGTTCACGTCGTAAACCAGCGTCAGGTATGTAAATTAGTAGTTACGGTGATCCACGACAGTTTTTCGCGTTCGCTACGTCGCTGCTAGTCTAGTTTCCCGTCGCAAAGTTAGTCGTCGTTTTTGCTGCCCTAACTTTACACAGCCCACGTATGTGCTGTATAAAGTATGGCCGTCGTTCCCGCGTCCAAATTTGAAAATGTTTTGTTCTTGCGTAAGACGTCCGGGAATACGAAAGTATGCTACGCACGTCGCCGTTCGAAAAAATGACGTCACTTCACGCAAAGCACGGTGGGAATTTCAAAACGGAGCATGCGCAGTAGGTCCGGCGTGGGAGCGTGCCTAATTTAAATGGCACACGCCTCTTTGAATTACGCGGGCTTACGCCGGAGGCTGCCGGCGTAAGTTTTCATGCAAGTGCTTTGTGAATCGGGCACTTGCGATGAAAACTTGCGGCGGTGTAACGTATCTACGATACGTTACGCCGCCGCGATTCTACGTGAATCTGGGCCTCAGTTTCTAAATATATTTTACATATTCTTAGGTTTAGATTTAACCACTTTAATACCACGCTATAGCCAAAAGATGGCTACAGTGCAGTCGTCCAGTTTTGGGAGGGTGTCCATGGAAATCCTCCCAAAACCATGCCCCCTGCTCACCCCCCGGGGCATGCATTGGGCAGGTTTTGTGACCTCTGAGTCCTTTGGACACAGTTGATCACAGATCAGTGCCAATCAGTGCCCATCAGTACCACCTATCAGTGCCCACCAGTGACATCAGTGCAGCCTCATCAATGCCTCCTCATCAGTGCCTATAAGTGCAGCCTCATCAGTGCCCATCAGTGCAGCTCCATCAGTGTCCATCAGTGCATAAGAACAATTACTTATTTGCAAAATATTATAACAGAAACTAAAAAAAAAAAAATCTAAATATTATGTATTTTTTTGTTGTTTATTAGAAAATAAAAAAACAGTGGTGATTAAATACCACCAAAATGGTCTAAAAAAATAATACAAATTACAAATGGGTATAGTGTTGCATGGCTACGTTGAAAATTGGCCTGAGCAGGAAGGGGGTGAAAGTGCCCAGTATTGAAGTGATTAATTCTTATGTGACTCCTTTTTTCTTTTGTCTCTTTGTTTTTTTTTTTTATTCATGGATGTTTCTACCCAGCACATTACCAATCAGTACAGTAGGTTTAGCATTAAACAGTCTATTAATTGCATACAATGATAAAAACATATCCCTACCTAGTTCCTCTTGTTCCAACATGTTTCACCCTTTTAACTGGACTTTTAGGGCAATTCAAGGTTCTTGGAACGTATAGTCTGAAATGTCTAATGCCGCGTACACACGGTCGTTTTTTGTGATGAAGTAAAACGACGTTTTAAAAAACGTCATTTAAAATGATCATGTGTGGGCAAAACGTTGTTTTTTGTCTTCTGAAAAACGACCAAAAAAAAAATTCGAACATGCTTAAATTTTTTATGTCGTTTTTCAAAATGTCGTTTTTTGTGTCATTTAAAATGATCGTGTGTGGGCTAAAACGACGTTTAAAACAACGTTTTTAAACCCACGCATGCACAGAAGCAAGTTATGACTCGAGCTTGAATGGAAGAGAGTGCCGTCGTACGTGCTGAACATAACCACGCTTTGCTAGAGCATTTTGAAAAAACGACGGTGTGTAGGTAACGTCGTTTTTTAAAATGAAGTTTGAAAAACTTAGTTTTTTTTTTCATGAGGAAAAACTGCATTTTTTTACAAGACAAAAAATGACCGTGTGTATATAAGTGTAACTGACTGCACATTGGCAGTTTTAGGGAGCAATTTACTGTAAGTAGTTTTCTTTACACGTATTATATGAAACTTGTATTACTTAATAATGAATTGGGGAAGTTCCACTTTTTTAAAATTCCCCTTTAAATTAATTGTATATTGTATTAAAAGGTAGGGTTGGCTTAGTTAAATCAGATGTTTAAGCTGTATTTAAGTAAAATACATCAGCACAGGATTTGCGTGTATGATTAAATTTTTTACATTTTATGAGCTGTAAAGGTATATTTACTCTTTTATTCATTTCATCCTTCTTCAGTGAGATTCTACGCTTTGCAGCTTCCAAATTAATAGTTTCAACATTGACTCATAAAGCTATAAATATTAATCAAAATATTAAAGTGGTATCAGTGCAAAACAATAAGTACAACTATGCATTTTTCTAATTAAATGAGGTGCTTAGTCAATTCTATTTAATTGTGAAGTGTATTAAAATATTTCTTAATTGTTTGCCTATAATGTGCTTTTTATTAATTTTCTTTTATTACATTTTTTATGATTTGTCCATTTTCACAAGACTTCATTTATTGAGTTACATGGCGACAATTGCTTGCCATCACAGGCAACATCTGAGGAAATATAACTTTAAATTGGCCCTATTAAAAAATATTTGCCAGAACATTTACTTTTGCACAAAGGAACTCTTGAAATAGAATACTTTCCTTCAGGTACTGGTTATAAATAATTCTGTCATTTTTGCAAGAAGACTTTATGTTTGATCATGAATTCTGTTCAGATATTGAGGTTCATATTTTATAATTTAAAAAAGCACTCCACCTTTTGACAACATTGCTTTCCATGCTTGCCTCTTTATTTTTAGGCAATTCTGTTATGTAGATACTAGAATTACAGTTAATTATAAATTTTTCAAACATAGTTTTAATCCAATCTACCATAAGTGGTATACATAGCTGAAATAAAACCTCATATTTTTTATTGTGACGGATGCAGTATCACACCCTAGCCACCTTCACAAACTTATGACAAGTGGCTGGAAAAACTCACACTGTGCTGCCACTGATACGTGACAATGCCAGTCTCGGCTTCAAGGCGAGCAAAGATTTTCCAGCTCACGGGACCCAGGGGTGGATCCAGGGGGGGCAACAGGGCAATTGCCACCCCTGAGAAATTAGCAAATTCGAAATTCGCAAATTTCTAGTTACGGAATTTGCAGGTGCCGGAGAGACTGAGCGGCTCCACGAGTCCGCGTGCAAGTGACAGAGCGGGCAGGTGACAGCATGGGCTGCCGGGTGCCTCGGTGTGTGGGCGGGAAGCTCAGAGGCAAGTGAGAGCCAGAGAGTGGGTGGTTAGCTGGTCGGCTCTGTGGGTGAGCGGGCGGCTGGCCAATCAACAAGCCAGCGGCCGGGGGAGCAGAGAGATGACATCATCTCTCACCACCACGCACCCACCCTGCATCCCTGCAGTAACTTTCGCCTTCACTTCGCCTTCACTGTGCAGGCGGCAGAGAGATTACATCATCTCTCTGCTGCCTGACTCTGACAAGCAAAACACCACCTTAGCACGTGACAACCAGCAAGGTGTGGCAGGTGAGGTAGCAAGTGACAATCTGCAACATGTGACAGGTGACGTGGCAAGTGACAATATGCATCTGGTGGCAGGCAAGTGAGATTCCGCAACTTGTGGCAAGTGACAATCTGCAACATGTGGCAGGTGACGTGGCAAGTGACAATCTGCAACGTTTGGCAGGTGACGTGGCAAGTGACAATCCGCAACATGTGGCAGGTGACGTGGCAAGTGACAATCTGCAACGTTTGGCAGGTGACGTGGCAAGTGACAATCCGCAACATGTGGCAGGTGACGTGGCAAGTGTCAATCTGCAACGTGTGGCAGGTGACGTGACAACCCACAACGTGTGGCAGGTGACGTGGCAAGTGACAAGCTGCATCTGGTGGCAGGTGGCCTGGCAAGTGATACACTCAGGGCTCCCACTGATTCTGCATTATGGTGAGTTGAACCATTTCATTTTATATTACAATGTAATAATATAAATAATGTGCTTCAATCATCCTGATATCATAACAACCATGGTGCCGTGATCATTGAAGCGCTAAACAAAAAAGAAAATATTTGGACAGCCGCACTCCTGGAAAAGATTCCTGAATTGTCCTTTAATGGAATACACTACAATCCACAGCAAAAAGGTGAAAACGGGATACACAGCTGACGTTTTGCACTGATACTCAGTGCTTACTGATTGAAGCGCTAACACCAGTCATTTCCCTAATAAATTGCCCCCAAAAAAACATATTTTCTGGTAATGCCCCTCCCGAGACTAGACTCTGGATCCGCCCCTGGCGGGACCACAATCTAACTGTCAGCAGACTGAGTAGTCAGCATACTGAGAGTGAATGTAACTGGGTTTACACTTTTCACACTGCCACCAGATAGGATTCAGCCTAGCAACCATTCACTATAACAATATGACTTTTAATAAATGTCTGTAATACACATTGACACCACAGCCAGGTATACCTGAAGATTTATCATATAGTAGTGCTCTTCAAAGAGACAGAGGGGGTTATTTACTAAAGGCAAATCCACTTTGCACTACAAGTGCAAACTACAAGTGCAAAGTGCACTTGAAATTGCCCTGAAAGTGCACTTGGAAGTGCAGTCACTGTAGATCCGAGGAGGACATGCAAGGAAGATAAAAAAAACAGCATTTTAGCTTGCACATGATTGGATAATAAAATCATCAGAGCTTCCCCTCATTTCAGAACTACCGCTCATATTTACAGCGACTGCAGTTTTTTTGGCAATTGTTTACACAACCCACATACTGTATACCACGTTGTTTTAATATTGTTTTGCACAAGAAGATGACATATGTTTAGTAGTTTTTGGAAATTTGTAGCACTGCACTTATTTATGTTTCAAACTGAATTTATTAATGTGTGAAACACACACTAGTTTGAGATAGCTACTCATATAAATGGACACAAGAGGGCAGCATGGGTGTATTTCATGATTAGTTTGATTTACATGTTAAAGTATTAGGAATTATTTCCCTGAGGAAGTGTGAGTATTAGGATCTGGCTAGTTTATTTAGGGTACATGATACAAAGTTCACTGTTTGAGTAATGGGCACATAGAGTGTAGAGCGTAGTAAAAGTTTATCTCTAAATCTACCACTAAACAAAGGGGTCTCTACCTTCTGGGTCAGCCACATACTACATTAAAAGGAAGGGACTAGATTTGTGTGTAGCTTTGACTACAGCTCTAATGTAGTAGCTAAGGTACCATTGGTGTAATGTATAGGTAGGGAGTTTAGGTGTGGACAGTAAGTGTGAAACGCGTTGCCTCTCTCTCCCGTGTGTACTTTTGCAGATGTTTGCTGCTTTTATAAACAGTTTTTGATTCAATAAAAAAAAAGATAAATGAAAAGCAGCCATCTGAATTTGTATTTGTTCATTGTTTCTCTCTTGTAGTGAGGCTTCAAGTGCTTTACCCTTGGTAGAGTTCCATGGAGTTCCCCTTTTAGTTTGCGCTGCTGGCCTTTTATATAGAAAGTTTAACTGCTCCCACAAAGGTGTAGCCCATTCAAATCAGGTTCCTATATCAATTTCTCCGAGTGATGAATTTCTGTTCACAAATTCTAGATGGTAGTGTAGTACCATAAGTGCAATAGGTCAAATATGCCAAAGGGTACAGCTATTGTTGACTCTGATTGACACTATGCTAACAAGCTTGGGTCAATTGTTTGATAAAACCTACTCTAAAACAATGGGGTTATCTAAAAGATGCATACTATTTTGGGCAATTGTTTACATTTCCCACGTATACCATATTAATATCTGTTTTGTCAAAACCAGGCCACATGCCCTCATCATGAGGGGGTGCTTTTATGCACCCACCCCAAAGCACCTTGTCTCCATGTTAATGGGGTCCCACCCTCACCTATATAAGGACTGTGGAGGAGGCAGTAGGCGGCTGACCTTCATGGATGGCGGGAGAATTTTTTTTCTTTTTCAGGTCCGGCGGTGGTGACGCAGTGTGATTGACAATTATTTTTTTACACTTTTTTTGTGAATGGGTAGGGGTACTACCTCATACTCATTCACATAGGGGGGCAGGATCTGGGGGTCTCCTTGGCAAAGGGGGCTTCCAGATTCCAGGAAGCACCCTGCCCACATACCCCCACAACCACCGACCAGGGTTGTGGGGATGAGGCCTTGTCCCCATCAATATGGGAACAAGGTGATTTGGAGTGGGGGAGCACCCTACCCCCCATGTTAAGGCCATGTGGCCTGGTATGGTTCAGGAGAGGTGGTGCTTGCTGGTCCCCCTTCTTTCCTGATCTGCCATGCTGCATGCTCGGATAAGGGACTGGTGTGGATTTTTGGAGGGGACCTCACACATTTTTTTCATATATATTTTTTACCGGTAAATGTTTTTTTTTATTCAGCTGTCAGAGGGGAAGCCTATTGCCAACTGATGACTCATCGGTTGTTAAGGACAACGTGGCCAGCTTCCCAGCCCCGCTCCTTAACAACCAGCTTTTACTGCACCCTGATTGGGAAAAGCTTTATGTACAAGTGTGAAAGGGACCTTAATTTCATAATCAGATTTTGGTGACACCTCTAGTTGTATTGCTTGGCACTGTTCAAATTGCAGAGAAATCAAGGAAACTTGAAACAAATTGATGCTCTGGCCAAACAGTTCGCCCAACTCTATTAGAGAGCAGCACAACTAATCATGTGCAAACACTGTTTAACCTAATACTAGACATGTGCAATTTGTTTAGTTCCAAATATTTTTTTGGAGGAAATTCGACAAATTCTTGTATTCAAAAATATTCTAATTAACAAAAACCTGTTTAACACATTTTTTCCTGAAAATTCGTTCTTATTTTTGGATTTTCGAATTTCCGAATTGTCGAAATTTTTTAATTTTCAGAATTTTCAGATTTTGAATTCCCGAATTTCCAAATTTTCCAAATTCTCGGATTTAGAAGTTTATATTTACTAATTTATTAGAAATAACGTAATGAATGAACCGAAAAACAACTTGGCAACTTCCGCGGGCCACTGATGTATGAAGCAAGCAGCGAGATGTGACTGTCACAAGCAGAGCAGAGGTGTCTTTAAAGCTAGGATTGTAATTAAGTCCTTTGCTTTATTTTCTCTGTCTTGAAGGAGAGGCAGAATGGTGGTGTCCAGTAGCTGAAAAACTGGTCCTCTGATGAAGGAACTGGGTAGCATTTTTTTTTTCTTATTGATTATTTACCAGTGAGTTGGAATAATAATTTGTTTTTTAGTAACTATTATAAACACTCCCAAACGAAGGGGATGCTTTTAACTTTAAAGATATATACAATAAATCTAAACTCCAAATAGTTATTAAAACACCAAATAATGTAGTTTAAAGTGAAAGTAAACCATCCTATTGTTTTCAGCCAAGGAAGCTGCCATCTTGGCCTCTGTTTAATCTGCAACTGCCACAATGCTGCACATGTGATCAGTTATGAAACCAGCCATTGGATGGTTTGAGAGTTTGGTTGAGAGCACAAGCAAATGTGACATCTAGCATTTCCGGCATGCCGGGAATGTTAACTGTTTTTTTTTAAATATCAAATAGATGGGTTTACTTCCACTTTAATATAAATATGTCATCAGGAAGGCTGTGTTCTCTGGCAGGGCTGTGCAAATCTTAGAAATTAGTGGCTAGAAATACAAATTGTATAGTAGGCATAAAAAGCTCCCTGGCTATAATGTTATGGGATTGTAATAATACATTCATATTTATTGTTCTTAACATGCTATTTACTTGATCTGCACTAAAACTAGGAATAGAGAACAAAGAAAAGAAAGCAGCAGCTAGCTGATCCTGTAGCTTAGTGTTATACTAAACTTCTGGGATGGATGCCTTCCAAATTTTGTACTGGACAAAGTACACTGCAATGAGGAGTCATTGAACTGAGTAACATACTGTAAATGGGCAAAAAGCTTACACCCTTCTAATTGGGGTCCTGTAACAAGAGAAATTACATCCTGACCATTAACACTCAGCAGGGCAGGACTTAGGGTGGTGGGGGCCCCTGGGCTTGAGTGTTGAAGGGGCCCCCTGGAGCCGAGAATTGGGGGGGATCGAAGTTGTTGAGCGGGGGGGAGGCGAATTGAAGTTGTTGAGCGGGGGGAGCGCATTAAAGTTGTTGAGCGGGGGGGATTTTGCAGTTGTTGAGGGGGGGAGTGCCTCTCACCTGTGCCAACAGCCCGGGCCACAGACTGTCATTAGCCCGGCTGTCGGCTTTCTTCCCTTCAGCAGCCACAGTCCTCTACACACCACTCCTGTTCCTCCTGCTTCCGTGCTGCCTCCTCTTGCAGTGCGGGAAAATTAACCCTTTTGCGGGACTGCGGGAAGAAGCTGTCTGTGCGGGAAAGTCCCACAGAATCCGTGCGTGTTGGGAGGTATGCGCAGGGCCGCCATCAGGAATTTTGGGGCCCCTTGCACAGCTTAAGGCATGGGCCCCCTGAAGCAGAGAACCTAGGGGGGGTGGGGGTGCTGCCGCCTGAAATTGAGAAGCGTGGGGGCTGCCGCAAATTGAGAAGCGGGGGGGCCTTTACAAAAAAAAGAAGAAATAAAGAAGAAAACAAATATATATAAATATATGTAGCCATCCGGGGCCCTGGGGACCTCTGGGCCTTTTAATAAAAAGAAAAAATAAACCTCTGGGCCCTTTAATAATTAAAAAAAAAAACATTTATAAAAAATACATAAAAAAAGGGAGGTTGCCAAACCCGGGGGCCCTGGGGACCTCTGGGCCCCTGGGAACCTCTGGGCCTTTTAATAAAAAATAAACAAAAATAAAAAAATAAAATAAAAAAAGGGGGGGTTGCCACATGGGGCCCTGGGGACCTCTGAGCCCTTTAATAAAAAAAAGGCCCATATATATATATAAAAAAAATTTAATTTTTTTTATAAAAAAGGTGGGTTGCCATCCGGGGGCCCTGGAGACCCCTGGGCCCTTTAATAATAATAATAATAAAAAAAAAAATATATATATATATATATATATATATATATATATATATATATATATATATATATATATATATATATATATATAATATATATAAAAATAAATATATAATTTTTTTTTTTTTACAAAAAATAAATAAAAAAAAGGGGGGTTGCCGTCCGGGGCCCTGGAGACCCCTGGGCCCTTTAATAATAATAAAAATATATATATATATATATATATATTATATTATATATATAAAAAAAACATTTTTTTACAAAAAATAAATAAAAAAAAGGGGGGTTGCCGTCCGGGGCCCTGGGGGCCTCCGGGCCCCTGGGGACCCCTAAAAAAAAAAAAAAAAAATTTTTTTTTTTTTTTAAAGGGGACCCCCTATTGGGTGGGGCCCCTGGGCTTGAGCCCAGTCAAGGCCAATGGTAAGTCCGGCCCTGACACTCAGTGACCTGCAGAGTTAGATGACTGTAGGTCAGGCGGTGCTAAAGAACAGATTTTGTTCTCAGTCATCTGTTATCCAGTTAAGTAAAATGTTATTTTTCATTCTTTAGAATTGTGTGTGTGTTTCTATTACTTTTCACTGTTACTTTATTGTGAGGTGAAAATGACATATTGTAACAGCCGCTACTTTTCGCTGGCTGTTCTCCCTCTAACAGGCGCCGTCGGGCTCCCTGTTTCCTCTATGGCAGGCGCTTCCAGTGCTGTAATGCATTCTATGCTGGAACGCATACTGCGCTCGCGCGATGACGTGATGCGTTCCAGCGTGGAACACGGAAGTGCGCCACACACGGCGCTTCTGTTCTTGTTACCAGCCTGTAAAGGCATTAATTTGAACCACAAACTTTGTTCTATTATTGTCGGCCATAGCCGGCTAGGCTACCAGCCTTTCTAGGCCTTGGAGGCATCCACTATTAAAGCTGCAGAGGTACTACAGCTCCCAGCAATCCCTGTACATCATTGCTTCTCATGCTGCAACACTGCTCCTGGTATCAACTACTCCTTTAGTGATGTTGCACTTACTACAACCTTGAGGCCTTACTGAACATCCTTCACCACAGGATCCCTAGTACCTATACTGAAGCAAGCAAAATGGATACGTTGTTATTCTGTTACTTGTAGTGCTATAGCAAACCTGCTACTTATATACCAGCTATACAATTGCTATTGCTTATCATGTCTACTGCTGCTCTACATACCTAGGATATACTGTTGTGTTATAGGACTGTCTGCTAAAGAATATGTTAAAGGCACATCTACACTCAAAGTACCTGAGCTAAATTGCCTCTCATACGTTACTATTAGTTGCCAGTACAACTCGTGTATTACTACGTATACCCTCAAAGTACCTGAACTATATTACCTTTCTTATGCAACTGTCAGTTGTCGCTACACCGCTTATTTACTACGTGCTGACATAAGTGCTACTTGTAAATGGGCCCATGCCCTAAAGTTGCGGAACATGTTCGCCTAAACTTCCTATGCTTAGGATTGACATATTGTATACCTTCTCCCTTAAATCGCCTAATGCATGACGCTATGTAATACATCTAACCACTAGTGTATAATTGTGCATTACAACCTTTTATAACATACTATAATTTTATTTGCTAAGCCTTGGTCGCATGTTGTAATGCGTCCATGCTTAGTAGCTCAACGCCTTTCTTTATGTGACACAGAGATGATGTATAGATCCCCCAAACTCCTGTTGCGAGGAGTGACGCCTGTGGCTTAGTACTGAGTTGTCGCATAGAGAATCGCATTGAAATCCTTGCTAACCGCAGTTGTGGTTCACTCCGTTCACCAGTGCTGTTACACATATATAATACGTTTCCTTGGTTTCTCTGCAGTTTGAACAATACCAAGCAATACAACTAGAGGTCTCACCGAAATCCAATTATCAATTTAAGGTCCCTTTCACACTTGCACGACCTGAAAGTCATGCAACTTTGATGCTACTTTGATGTGACTTGAAGCAATGTCTGTGTAATCTTGGGGTCTATGGATCTCAAGTCACATCAAAGTTGGACCATTTTAGTGCAGGGACTACTTTGAAGCCCCTGCGACTTGAAGTCACGCAGATATAAATGTAAATCTTGGGTACGACTTGTCTTGCGACTTTGCAGTAACAAGTTGCAGGACAAGTTGCACAAGTTTCAAAGGGGCCTAAAAGTCCAATTTGTTGGGCCTCTTTATCTCAGGTCATGGGATCAAGTCTACACTACTGTATAAGAATAAAGTCCAGGGACACACTTATCAGTAACACTAAATCAACCCATTCGATCTTTTATTTCCCCCCAACTGCTCCTCCTTAAGCTGTAAAAGCAGCAAACATAGATGTACGCAGAAAGTGGCCACCAAGCAAGAATTCTGATGCCTAAACTAGTTGCCTTTAAAATTAAAGTGATTGAAAAGTCAAAAATGTTCTGGTATGAAAAAATTTCTTTTTTTTAAAACATTTTTAAAACAAGCAAATATCTACAAACAATGGAACTTACAAAGTTCAACCTTATTAGAAACACATGTGATGGGGTGATGTCACCCCGGAACAAGCCAAAACTTGAAGATGCACACAGTTTGTGCGGCAAAATGGGGATTTTTATCCTGATCCCATGCCAAATGTCAACATGTGCTATCATGGGGGATCAATGGATGTGTTTTGGGGGTGCAAACCCTTCCTCTCACCTTCTTGAGTAGCGAGGAAGGGGTTGCACCCAAAAAGCACAGACATAGATATCCTGTGATGGCAGATAGCACATGTTGACACACTGGCCCGGATTCAGATACCTTCGCCTATCTTTAGACGGGCGTAGCATATCTCAGATATACTACGCCGCCGTAAGTTTGAGCAGCAAGTTGTGTATTCACATACAACTTGCCCTTAAACTTACGGCGGCACAGTGTAACTGGACCGGCGTAAGCCCGCCTAATTCAAAATAGGCTGGTTGGGGGCGTGTACTATGTAAAATAGTACTGACCCCACGTTTTTGACGTTTTCAACGAATGGCACATGCGCCGTCCGTGGGCATATCCCAGTGCGCATGCTCCAAATGACGTCGGCAAATCGTCATGCTTTCGACGTGAACGTAAATTACGTCCAGCCGTAACGCAAACGACGTAAAAAATTCAAAACTCTGCGCGGGAACGCCGGCCATACTTAAAATTAGCTACGCCTCATATAGCAGGGGTAACTATACGCCGGAAAAAGCCGAACGCAAACGACGTAAAAAAAAAAGCGCCGGGCGGTCGTTCGTTTCTGAATCGGCGTAAATACTAATTTGCATATTCCTCGCGTAAAAATACGGAAGCGCCACCTAGCGGCCAGCCTGAAATTGCAGCCTAAGATACGACGGTGTAAGACACTTACGTATAAAAAAGAGAAAATGCGCCAACCTAAGTGCAGTAAGTAGGTATTTAATTAAAGCAATTTGCACAGTAAAAGAGGCTACTCACAAAACCAGTATAAATACAGGCATGTTATGGAGGAGACGGCTGGTCCGATGTCACAACTCGTAGTCAGCAATGCAATAGGCTGGTCTCTTATCCTGGTCCCCCGGGTGATGTAAATGAAGGTCCTAAATTCTAGGACCTTCATTTACATCACCCGGGGGACCAGGATAAGAGACCAGCCTATTGCATTGCTGACTACGAGTTGTGACATCGGACCAGCCGTCTCCTCCATAACATGCCTGTATTTATACTGGTTTTGTGAGTAGCCTCTTTTACTGTGCAAATTGCTTTAATTAAATACCTACTTACTGCACTTAGGTTGGCGCATTTTCTCTTTTTTATACATATCTTTCAGAGTCTGCTTCTAACTCCGGATTTTGCTGCCACTATTGTGCTATTGGACTTAAAATTGGATTATTGATCCATTTGACTTATTTTATTCATTTATTTTCCAATTTTTATTGACATGGACCATATGATGTATGTACTTTTTTATTGTTGACTGTGCTCTCCTGGTTTTTGCGCCATCGATCTATACATGTAAGACACTTACACCTGTCGGATCTTAGGAATATCTATGCATAACTGATTCTCTAAATCAGTCGCATAGGTACGATCGAGCGCACTCAGAGATACGACGGCGTATCAGGAGAGGGGGGGGTCAGTCTACTATTCGCCCCATCATGTCAATGATGTTTTTATATTTTTGTTCAATGACATTCATCCTATTCCTCATAATGTCCATTTCACTACTGCATTCCATTATTTCTTGTATCACGATTTTTGCACTAGCACTTGAGAAAGGAGTACTAGTAGATGCTGTGA
Source organism: Rana temporaria (assembly GCF_905171775.1). NCBI lineage: Eukaryota > Metazoa > Chordata > Amphibia > Anura > Ranidae > Rana > Rana temporaria. The sequence continues at coordinate 136,047,101 of NC_053489.1, forward strand.
CACCACCATGTTCATCCACTAAAAACAAAAAAAATGGTTTATTAGAAATATACAGGCCTACATCTCTTTACCTGAAGCTGTGGTGACAGACACTGACCTGTTGTGCTGATAATCTCCACCTCTCCTTCTTCCACCTCTCCTTCTTCCACACCTCCTTCTTACACACCTCTTTCTTCCACACCTCCTTCTTCAACCTCTCCTTCTTCAACCTCTCCTTCTTCCACATCTACATCCTCCACATGCTGAGGTTGGTGGTGTTTTGCATGTCTGTGCTTCCTTGCCTCCTCCGAATGGTGTCCTCCCATTCTTCTATCCCCTAATAAAATGAAACAAAAGGTATACTCAGCACACAGATATTGTAGGGCAGAAATAGAAAACATTGCTTGGAAGTGGGGTACAATTGTCTGTTTGGGATCATTCCTAAAATCATCATCTTTTTTTTTTCTCAGGTTCCCCAAGCTCGAATACTGACATTTTTTGCCAAAGTGACACACATGGAGGCACCCCAAAGTATCTTTTGTGTGAGACCCTAATTAAAAGGTTGTTTTTGGGGGACACATAGGTGCTCCTGAGTCCAGATGTGTAACCAGCTGCTTATTATCCTCTCCTTTACACTGAATGAATCCGGTTTGCTTTTCACATTCTAGTAAGTTCGAACAAACACATCATCTTTACAACAATGTTTATAAAGATTGTTTTCTGCCAAATAGGCATGACCACGTGTGGTTTGGATCTGCGGAAAACATCGGATTTTGGAGGAACGTTGTTTACTACAAACGTAAAAATACTACACTTTGGCCACTAACTTGAAAGTTGCCATGTTCACAAGTACAACCAGGCCAAACAAGCACATGGATAAAAACATGCAAAAATATCATACAGAAATTTGCAAAAAACACATGAAAAATACGTACTTTTGTCAATAATTTTCTTGATCTTCCTATACTGCTCTGGCTCCCATAATTTCAGGTCAGACCACCTTTTACGGAGCTGCTCCTTCTACCTCCTGACCCCAAATTTATGGTAAAGACTCCTCGCCACTTTGTCCATTATTTGGGCCTTCCTCAGATTTGGGCTGTTGTATGGGCCATGATCACCATCGTAATCTCTCCTCTGCAGTATGTCTACCATCTCCACCATCTCTTCAAGTGACATATTTGTTGCTTTGTATCTTCTGGGCCTGGATCGGGACATTCCGGCCTCCGGGCTTTCCTCGTCGGCACGGGGTATACCACGCACATGTGACACCGCCATATTGTCATTTCACACTGAGAAGGGGTGTGGAATAGAGGAAAAAGTCCGTCATGGGCGGGCGAAGAGAGCAGCATTTCACGCATGCGCTGAATATATAAGAAGAACGACGTGACTACATTGGTTACACAGAGTAAGGACGAGCGGAAGTGCCGACCGACTGAAACAAAGGTAAAAATGAAAATGGGGCCAACAGTGGCCTATATATACTTGAGTCATGATATCAAGGCAGGGATGGTGGGTTTATGTTGATTGGACCCTTGACCAAATTAATCTTGGGGCCCCCCATGCAATTTTGCTCTCCATCTGCTCTGAGACATCTCCAATATATATATATGCGACACTCAAAAATGAGGTAATTAAGCAGTGTATCATCTCATCAATGCAGAAGGGCATGATATACACATGAATGGTGCCTTGATGAATGCTCTCATTACTTTTGCATGTGAATGCCGCTTATTTATTTATATGTAAACACAGGGTCTGCAGGTAAATCATCATTACACAACAATGGGGCAGAGCTGGGCAGCATTTAGTGGCAGCAGTAGACACTGTGTTTGAAGGTCTAGATTGTGATAAGATTAGGACAATTTAAGCTGACCTAGTGTTTATATGTTTTTGGTTTTATCTTCTAGAAATTATTATTATGGATAAATTACGTGAGCCTGAAAACATGATGAGGTTCATCGATAAATACCGAGAAATGAGAATCCTCTGGGAGATAAAAAACAAACATTATCATAACAGCAATGTAAGAAGGGTAACAATTGAGCAATTGGCCATTTATATGCAGACATGGATCCCAGAGGCAGATTCCACCATGATCAACAACAAAATAAATAACATCAGGAATGCTTACAAGAAGCGATATAAAGAGGTCCGCGCTTCTCGGAGATCAGGAGCAGCAGCAGACCAAGTTCAGAAGCCAAAGCTGTGGTACTACAAACACCTCTGTTTTCTGGACGATCAGATAGAGGCCAGAGAATCACTTTCCAGTCTTCCTTCCACCCTTCCCGGGGAGAAGGCTGAGATTTAAGCGCCAGATCTGAACATCTTCAGTCTTGACCTCAAATTATTGTTGGTTTAACAAGATGTTTTTTGAACCAAAATGAAAGCTTGAAACAAAAAAAAAGTCGTGGGCAGAAATTAGTGTGACAGGGATGCCAACTGCAGGGGTCAGAATGAGAGTCTGTTCAATTAAAAAAAAAAAAACATTCTAATTGCAACAGTCATGAGCTTTAAAATGTTTGTGATTGATGAAGCAAAAAATAAAACCATGTCCCTTTTTTATACACAGGAAGAGCTCAGCCAAGATGAGGAGGCTCCGGAATTTGGCAGCCAGAAGGAGGAAGGGGTGAGTGGCAGACAGGAGGAGGCTGGGCCAAGTGGTAGTCAGCAGGTGCCCAGGCCCACTGGGAGCACTGAATCACAGGTGCCTCCCCTCCAGATGAGACCAAAAAGACCTAAGTGTATGTCCCAGCTGGAGGAGAAGTCTCTGCAGGTCATTAGGGAGGCAGCTGCAATCATGAAAGCCCCACTTAACCCTGTAGAGGGCTACAGCTGCTACCTCGCAGACCAACTGCAAAGACTGGAGGAGGGACAACGGTACTGGCAGAAGATCTTTTTGCTTCTGTGATTCAGAGGGGAAAAAGGGGCCTGCTGACTGAGACCACACATCTCAGTGACCTGGCCCAGCCTTCTCCTCCTCCTCCTCCTGCTTCCACATTCTCACCACCAGCGCCACAGCCTGCAAGGGGCCGTGGAGGGAGCTGTGGAAGGAAGGCTGCAGGGATGCGTGGAGGCAATGCTTCAAGGAAGATCAGAAAGTGATTCCCTGGCTTCAAGCTGATCTGCCTGAAAACGGAGGTTGTTGTTGGAGTACCACAGCTTGGGGACATGTATGACATCTGCTGCTGCTCCTGATTTCTGTGATTTGGGGACCAGATTGTGATCCCAATTAGAGGAACGCCTCATGTTATTTATTTTGTTGTTTATCATGGTGAAATATGCCTTTGGGATCCAAAGTCTGCATATATTTGGCTGATTGTTCAATTGTTGTCCTTCATCTTTCATTTATTTAACCAGAATAAATGGAGATTTAATTTCAGTTAAATACTTGTCTATGTGTTTTTCTGGTGAATAACCATAAAACATTTCAGAAATGCTATGTGTAATTAACAAAGGACACAACCTCCTTAAGGGGGGGGGGGGATGTTGTGATAACTTAATAAAAAAAAAATAACACCTGAAAATATCAAAAAATATTAAAACAAAAAAAAGGAGATGTGGAGTAAAGAAAATTATTTTGGAGACTTTTTTTTTTTAAATACAAATTTTCATGAGATCACAAGCAAAAGTCAGTATGTGAGAACTCTGTCTAAATACCATCAGCAAAACAACGTCTTTATTCTAGCAATAGAACGAAGAAAACAATGCGCTGCAATAAACGAGGCAATAATTAAAAAAATGTAGAACGTGCCATCTCCATATCGAACGGTAGTTTTACCAGAACGAGCGATTCCGTCTCCTAATTTTGCGTGGATTTTTAACCGATGGACGTGCCCACAGACGATCCGTTTTTTCTATCGTTTTTTAACCATCAGATAATTTTAAAACAAGTTCCTAGTTTTTTAACCGATGGATAAAAACCCGATGGGGCCCACACACGATCGGTTCGTCTGATGAAAATGGTCCATCAGACCGTTTTTATCAGACAAACCGATCGTGTGTACGCGGCATTAGGTGACTATAGGTCAGATCATGCTAAAGAAGCATGGGGGGAAAGCCCGGCAGCAAATTCAAAAGGTACAAAATTCATAAAACATACAGTACACTGTAATCTTACAGATTACATTACTGTATCAAATAATTTCACCTCCCTTTTGTCCCTAGTGCTTTGTCCAGTGCCCTGCATGCACTTTTATATTATATATATATATATATATATATATATATATATATATATATATATATATATATATATATATACTGTTCTTTCTGCCTGGAAACCTGAGATTGTCCATAGCAACCATAAATTGTCCCTTTACGTCAAAAGTTGTTTAGAACAGCTAGAAAACAGCAATAGTAAATTAGAACACTTGCAGAATTGAGCGATAGTGAATCGTGGGGAATTTATTTATTTATTACTATTTGTTTGTGAAGCGCACATATACCACCAGTCGGTGGTGCCAAAGCGCTTTGTGACAGATTGCCCGGATGTTCTGGCGAGGGTAGCATAAATAAACACAACTGCAGCAGAGCAGAAGGAGATAGAGAAGAAGAGAGAAGAAGAGAAAAAGGAGAGGGAGAGAAAGATTTAAAGGTCAGCAAGTGGATGAACAGAGGAAAATTGGCCTAAGATTGGAATGCTTGGAAAAATAGCCAGGTCTTCAGCTTTTTCCTGAACGTATATAGGCTTGGGGAGATACGAATGGTAAGCAGGGTTTGGTTCCAGAGTGTTACCCCCGCAGAGCCCATCCGTTTTCCTCCTATGGAATTTAGCCTATCGGTATTGCCATTGATTAGAGCTTTGTCGGCTGAACGGAGACAGCGTCTAGGTGTATAGTGTGGGGTCAGGTCTGATAGAAACTGAGGGCCCAGCTGGTGGTAACCCCTGTAAATCAGGCAGAGGATTTTTAAATCAGCACGTTTTATAACAGGGAGCCAGTGGAGTTCTTTGAGCACAGGGCTGATGTGATCTTGCTTTTGAAGATTGTAAATAAGCCTGGCTGCTTGATTCTGCACCAGCTGCAGTTTCTTGGACCATTTGATGGGAATGCCTAGAAGGACTCTATTTGAGAAGTCTAGGTGAGAGATAATTAGTGCCTGGACTAAGTCTTTCCTTTGATCTTGGGTCAGGAGATGTTTGGTCTTGCGGATGAGTCGTAAAAAATGGGTAGCTCTCGAAACCGATTGTCTGACCTGGGGAATCATACTTCGTTTTTTGTCCAGGATAACCCCCAGGACCGTCACCTTATCTTTCGGTTTTGGTGTCAAGCCCAACTCGGTGGGCTAGTTTTGAAGGAAGTCAGTCTTGCCTTTTCCAACTACCATGACCTCTGTTTTGTTACCATTTGTTGATGGCCATCTAGTGGTAAATATCACGCAGACAATTGGCCAATCTTAAGGCCATGTCAGGGTAAGATAGATCATCAACTATCAACTGGACGTCGTCCGCATACAGATGTAACCAGAGTCAATATTTGGCAATAATTTCGGGTAAAGGCCTAAGATAGGCGTTAAAGAGAATGGGGGACAGGGCGGATCCCTGTGGAACCCCATTCTCCACTGTGGTAATCGGGGATAGGAAAGTGCCCATCTTAATTTGGTGGGTGCGGGCTGTTAAAAAATCACGGAACCAGGCGAGGGCAGTCTCTCCCAGCCCGAAAGTGGACTCGAGTCTGGTTAGCAGGATGGGAAGTTCATTTTATATTATTATTTTTGATAATAAATTATAGTTATTTATTAAATTATAATTTATGATTTTGTGTTTCACTAGATGTCTACTAGACTTGTTTGGACAGATTTAAGTGTGTTATTATTGGGAATTACAGACCTACAATATAAAATGCCAAATTTCTATGCAAAACAATGAACCGCTTTGAGTTGCAAAAATCAGACATAATCATACCGCCAGGGTGGCTACGAGTTTAAAGTGTTGGGCTTCTTTATCTCAGGTCATGGAATTAAGCCCGCACTACTGTTTAATGTTAAAGTCCAGGGACACCCTTTTTTTGTAACATAAAATCAACCCATTCCATCTCATGGTAAAGCTATAGGGCCTCGTTCACACTTGTGGTTGGAGGGCAATAAAAACACACAGCTGAGCAGACTTTTACTTTCCTCCCAGTCACTCCCCCTTAATCTGCAAAGGCAGCTTTCAGAGGTGTACCCATGGTACATTGCACATTTCATTGTAGCCTGGCAAAAATGACCACCATTCTTGCATTCTGTGGGCAATACATCCCACTGGGACTAAAACCAGTGGCTAGGTGGCCAATATAGATTGCTCCTTAAAGGGGCAAAGCTTGTATAAATAAGCCATAAATGAATCTTTTACAAACCCTAAATTATTTGCATGTGAAAGTTAATAATAAACAGTGAGCTATTTCATCTAATAATTGTCTGGAGGAGTAAGAAGTGGTAATATATGCCCATATTATACACATTAGTTACTATGCATGTATTTGGCATGTGTTTACTATGCTTCAGTTTGTGAATGAACAGGGAGGCGCTCAGCACAGAGCACTTCCCATTCACTCACTGTCCAGTGCAGCTGAGGATGCAGGGAAAGGAATGTGTGTTTGAGCATTTATAAAGCAACAGTTGCACCACTTCTATTTTGATTCTTTAGAGCCGGTTCACACCACAATTTCTATGTAGTGCCTGGTTACTTTTCAGAACCGGTACTAGTGTAAATTTAGAGGGGGTCAGACAGTTAAGTGACTCTGACCAGGTTGATTTGTTTAAACTTGGAGCCTTTGTCTCAGCTTTGGCTGTGCTGTGGGTTAATGCTGTCGTTTCTGGGTGGCAGCAGTGGAGTCAAGGATTTGGATACTTTTCCCAGCAGCCTATCAGGAGGAGCTTTCCTCGCTTTGCATGCTGGGGAGGGGTATTTATGAGGGGGGACAACAGAAATCTGGGGGTGCAGCCCACCCCAGCACCCCCCTTAATCCGGCCATGTATCAATACATGAATCACAGCTTGCAGACAGCAAGGTACCATGGGATTTGTACGATGTGTGTCTAAAAAGTTTGGTGAATGGTATCAGAAAACAAGCAAAACAGAAGATACAAACAAATTACGTTTATTGGCCTTCAAAATAATCACCATCCTTCACAACACACGTGGAAATGTTCATAAAGCTTCTGTAAACTTTCAGCAAAGACTCTTTAGGAATCGATCGCAGAACCGCTGTCACACTTTCTTGGATTGCCGCCACGTCCGCAAAACATTGTCTTGACCTTGGACTTTTGCAGGCGACTCTTTTTGGGTCGTAGGGAAGATGATGAACACCATTCCATCTATTGCCGCTTGGATTCTGGCTCGAAATGGTAACACCAGGTCTCATCCTCTGTGACAATGGTTCACAGAAAGGATGGATCCTGGTCCCACATGGTGGTAAAACCTCCAGAGGTTTCCACCCGTTTTGCTTACTGTTGGTCTGTCAGCTTGTGCAGCACAAACCGAGGAACATATCTTCCACGTATCCAAATCTTTGCGGATGATAGTGCACACCATGTTCTTGCTAGTACCCAATTCCTCCGCTATCAATCGTAGAGTCAGTCGCTGATCTCGTGCCGGCATTTGTCACATTTTTCACACGATCATGTCTGGGATCATCTTGTTGATGGCCAATCCAAAGGTGCTCACCCTGACTCGCTTCCTTCCTGTCGCAAAAGCATTTGAACCAGTTCTAAACATATTTTCTGCTCACGGCTTTCATCCCATTCACGTGCACCAACATTTCATGCATCTCCATTGCCGGTTTCCCCAATTTGTAGCAGAACTTGATGTTTACTCATTGCTCCATTGCACTGTGACCCTCTCACACTGACTATGTTGGAATTCCTGCATTGGGTTTGCCCTGGCGGTCACGTGTACTCCACACTAGGTAGCACTTCTTGACATGTCTCTGGATAGCCATGTTTATGCGTTTGCACCATGTTGATATTGAGATATTGTACCATTCACCAAACATTTTAGACACACCTTGTAGTCCTTAGCAATTGAAAGAGCAGAAGAGAAGCAGCAAAGCCTTCAGCTAAACTATAAATTTATGGAAAGAGATGGCCAGCAGACAGGCAGCACTCAACACAAAAGGAGATGTTGTAACCAGAGCCCTTTATTAACTTTAAAAGACACATTCCTAACCAAAATCTTATGTATTAACAAAAACATTCAGCTTTTACAAAGGTCAAAAGTTTAGAGTTATTAACTAGTAAAAACTTTATGTTTAGAAAGATTTTATTCATTTTTTTATGTAAATGTGTGACAGCTATTTTGTTCTTTGCGGCTCTATTACTTTGCATCTTAAGAATAGAATTAAAAGGAAACACACAATTGTGCTGCATAAATTTGAATTCTTTTGAGTGTTATTTTAGAAAACTAGAAAAAGCCAGGCAGCAAAAGACATGACAAGTGGATTAAGAATGCTATATGCTCATTTTGTATTCAGGATTAGGAATTATTCATAGATCCACTGCTGCATTTCAGGCAGATAATAAATTTTATTTTTCTAGCGAGTTGCAAAATTGCACCCTTAATTTCCATATATAATTTGCTATTGTTCTGGTGAATTACACTGCATTATAAAAGCATATTTTTATAGTCTGCATGAAGAACCTTCGTTTAGAAACCTAAAATGCTTGGTTGGAAATGTGTGCTAGACAGTGGGAACACTAAAAGGTGTGTGCATTTTAACTTCTATAGTTGAAAAGACAACTACTTAACAAGCCTATTTTATCTTTGTGAAGCTGACTTCCCCTGAGCTAGCAATCATCTCAAGCATTTATCTGACAGTTCCACTGTGACTTTTCTGTGAATCATAGAAATCCGCTTTATCCATGGAAGATGAAAGACCATAAGAGGTTCTCTAAATATCATAATCATGAATGTAAATTACTACATTTCTTCAGCTAGTCTTTTATGTGAACTTTACACTGATAATGCCAATTGGAGATATATATTCTATAAGCTACAAATGATAAGCTCTTTTTTTGGATTATTACCTTGAATATCAAGGATCTCCATTTCTCCAGAAAGAGGCCCAATCAGTTTAATCCTGTAACATTAAAATATCAGTTGCCTTCACAAATTTCTCTTTTATTTAACATGTTATTTGTATGAGAAGATGACTGCTAAATGATGGGTGGTACTATGTTATATGAATTGTTATACAGTAAAACCTTGGATTGCAAGCATAATTTGTTCCAGAAACATGCTTGTAATCCAAAGCATGTGTATATCAAAGCAAATTTCCCCTTAAGAAATAATGGAAACTCAAACGATTCGTTCCACAACCATTTATTCATAAGTCCTTCAGTTTATAGTCCATATAAAAAGATTATAGCAATGTGATAAGTTGTGTAACCATAAAATGTCCATCCACAAATGGCAATCTCCCAAAGGGATTGTAAGCAGGTTACATTTAATGAAGGTACAACATTTAGCAACTCACATGGTTGATGATTAAAAAAGGCATCCGGAGTAAAGCGATCCACATAGACCATCCCCCACACAACCGGCTCTCCCTGCTATCAGTCTACAATCATGACCGAGAAGACTACCCGACAGTAGAGCGATCTGAACCGCTCGTGGAAGGGACGACATCAATGGTGGTGAGGAGAATGGTCTATGTGGACAGCTTTACCCCAGATGCCTGCATACTTAGATGTGCCTCTTTTATTCATCAACCATGTGAGTTTCTAAATGTTGTACCTTCATTAAATGTAATTATATTGCTACACTTATGCCGCGTACACACGATCGGTCAAACTGATGAGAACGGTCTAATGGACCGTTTTCATCGGACCAAACCGATCGTGTGTGGGCCCCATTGGTTATTTATCCATAGGTTAAAAAAAAGCCAACTTGTTTTAACTTTAACCGATGGAATTCTAACCGATAGAAAAAAAAAGATGGTTAGTAGGCACGACCATCGGTTAAAAATCCATGCATGCTCAGAATCAAGTCGACGCATGCTTGGAAGCATTGAACTCGCTTTTTTCAGCACGTCGTGTTTTACGTCACCGCGTTCTGACATGATCGTTTTTTAACCGATGGTGTGTAGGCACGACTGACCATCAGTCAGCTTCAACGGTTAACCGATGAAAACGGTCAATCAGACCGTTCTCATCGGATGGACCAATCGAGAGGCTCCTCTCTTTAATTTTATACTAAGTTGTGACATGACGCTGCTCTTATATCAAGACATCGCTTGTATATCAAGTCAAAATGTATGAAAAAATGTTGCTTGTCTTGCAAAACGCTCTCAAACCAAGTTACTCTCAAATTAAGGTTTTACTGTAATTGAGTTCTTTCAGTGTAACAAACTCACCAACGCTACAGTACTTGCTTGTTTCTGAGAGTATCACCTATATCAAAAGGTGTTTCTTTGCTATTTTGACAGTTGGCTGGGAGGTGTTATGTTACCGTTTTAACCATGCAAATCCCTCATCACCCTGTTCACTTGAACACAAACAAGGGGTATAATTTTTGCCAGCCCCCTTGCTGCAGCTGGCACCACGTTTTTTAAATCGAAATCATGAGTCATTCACAATATCTATGTTACCACTTTTGACTTTTAAGAAATGTCTGTAATACACACTGTCGAGACAGACAGGAATAATTCAGAGATTTAATATTGGAGCTTGGTGATATGAAAAACGCACCACCTCCTAATTATATAGAACAAAGAATACCCAAAGGGTAGGAAGATGGAGTTTTGAGGTACAGAAAAATTGATCAACATCAAATTATCAGAAAATATTATTTTTTTATTATATTACATAGACAATATAAAATTACTATAAAATATTCGAGCAAAACAGACTTGTGGTTACAGTACAGAAGAATGGTTGCCTCTACATGTTTCACCACAATCGTGGCTTCATCTGGAGCTTCATTAGTACCTTTACAATATCACTAAAATCAAACAAATTCAAAAAAACATAATAAGTTTTACAATTAATAAATACATTTAAATATGGGGACCCTGAGAGGATCAATAAGGGGATCATTAAGGGGTGAGAATGTGTCCACCAGATGACCTATATGTGTTGTCTATTATGTTGAATTTATGTGAATAGGGACTCCTCTCAGGGTCCCCATATTTAAATGTGTTTATTAATTGTAAAACTTTTTTTTTTTTTTATATTGTATATAAAGGTACTACAGAAGCTCCAGATGAAGCCACGGTTGTGGTGACACATGTTAGAGGCAAGCAATCTTCTCTATTGTAACCACAGGGCTGTTTTTGCCTGAATATTTTATAGTAATTTTATATTGTCTATTTAATATAATAAAACATTTCAATTTTTTGATAATTTGATGTTGACCAATTTTTTTGTACCTCAAAACTCCATCTTTCTGCCCTTTGGGTATTCTTTGTTCTATAATATAGTAGCACTCTTCAAAGACATGATAAGTCTTTATTGGGACATTTACACTGACGGTTTTAACCAAGTCCAATCATGGGTCACCTGCATCGTCCGGTTTATCAATGTAGTGTGAGTGCTCCAAACTGTGCCTGGGAATAATTGGGTGTACTGTGTCTTGGATCACTTGGAAGAAATGGTACAAAGCATGGTTCATTTGTGGTCTGTACAGTTACCTTCAGTGAGTGCAAATCATGCCTGACCACAGAAATCTCTACAGAGCCATAGATTTTTTTTCCAGGAAAAACATTGTGTAATTTGTATTTGTTTGTATAGGAGCCTGCAAAGCATTGCAACCATATCAAAGGTGTAATGCCAGACTCCTGAAGACTCTTCCTTCAGCTTTCTATCTGTACTGAGATATGGGTTTTCAGTTAGAATGCAGAAGGAACTTCAGATGACTATGAATGTGGTCATCACCACACTCTCATGTTCCATTGGGAGCTACACATTCATCTGCCACTGTAAAAGACAGGACTTGTAGTTTATTTATTCACAGATCTCTGTGAATGAATGTCATGTTTGTGTGGGTGGAGTCCTGCACAGCCTTATTGATTTCAAAAGTGACAGTATCTACAGGGGAGAAGAACCCATGCATGTTACATATTACACCCTAAATATGGGTGTAACATGTAATATAGTGCAAAAGGCAGAGTAAAGCCTAGTACACACACTGAGATTATAGGATGCTAGTCTCTATATTAAAAACAAATAGGTTACTAAAGAATGAAAATTCTCGTAAGACAGTAAAAATTTGGAAGTTATGTCATGTGTTGTAGTGTATATGTATTGTGTTTTTGGACAACAAGTATAATGGTTAAACAAAAATCGTATGATTTGGTATTGTATGAGAAAAAGTTTTGTGTTTGTCCCTTCAGAAAATTTCGGATGACAGCTGTGCACAATTGGTGCTAGAAAAAAATCAATGCTGGAGTCCATACATTATCCACAGAGTACGATCGCTTCCAAAGCGGTATTTTTTGTAAGATATTCTGATCATGTGTACGGGGCTTTAGACTTTAAATGTGGAACTGGTTAATTGCTTTGCAATAGCCAGGTAAAGGCATTGAAACACCAGACTTTGGATGCTTATTCCCTTAATACTGGCTTATGTAGTTATAACCCCCAATAGGTCCAGTTGTAAGGATTCATGATAGGTGCCATTAAAAGGGTATCGTTTTGTCAGGCTCTGTATTTAATGCTAGTTAAGATGCTCATTAACGGTAAGTCATTTCATTCCAGAAATATTAAAACTGAAGTTTAGGTATTCAAAAAAGTCAACAGTGGAGTCCATAAATAATCTGCAAAGTTTGATTATTACAGCAGAAAGCTAACATATTTCAGCCTGCAAAGCCTTATTTACAGTTAGTTATGAGTAAGGCTTTGTAAGTCAAATCACATTATCTTTCTGCTGTAAACTTGACCACTTGATTTTTAATAAATAAACTCTGTGGATAATGTATGGACTCCAGCATTGACTTTTTCTAGCACCAATTAGATGAGGCTGACAGGAGCCCAGCTGTCAGAAAGACATCTGCTCCAGGATGATTATAGCCAGGGAGTAGATTTAAAGTAATACTAAAGTCTTGTTTTTTTTAAGTTTTAAAATAACAAACATGTTATACTTTTCTACTCTGTGAAGTGGTTTTGCACAGAGCGGCCTTGATCCTCCTTTTCTCGGGTCCCTCATCTGTGCTCCTGACCCCTCCCTCCTGGTAAGTGTCCCCACAGCAAGCTGCTTGCTATGAGGGAGACCAGGGCCGAGTCACAGCTCCCTGTGTCCATTCATACACGATGCCTCGGTCCGGCCCTGCCCCCTTTCTCTCCTCATTGGCTGACTGACTTTGATTGACAGCAGTGAGAGCCAATGGCACCATGCTGCTGTCTCAGCCAATGAGGAGGGGAGTCCCAGACAGCCGAGACACTCCTGCAACATCGTTGGAGGATGATGGGGCTCAGGTATGTATGAAGGGGGCTGAGGGGGACTGCTGCACACAGAAGGCCATTTATCTTATATACAAACCTGCTGCCTTTACAATCACGTTAAAGTGGAAGTCCAGCCTAAAATTCCTGCATCTACAGACATTCATGATCTAACACTAACCGATCTAGCCCTGTAAAGAAGAAATCAGCATATATACCTTTTTTGAAGCCGATCCGAACTCCAGCGACAGAAGCTCTTCAGAGGACACAGCAGACAACGGTTGTGAAATGAATGGGAAGCTGGAACAATGTAACTATGTAAACATTGCCACACCTAAATATCTAGAACTTCTGAGAACGGTTTACTCAATATAAATGACTTGTCTGTTGTATTGGGATTCAGAATGTCTGTAGGTTGGGGTGTATGATGTGTGCTGATTCCTTGCTGACTATAAAAACAAACATTTGAATCTACTTTATGTTGCAGATTGTTGAAGTCTAACAAAATAATTATACCACTCTTTTTTTTCTTTTTCAGTTTTTGCGGTACTTTAACCTCATTACTATCACCAGCATCTTTGGGCCTTCTACAGAAAAGAGGAAGATTATGAAGATACCAGGAGGTCCCAGCTATGTAGAATAAAGGCCATTACACACCACTCATTTTTTTTGTTCAACCCAGTGTGCTGCTGTACTAACAATCCAATGTTATTCATCTCAGTAGCATTTACCAGTGGTTAGGGCCTTCCAGTTTAGCACTTTCTTTCTCTGTGTTGTTAATTTTTAGTTGGTTTAACCTAATTGTTAATATACTCAAAGGAAAAATCCAGGTCAAACACAACATTTTGTCACAAACTGGTTCTGAGATTGACACAGCCTGCAGACAGCACAACTTGCAGATGACACCACTTTCTCTGCTACAATTATAAACTTTGATTGTTGATAAAAAAAAAAAAAATGTTGATAAAATTAAAAAACTTGACGGGCCCCCACCTCTCATGCTTGCGTGCAAAGAACGTACATGTAGGTCCCGCACACATATGAGAACTGTGATCACACCACACATGTGAGGTATTGTCACGAATGTCAGAGCAAGAGCAATACAATTCTAACAAAAGGCCTCCTGTGTAACGCTAAACTGGTAACCTGAAAAAGGTTTTAAAGCATTGCCTATGGAGATTTTTAAGTTCCTTAATTTGTTGCCATTCCACGGGCGTACACAGTAGACATGTTAGGTAACTATATAATTAGCGTAATATTATCTTTTATATTTACCAAACAATTGGGCATTATATTGGATGTTTTTATGCATTAAAATGAATTAAAGTGCATTTTTTTTAAACAAATTTGCAACCACTGTGTAAATATCACGTGACATTTAAAACAGCAACACCCTTTTTTTTTCTCCAGGGCCTCTGCTTAAAGCGGAGGTTCACCCTAAAAACAATTTTCTAACATTACATTGTGCTCACTCTCGACATTGACATTACGCTGATGTTTTTTTTTTTTTGCCGTACATACCGTTGTATCGCTATTTTCCCCGCCGGCTTCCGGGTAGTGGCTCCCTCGGGAGTGGGCGTTCCTATGCACAGGCTAAGTGATTGACGTGATGACAAAAGATTTCCCACGGCGCATGATGCACGTCACGAGTTGCCGAAAGAAGCCGAACTGCGAGTCGGCGCTATACGCGCCTGCGCACCGACGTTCGGCTTCTTTCGGCAACTCGTGACGCGCCTTATGCGCCGTTGGGAAGCTTTTGTCATCACATCAATCACTTAGCCTGTGCATAGGAACGCCCACTCCCGCGGGAGCCACTACCGGGAAGCCGGCGGGGAAAATAGCATGTACTGTATGTACGGCAAAAAAAAAATGTCAATGTCGAGAGTGAGCACAATGTAATGTTAGACATTTTTTTTAGGGTGAACCTCCGCTTTAAATAATATCTAATGTTTGGGGGTTCTAAGTAATTTTCTAATAAAAAAAAGGAGATTTTTACATTTTTGCGCAAAGTGGCAGAATTGGTTTGAGAATCAAGTGGCCCAGAAATCTTAGAATTGTCTACATTTTGTGATACATATTGCTTTGGTTGTATCCAAACTTGGTCTTCCAGGGAAAATGTTATTGTAAAGGAAGTTTAAATAAACATGTCTGCATATATACCTTTTTAGGCATTGCTGAACAGTGGCATTTCAGAAGACCTTTTCAAAATGAATCATTGTAATGTGGGTGCTCATTTACTCACTACAGTATGCTCAGATGCAGATGCAGGCTCTTTAACTCAATTTCCTACAACTCCCTGGGTTCCTGGACACATCCAGAGAAAACAAGTTGTTCAGCTTCCATCCTTTAGCTTCTCATAGAGACCACTCCTGGTCTCTGAGGAAGAAGGTATTCCTTCGAAATGTGTCAGCCGGCAGTGGCCTTTGAAATCTCCTCCTGTACCATCTGGAGTCTTCAGACTTATTGCTGTCACCTGGAGATTGCTTATATCACACATTTTTACCATCTGTTTGTGAGTAGTTTCTTACACATAATTTGTAATAAAAACAAACCTAGGATAATGCACAAGGTCGGCGTGCCCTCTTTTTCTTTTCTTGTTTCTCAAAGAGACCAAACCTGATGAAGCAGAGATATGGGGAACAGGAAGTGCAGCGCTAAACTGAAATAATCTATGAAGATGCTGTCATAAGCATATGACATGCAAAGGTGAAATCCAAGAGGACAATTCAAAAACAATGTGAGGTATTGTAAAAAGAAAAAATCAAGACATCACACAGCATACATGTAATACTATATAGAGTCCATCAATGTGTTTCCAAACAGGTGAGTGAAAACACTACACAGGTGCAGTGAGCAATGTGAGTAATTCATAGGTATGCTTCCCAATGAATGAATTAAAACACTTCACAAATGTTGCCAGTTCAAATGAATGAAGACAATGATCATGGCTTGTCTGTAGTAATCTTCAAAATACCAAGTAAAGGAAATGGGTACTCTTACCAGCTGTGATGGACTTACTTGTTAATACTAACAGCAAGTCAGACAAGGCGTGGTGGTCTCAGCGGACCCTGGGCTCTGTGCGGATGGCTCTGTAGAGGTGGTCACTCCGGTTTGAATGGTGAAACCAGTCTGGTCAGATACCTCCCTTCCGGAACAGGACCCCAAGTAGATAGGGCCGATGGTGAATGGCCAGGCTCATGAATCAGCACAGCAGGTGTGGATGTGTGGAAACAATAAAGAAAACTCGGTATGTTACCCATGGGGTAACATGCCGAGTACCCCATACTGCTTTTTATTATAATTTTCACGTGATTTTATCTATTTCATTTTAAATAAAGCCTTCACGGGTTTATTTTTGATCTGCACTATTGGGAGCATTTCTTTTTTGTTTCCACACATCCACACCTGCTGTGCTGATGTAACGCTATCAGCGCTAATTCAGTTACTACGAGCGCAGCTGTATCTCTCCCTAACAGCTGCGCTCCATTCAGTAAGACGTCCGCGTCACTTCCGGTGCGCGGACGTCTGCGATTCACGCTGGAACGCGGAAGTGTGTTCCAGCGTACGGCGCTCGGCTCCTCTCACGAGCCCAGGCTATTTAAACCCCCAGGTTCGGCAGCAAGGTGTTCGGATATTGTAGTTGGACGCCTGCCGCCACCTGCGAATTGGAACCGCCTGCTGGTGCCTCTCCTTTTGGGACCTGACTGCCCAGCAGCCCTGCCTTCAGCCCTGCCTCTGGGAATCAGCTCCACGGCACCTTCTCTCTCTCTCTCAGCTCCAGCCTGCTTGCAATTTGAACCAGCACCTCTACCCTGATCCCTGCTACCTGGACATCAGTTTACCATCTTCCTGGAAACCTTCTCCTGTAGCTACAGCCAAAACCGCAAGTACCCTATCTAACAAATAGCAAATACTACTGTGTATAATCTTCACTGCTGTTAAAGGGACTGTGTTCTAATCCTCAGTAACTAGCTAATAACAGTAGTCTATTTGCCATGAACTATGTTTATCTGCTGCATACACCACCGGATGTGAACTGAGGCTTTAGTAATACTATTTTCATTCAATCACAGCCATACTGCCTGTATTTAACGCTGACTAGCCAGTTAATATAAGAAGAGACTGTTTGAATGCTTGCTGGCTAATTTAAGCTTATGAGGTAATAAGCTTCCTTGATTATAAGTTCCTGTTTCTCACTGGAGGTTGTGATGAGTAAACCCCAAACTCTCTGTGTAAATTGAGAGTGAACCGGTGGTTGAACCCTGAGTAGCCTCCGCAGCTGAGATCCAAAACCATATTCTCCAAACCCAGAATATTTGCAGAGTCATAACAGCTGATTCATGAGCCTGGCCATTCACCATCGGCCCTATCTACTTGGGGTCCTGTTCCGGAAGGGAGGTATCTGACCAGACTGGTTTCACCATCCAAACCGGAGTGACCACCTCTACAGAGCCACCCGCACAGAGCCCAGGGTCCGCTGAGACCACCACGCCTTGTCTGACGTGCTGTTAGTATTAACAAGTAAGTCCATCACAGCTGGTAAGAGTACCCATTTCCTTTACTTGGTATTTTGAAGATTACTACAGACAAGACATGATCATTGTCTTCATTCATTTGAATTGGCAACATTTGTGAAGTGTTTTAATTCATTCATTGGGAAGCATACATATGAACTACTCACATTGCTCACTGCACCTTTGTAGTGTTTTCACTCACCTGTTTGGAAACACATTGATGGACTCTATATAGCATTACCTGTATGCTGTGTGATGTCTTGATTTTTTCTTTTTACAATACCTCACATTGTTTTTGAATTGTCCTCTTGGATTTCACCTTTGCATGTCATATGCTTATGACAGCATCTTCATAGATTATTTCAGTTTAGCGCTGCACTTCCTGTTCCCCATTTGCCATTGACTTTGTTTGTTTGTGTGCTGGCTGCTATATTGTTTCTCCTTTTTTGTTTGTTAGCTAGCGCAGTTGATTCCCCCACATTTCTAAGCAGAGATATGGTAGCAGAGGCAAGTGATATGCAGCTAAGTTAGTTTCCCTTCAGCTGTTTGCCTGTGTTACCAGAGCTACTCTGGATTTCAATGAGAGGGACACTTATTCTGCAGTATTTGCATGTTTTTTTGCCGCCCTAAACTTTTTTTCATTATTGCGCCTGTTTATTAAACTACATCAGTTACAGTAACTATCTGTTTGTTCATTCGGCTGATATACCTATTCAATTAAACTGTTAGTTTCCGGCACCATTGCTTGCCCAAAGAAACCATATACTCAGGACCCATGCTGTTTCTACAGAATGCATCTAGAGATGTTTTTTTTAAACACAATAAAAATCAGACCTCTTATTTTTTTAATTTGTAGAACACACACAGGACATCACATATATTAGAAGCAATAACCTTGCACAATCAGTGACAGAAATACGGTAAGTAAAGCAACTGTAATAGAATAGAGCACAATAGTGTGCAATGTACAGTATACTGTGAGCAGCAATATTCAACAAAATGCACATTCTGATTTTATGTAAATATCGCTGTTGCAAAACCTCGGAAATAAGGTCACTTTCAGCTTTGCCACACATTTTGAAACCTTAGGGAGAATTTTCTTCCTTTCTGAGTTATATGCAGCTTTCTTGCAACAGAAATTATGATCCCTTTTATGTAATAATCTTACTGCTCTCTGAAGCACATACCGTGCATCATTCTGAGATTCAGTTTCAGAAGCTTGCTCATTACCATACTCATTAATGTGAATTACGGAAGTTTTCTAGCTGGTCTTCATTAACCATCTGTTAGTCAAGCATTGATTTGTATCTACATATAAAGGTATTTTTAGAAAAACACCTGAACATCCACTAAGTTGATTTCATCTGTTTCTACTTCACATTAGGAAGCCAGCTGTTTTGCAGCCTGATTTATTCCATAAGACTCAGTTTATTTAATTTAGATATAGAAAACCATTTTCTGGTGTTTCAGAGTGGCATACCCGAGAGAACAGCCTAATATTTCCTTTGGAGCTCTTGTGTGTAAACATCAAGGTAAGTGTGTTCTTTAGAGCTTATTTATATATATATATATATATATATATATATATATATATATATATATATATATATACACACTTTTCTGTGTCCTCGCGTTCTATTGCAATCAGTTAACCACATAACATACATATTTTAAAAAGTTTTATTGAACTAACAAAAGGGTAAAGCTGCTCATACACTGCTAGTTTTTTTTTCAGTCAACAGGCTGTATGAAAAAAAGAAAAAAAATAATTTCCCCCACATCTGCTGCTGATCAGTTGTAGCTGATTGACTTCTGTTGAGCCACACACTGTTTGAAATTCAGATGGTCCCTGTGAACTGATTAGTGTATGGCCAGTTTTACAACCTCTAAATTATTGCATTTGTTATTTGGCAAACCCAGTAAATGAAAACTAGTGGTAAAATAGGCATTTGCGGGTTTAGATAACCATGAAGAATTAATGCAAAAAGATTGGACAACATAACTAAGAGTATTGCAGGGGTGTTTTCTTTGCCTATACACTTTGTGCTAAAGTGTGTCTTTAGCCAAAACTTTTTTCGCAGAGAGAGAATTTCTAACACCTGTCGGGTCATGATTGCTATCTGGGGCTCCATTACAAAGATATCTTCTCACTTTCTGTAATGGTGAAAATGACTTTACTTGGCAGAAGTTGAGGAAGGAGCTCCAACTGCAAAATAGACATGGCTTTTTTGCAGAAACTGCTGCACCTCCTGGCCTTACATGTGCTGCTTCATCACCTACATTTATGAGTTTACTGTTGTCTTTATTTATTATTAAATATTTCATTTAATGCACTAGGTCTGGTTTTTACCACTAGGGGCTGCAGGACAAAGTACTTTGGTGCTGATGGGAGGCTAACTAGAGAGTCTGGGTAGTCTAAAAGTGGACGATGAGGGCAAGAAAATGGAAGGATAGAAGGGAATAAATAGAGGGGGAAAAAGAAGAGGACAGTGGAGAAGGGTCAGATTCCTGGGAGTTGGATGGGCAATGGCAGCAAATAGACAGTACAGTGCTAATGGGTAATGGACTGTCACCATAGAAGCAAAAGGGTGATATCAAAATGCAGGGGGAGATAATGATTTACTAACGGCAGCCGGTATAATGTCACCTAGGACCACCTCTACCTTAGCATAGACCATAGCTAGTGTTACTCTATTTTTAACCTCAACCAGGTTAAATGAAGGGGATTTCCAAGAGTGATCTATAGTTTGTTTAGTAGCTGTTGTTACTTGTAAGATTAAGAGTAAAACAAACTGGTTCTTAGTGAATTTTTCAGTTTTTTTCTTATTCATGAGGGCCACCAGGTTCATAAACAGGGTGCGCACTGTGATCACCGAGTCACTGAGACTTGGGTGATCACAGACCCGAGTAAAGCCCTGTACACACGATCGGTCCATCCGATGAGAACGGATGTTCTCATCGGATGGACGTTTTCATCGGTTAACAGAGGAAGCTGACTGATGGTCTGTCACGCCTACACACCCTTGGGGCTGCTTTTGCTGTTTCTGTGTTACCGCATGTTAGTAAAAGTTTGGTTAGAGCCGATTTGCGCTTTTCAGTCTCCATGCTTTGCAGATCGTTTTCTCGGGTTCAGTTTGTGCTTGTGGGTTCATATCTGTCATTCAGTGCTTGCAGTCAGGTCGTATCTGTTTTCTGTTTTTCAGTGCGTTATTTACAGGCCTTGCTGTACTTGGGTGCTTTCTGTTTTAAGTGCGTTCTGACCAGCCGACCGGTTTGAAATCATGTTGGAGGCGCGTTCTCATGCTCAAGTTCGTGCTGCGTATGGGCTGTCTACTGCAGTTCCTACTGTTTCCAGATCTCTGCCCGTGAACAGGGTGAGAAGGAGTTCATGGGCCAAGAATTGGTTGCGCCAGTGTGACCAATTCTCTCATATGCATCTGCTTAGGGAAATCCAGGAGAATAACCCTGATGATTTCAGGAACTTTCTCCTTATGACGGACCCCGTTTTTCCACCGTCTTTTAGATATTCTGTCCCCCTATATAACGAGGCAGGACACTGTGATGCGCCAAGCCATCACGGCCGAGCAGAGGCTCATTGCCACGTTGAGGTACCTGGCGACTGGGAGGAGCCTGCAGGACCTCAAGTTCTCGACAGGCATCTGCCCCCAGGCGCTGGGGATCATCATACCGGAGACGTGTTCTGCCATCATATAAGTGATGCAGAAGGACTATATTAAGGTAAGTTTTCTCCTTTCACATCACAATCTATGTCTTTAATGTGTGCTAATGTCTTGTATTTCTTGCATCATTCCCTAATTACCATGATTGTAATATGCTGTGAATGTCCCCTTTGTCCCCATGCATGTTGTAAGCTTTCATTGCTCCTTTTTTGGCCTACATGCATATTTCCCTTCACTAACCTGTCCAGCATGCTATCCTAGGCCCAAACACACCTAGCTTAGTCTGTTTCAAACTTGTTTTTGTCTGCTCCATTGTAGTTCTGCCCCCCCCCCTTTAAAATGTGTCCCATTTTTTTTTCACATTCAATTTAGGCCGAGTGCTAGAGGGATTTTTTTCTGGGCCCAAACTCAGCTAGAACACCCCCCCCCTTAAAATGTTTAATGTCCCATCAGAGGGGTGAGGAGTCTGCTAAGTGGGCCTATTTTATTTTTGCCATGAAATACTCACTCCAATAATAAATGTTATAGTGATGTTGGACAAGAATGTCTTTTGTATTGTGATTGCAATGTTTATGTGCCAAAGTACTAATTTTTATTTTTTTTGTTTGACTCCACAGTTTCCTTCAACGCCACAGGAATGGCAGACTGTGGCTTCCCAATTTGCCCAGCGGTGGGACTTCCCGAACTGCAGAGGGGCAATAGACAGGAAACAGGTCCGCATAGTGCCGCCACCCCCGTTCGGGGTCATACTATTACAACTATAAAGGTTTTAATAGTATTGTGTTGATGGCGTTGGTGTCGGCACAGTATGACTTTCTATATGTGGACTTGGGGAAGAACGTCCGGATGTCCGACGGTGGAGTGTTCGCGCAGACAGAGTTTGCCCAACATCTCCAGACTGGTGGCCTGGCACTGCCACAGGATGAAGACAATATGGAGGGACTCCCTTTCATGTTTTTCGCGGATGAAGCTTTTGGACTAGGGCCGTTTCCCCAAAGAACCCTCACCCCGGAGTGGAGGGTTTTTAATTTCCGGCTGGCCAGAGCCCGGAGGGTTGTTGAGAATGCCTTCTGGATAATGGCCAGCCGGTTCCGCCTGTTCCAGACAGCCATGCATATGGCGGAATACAAAATGAACACTGTTCATTTTGGGCCTGAGGCCAGACAATCATTATCGAACCTTATTGGCCTGGACACTGGCCGTACTGGCTTGGCCCCCCCAAATTGCTATGCCAGAGCATATTTGTTTTTAATAAAAAATAAAATAAAAATTAGATCTTTGAAATTACAGTTTTGTCATTCATGCTTGGGTTTCTTTTATCTGTCTCCCTGGTTCTCCTACTAGTGCACTTGTAGTGCCAAATGTATTTCTCTGTTTTAGTAAATAACCACAATTGTCACATTAATCACTCACTTTTTAAATGTACAAACTGGTTTTGAGCATAGAAAGAAGAAGCCACGCAATTATTCTGTGCACAACTTGTGCGATTTTGAGATTTTCAGGTACAACATTTTTTTTTATTATTATTTTGGCCTAAAAACAGGCTTTTTTATCCAACAAGCAAATATCTACAAACTGATTAGTGTATGGCCAGTTTTACAACCTCTAAATTATTGCATTTGTTATTTGGCAAACCCAGTAAATGAAAACTAGTGGTAAAATAGGCATTTGCGGGTTTACATAACCATGAAGAATTAATGCAAAAAGATTGGACAACATAACTAAGAGTATTGCAGGGGTGTTTTCTTTGCCTATACACTTTGTGCTAAAGTGTGTCTTTAGCCAAAACTTTTTTCGCAGAGAGAGAATTTCTAACACCTGTCGGGTCATGATTGCTATCTGGGGCTCCATTACAAAGATATCTTCTCACTTTCTGTAATGGTGAAAATGACTTTACTTGGCAGAAGTTGAGGAAGGAGCTCCAACTGCAAAATAGACATGGCTTTTTTGCAGAAACTGCTGCACCTCCTGGCCTTACATGTGCTGCTTCATCACCTACATTTATGAGTTTACTGTTGTCTTTATTTATTATTAAATATTTCATTTAATGCACTAGGTCTGGTTTTTACCACTAGGGGCTGCAGGACAAAGTACTTTGGTGCTGATGGGAGGCTAACTAGAGAGTCTGGGTAGTCTAAAAGTGGACGATGAGGGCAAGAAAATGGAAGGATAGAAGGGAATAAATAGAGGGGGAAAAAGAAGAGGACAGTGGAGAAGGGTCAGATTCCTGGGAGTTGGATGGGCAATGGCAGCAAATAGACAGTACAGTGCTAATGGGTAATGGACTGTCACCATAGAAGCAAAAGGGTGATATCAAAATGCAGGGGGAGATAATGATTTACTAACGGCAGCCGGTATAATGTCACCTAGGACCACCTCTACCTTAGCATAGACCATAGCTAGTGTTACTCTATTTTTAACCTCAACCAGGTTAAATGAAGGGGATTTCCAAGAGTGATCTATAGTTTGTTTAGTAGCTGTTGTTACTTGTAAGATTAAGAGTAAAACAAACTGGTTCTTAGTGAATTTTTCAGTTTTTTTCTTATTCATGAGGGCCACCAGGTTCATAAACAGGGTGCGCACTGTGATCACCGAGTCACTGAGACTTGGGTGATCACAGACCCGAGTAAAGCCCTGTACACACGATCGGTCCATCCGATGAGAACGGATGTTCTCATCGGATGGACGTTTTCATCGGTTAACAGAGGAAGCTGACTGATGGTCTGTCACGCCTACACACCCTTGGGGCTGCTTTTGCTGTTTCTGTGTTACCGCATGTTAGTAAAAGTTTGGTTAGAGCCGATTCGCGCTTTTCAGTCTCCGTGCTTTGCAGATCGTTTTCTCGGGTTCAGTTTGTGCTTGTGGGTTCATATCTGTCATTCAGTGCTTGCAGTCAGGTCGTATCTGTTTTCTGTTTTTCAGTGCGTTATTTACAGGCCTTGCTGTACTTGGGTGCTTTCTGTTTTAAGTGCGTTCTGACCAGCCGACCGGTTTGAAATCATGTTGGAGGCGCGTTCTCATGCTCAAGTTCGTGCTGCGTATGGGCTGTCTACTGCAGTTCCTACTGTTTCCAGATCTCTGCCCGTGAACAGGGTGAGAAGGAGTTCATGGGCCAAGAATTGGTTGCGCCAACGTGACCAATTCTCTCATATGCATCTGCTTAGGGAAATCCAGGAGAATAACCCTGATGATTTCAGGAACTTTCTCCTTATGACGGACCCCGTTTTTCCACCGTCTTTTAGATATTCTGTCCCCCTATATAACAAGGCAGGACACTGTGATGCGCCAAGCCATCACGGCCGAGCAGAGGCTCATTGCCACGTTGAGGTACCTGGCGACTGGGAGGAGCCTGCAGGACCTCAAGTTCTCGACAGGCATCTGCCCCCAGGCGCTGGGGATCATCATACCGGAGACGTGTTCTGCCATCATATAAGTGATGCAGAAGGACTATATTAAGGTAAGTTTTCTCCTTTCACATCACAATCTATGTCTTTAATGTGTGCTAATGTCTTGTATTTCTTGCATCATTCCCTAATTACCATGATTGTAATATGCTGTGAATGTCCCCTTTGTCCCCATGCATGTTGTAAGCTTTCATTGCTCCTTTTTTGGCCTACATGCATATTTCCCTTCACTAACCTGTCCAGCATGCTATCCTAGGCCCAAACACACCTAGCTTAGTCTGTTTCAAACTTGTTTTTGTCTGCTCCATTGTAGTTCTGCCCCCCCCCCCTTTAAAATGTGTCCCATTTTTCTTTTCACATTCAATTTAGGCCGAGTGCTAGAGGGATTTTTTTCTGGGCCCAAACTCAGCTAGAACACCCCCCCCTTAAAATGTTTAATGTCCCATCAGAGGGGTGAGGAGTCTGCTAAGTGGGCCTATTTTATTTTTGCCATGAAATACTCACTCCAATAATAAATGTTATAGTGATGTTGGACAAGAATGTCTTTTGTATTGTGATTGCAATGTTTATGTGCCAAAGTACTAATTTTTATTTTTTTTGTTTGACTCCACAGTTTCCTTCAACGCCACAGGAATGGCAGACTGTGGCTTCCCAATTTGCCCAGCGGTGGGACTTCCCGAACTGCAGAGGGGCAATAGACAGGAAACAGGTCCGCATAGTGCCGCCACCCCGTTCGGGGTCATACTATTACAACTATAAAGGTTTTAATAGTATTGTGTTGATGGCGTTGGTGTCGGCACAGTATGACTTTCTATATGTGGACTTGGGGAAGAACGTCCGGATGTCCGACGGTGGAGTGTTCGCGCAGACAGAGTTTGCCCAACGTCTCCAGACTGGTGGCCTGGCACTGCCACAGGATGAAGACAATATGGAGGGACTCCCTTTCATGTTTTTCGTGGATGAAGCTTTTGGACTGGGGCCGTTTCCCCAAAGAACCCTCACCCCGGAGTGGAAGGTTTTTAATTTCCGGCTGGCCAGAGCCCGGAGGGTTGTTGAGAATGCCTTCTGGATAATGGCCAGCCGGTTCCGCCTGTTCCAGACAGCCATGCATATGGCGGAATACAAAATGAACACTGTTCATTTTGGGCCTGAGGCCAGACAATCATTATCGAACCTTATTGGCCTGGACACTGGCCGTACTGGCTTGGCCCCCCCAAATTGCTATGCCAGAGCATATTTGTTTTTAATAAAAAATAAAATAAAAATTAGATCTTTGAAATTACAGTTTTGTCATTCATGCTTGGGTTTCTTTTATCTGTCTCCCTGGTTCTCCTACTAGTGCACTTGTAGTGCCAAATGTATTTCTCTGTTTTAGTAAATAACCACAATTGTCACATTAATCACTCACTTTTTAAATGTACAAACTGGTTTTGAGCATAGAAAGAAGAAGCCACGCAATTATTCTGTGCACAACTTGTGCGATTTTGAGATTTTCAGGTACAACATTTTTTTTTATTATTATTTTGGCCTAAAAACAGGCTTTTTTATCCAACAAGCAAATATCTACAAACTGATTAGTGTATGGCCAGTTTTACAACCTCTAAATTATTGCATTTGTTATTTGGCAAACCCAGTAAATGAAAACTAGTGGTAAAATAGGCATTTGCGGGTTTAGATAACCATGAAGAATTAATGCAAAAAGATTGGACAACATAACTAAGAGTATTGCAGGGGTGTTTTCTTTGCCTATACACTTTGTGCTAAAGTGTGTCTTTAGCCAAAACTTTTTTCGCAGAGAGAGAATTTCTAACACCTGTCGGGTCATGATTGCTATCTGGGGCTCCATTACAAAGATATCTTCTCACTTTCTGTAATGGTGAAAATGACTTTACTTGGCAGAAGTTGAGGAAGGAGCTCCAACTGCAAAATAGACATGGCTTTTTTGCAGAAACTGCTGCACCTCCTGGCCTTACATGTGCTGCTTCATCACCTACATTTATGAGTTTACTGTTGTCTTTATTTATTATTAAATATTTCATTTAATGCACTAGGTCTGGTTTTTACCACTAGGGGCTGCAGGACAAAGTACTTTGGTGCTGATGGGAGGCTAACTAGAGAGTCTGGGTAGTCTAAAAGTGGACGATGAGGGCAAGAAAATGGAAGGATAGAAGGGAATAAATAGAGGGGGAAAAAGAAGAGGACAGTGGAGAAGGGTCAGATTCCTGGGAGTTGGATGGGCAATGGCAGCAAATAGACAGTACAGTGCTAATGGGTAATGGACTGTCACCATAGAAGCAAAAGGGTGATATCAAAATGCAGGGGGAGATAATGATTTACTAACGGCAGCCGGTATAATGTCACCTAGGACCACCTCTACCTTAGCATAGACCATAGCTAGTGTTACTCTATTTTTAACCTCAACCAGGTTAAATGAAGGGGATTTCCAAGAGTGATCTATAGTTTGTTTAGTAGCTGTTGTTACTTGTAAGATTAAGAGTAAAACAAACTGGTTCTTAGTGAATTTTTCAGTTTTTTTCTTATTCATGAGGGCCACCAGGTTCATAAACAGGGTGCGCACTGTGATCACCGAGTCACTGAGACTTGGGTGATCACAGACCCGAGTAAAGCCCTGTACACACGATCGGTCCATCCGATGAGAACGGATGTTCTCATCGGATGGACGTTTTCATCGGTTAACAGAGGAAGCTGACTGATGGTCTGTCACGCCTACACACCCTTGGGGCTGCTTTTGCTGTTTCTGTGTTACCGCATGTTAGTAAAAGTTTGGTTAGAGCCGATTTGCGCTTTTCAGTCTCCATGCTTTGCAGATCGTTTTCTCGGGTTCAGTTTGTGCTTGTGGGTTCATATCTGTCATTCAGTGCTTGCAGTCAGGTCGTATCTGTTTTCTGTTTTTCAGTGCGTTATTTACAGGCCTTGCTGTACTTGGGTGCTTTCTGTTTTAAGTGCGTTCTGACCAGCCGACCGGTTTGAAATCATGTTGGAGGCGCGTTCTCATGCTCAAGTTCGTGCTGCGTATGGGCTGTCTACTGCAGTTCCTACTGTTTCCAGATCTCTGCCCGTGAACAGGGTGAGAAGGAGTTCATGGGCCAAGAATTGGTTGCGCCAGTGTGACCAATTCTCTCATATGCATCTGCTTAGGGAAATCCAGGAGAATAACCCTGATGATTTCAGGAACTTTCTCCTTATGACGGACCCCGTTTTTCCACCGTCTTTTAGATATTCTGTCCCCCTATATAACGAGGCAGGACACTGTGATGCGCCAAGCCATCACGGCCGAGCAGAGGCTCATTGCCACGTTGAGGTACCTGGCGACTGGGAGGAGCCTGCAGGACCTCAAGTTCTCGACAGGCATCTGCCCCCAGGCGCTGGGGATCATCATACCGGAGACGTGTTCTGCCATCATATAAGTGATGCAGAAGGACTATATTAAGGTAAGTTTTCTCCTTTCACATCACAATCTATGTCTTTAATGTGTGCTAATGTCTTGTATTTCTTGCATCATTCCCTAATTACCATGATTGTAATATGCTGTGAATGTCCCCTTTGTCCCCATGCATGTTGTAAGCTTTCATTGCTCCTTTTTTGGCCTACATGCATATTTCCCTTCACTAACCTGTCCAGCATGCTATCCTAGGCCCAAACACACCTAGCTTAGTCTGTTTCAAACTTGTTTTTGTCTGCTCCATTGTAGTTCTGCCCCCCCCCCCTTTAAAATGTGTCCCATTTTTTTTTCACATTCAATTTAGGCCGAGTGCTAGAGGGATTTTTTTCTGGGCCCAAACTCAGCTAGAACACCCCCCCCTTAAAATGTTTAATGTCCCATCAGAGGGGTGAGGAGTCTGCTAAGTGGGCCTATTTTATTTTTGCCATGAAATACTCACTCCAATAATAAATGTTATAGTGATGTTGGACAAGAATGTCTTTTGTATTGTGATTGCAATGTTTATGTGCCAAAGTACTAATTTTTATTTTTTTTGTTTGACTCCACAGTTTCCTTCAACGCCACAGGAATGGCAGACTGTGGCTTCCCAATTTGCCCAGCGGTGGGACTTCCCGAACTGCAGAGGGGCAATAGACAGGAAACAGGTCCGCATAGTGCCGCCACCCCGTTCGGGGTCATACTATTACAACTATAAAGGTTTTAATAGTATTGTGTTGATGGCGTTGGTGTCGGCACAGTATGACTTTCTATATGTGGACTTGGGGAAGAACGTCCGGATGTCCGACGGTGGAGTGTTCGCGCAGACAGAGTTTGCCCAACATCTCCAGACTGGTGGCCTGGCACTGCCACAGGATGAAGACAATATGGAGGGACTCCCTTTCATGTTTTTCGCGGATGAAGCTTTTGGACTAGGGCCGTTTCCCCAAAGAACCCTCACCCCGGAGTGGAGGGTTTTTAATTTCCGGCTGGCCAGAGCCCGGAGGGTTGTTGAGAATGCCTTCTGGATAATGGCCAGCCGGTTCCGCCTGTTCCAGACAGCCATGCATATGGCGGAATACAAAATGAACACTGTTCATTTTGGGCCTGAGGCCAGACAATCATTATCGAACCTTATTGGCCTGGACACTGGCCGTACTGGCTTGGCCCCCCCCAAATTGCTATGCCAGAGCATATTTGTTTTTAATAAAAAATAAAATAAAAATTAGATCTTTGAAATTACAGTTTTGTCATTCATGCTTGGGTTTCTTTTATCTGTCTCCCTGGTTCTCCTACTAGTGCACTTGTAGTGCCAAATGTATTTCTCTGTTTTAGTAAATAACCACAATTGTCACATTAATCACTCACTTTTTAAATGTACAAACTGGTTTTGAGCATAGAAAGAAGAAGCCACGCAATTATTCTGTGCACAACTTGTGCGATTTTGAGATTTTCAGGTACAACATTTTTTTTTATTATTATTTTGGCCTAAAAACAGGCTTTTTTATCCAACAAGCAAATATCTACAAACTGATTAGTGTATGGCCAGTTTTACAACCTCTAAATTATTGCATTTGTTATTTGGCAAACCCAGTAAATGAAAACTAGTGGTAAAATAGGCATTTGCGGGTTTAGATAACCATGAAGAATTAATGCAAAAAGATTGGACAACATAACTAAGAGTATTGCAGGGGTGTTTTCTTTGCCTATACACTTTGTGCTAAAGTGTGTCTTTAGCCAAAACTTTTTTCGCAGAGAGAGAATTTCTAACACCTGTCGGGTCATGATTGCTATCTGGGGCTCCATTACAAAGATATCTTCTCACTTTCTGTAATGGTGAAAATGACTTTACTTGGCAGAAGTTGAGGAAGGAGCTCCAACTGCAAAATAGACATGGCTTTTTTGCAGAAACTGCTGCACCTCCTGGCCTTACATGTGCTGCTTCATCACCTACATTTATGAGTTTACTGTTGTCTTTATTTATTATTAAATATTTCATTTAATGCACTAGGTCTGGTTTTTACCACTAGGGGCTGCAGGACAAAGTACTTTGGTGCTGATGGGAGGCTAACTAGAGAGTCTGGGTAGTCTAAAAGTGGACGATGAGGGCAAGAAAATGGAAGGATAGAAGGGAATAAATAGAGGGGGAAAAAGAAGAGGACAGTGGAGAAGGGTCAGATTCCTGGGAGTTGGATGGGCAATGGCAGCAAATAGACAGTACAGTGCTAATGGGTAATGGACTGTCACCATAGAAGCAAAAGGGTGATATCAAAATGCAGGGGGAGATAATGATTTACTAACGGCAGCCGGTATAATGTCACCTAGGACCACCTCTACCTTAGCATAGACCATAGCTAGTGTTACTCTATTTTTAACCTCAACCAGGTTAAATGAAGGGGATTTCCAAGAGTGATCTATAGTTTGTTTAGTAGCTGTTGTTACTTGTAAGATTAAGAGTAAAACAAACTGGTTCTTAGTGAATTTTTCAGTTTTTTTCTTATTCATGAGGGCCACCAGGTTCATAAACAGGGTGCGCACTGTGATCACCGAGTCACTGAGACTTGGGTGATCACAGACCCGAGTAAAGCCCTGTACACACGATCGGTCCATCCGATGAGAACGGATGTTCTCATCGGATGGACGTTTTCATCGGTTAACAGAGGAAGCTGACTGATGGTCTGTCACGCCTACACACCCTTGGGGCTGCTTTTGCTGTTTCTGTGTTACCGCATGTTAGTAAAAGTTTGGTTAGAGCCGATTCGCGCTTTTCAGTCTCCGTGCTTTGCAGATCGTTTTCTCGGGTTCAGTTTGTGCTTGTGGGTTCATATCTGTCATTCAGTGCTTGCAGTCAGGTCGTATCTGTTTTCTGTTTTTCAGTGCGTTATTTACAGGCCTTGCTGTACTTGGGTGCTTTCTGTTTTAAGTGCGTTCTGACCAGCCGACCGGTTTGAAATCATGTTGGAGGCGCGTTCTCATGCTCAAGTTCGTGCTGCGTATGGGCTGTCTACTGCAGTTCCTACTGTTTCCAGATCTCTGCCCGTGAACAGGGTGAGAAGGAGTTCATGGGCCAAGAATTGGTTGCGCCAACGTGACCAATTCTCTCATATGCATCTGCTTAGGGAAATCCAGGAGAATAACCCTGATGATTTCAGGAACTTTCTCCTTATGACGGACCCCGTTTTTCCACCGTCTTTTAGATATTCTGTCCCCCTATATAACAAGGCAGGACACTGTGATGCGCCAAGCCATCACGGCCGAGCAGAGGCTCATTGCCACGTTGAGGTACCTGGCGACTGGGAGGAGCCTGCAGGACCTCAAGTTCTCGACAGGCATCTGCCCCCAGGCGCTGGGGATCATCATACCGGAGACGTGTTCTGCCATCATATAAGTGATGCAGAAGGACTATATTAAGGTAAGTTTTCTCCTTTCACATCACAATCTATGTCTTTAATGTGTGCTAATGTCTTGTATTTCTTGCATCATTCCCTAATTACCATGATTGTAATATGCTGTGAATGTCCCCTTTGTCCCCATGCATGTTGTAAGCTTTCATTGCTCCTTTTTTGGCCTACATGCATATTTCCCTTCACTAACCTGTCCAGCATGCTATCCTAGGCCCAAACACACCTAGCTTAGTCTGTTTCAAACTTGTTTTTGTCTGCTCCATTGTAGTTCTGCCCCCCCCCCCCTTTAAAATGTGTCCCATTTTTCTTTTCACATTCAATTTAGGCCGAGTGCTAGAGGGATTTTTTTCTGGGCCCAAACTCAGCTAGAACACCCCCCCCTTAAAATGTTTAATGTCCCATCAGAGGGGTGAGGAGTCTGCTAAGTGGGCCTATTTTATTTTTGCCATGAAATACTCACTCCAATAATAAATGTTATAGTGATGTTGGACAAGAATGTCTTTTGTATTGTGATTGCAATGTTTATGTGCCAAAGTACTAATTTTTATTTTTTTTGTTTGACTCCACAGTTTCCTTCAACGCCACAGGAATGGCAGACTGTGGCTTCCCAATTTGCCCAGCGGTGGGACTTCCCGAACTGCAGAGGGGCAATAGACAGGAAACAGGTCCGCATAGTGCCGCCACCCCCGTTCGGGGTCATACTATTACAACTATAAAGGTTTTAATAGTATTGTGTTGATGGCGTTGGTGTCGGCACAGTATGACTTTCTATATGTGGACTTGGGGAAGAACGTCCGGATGTCCGACGGTGGAGTGTTCGCGCAGACAGAGTTTGCCCAACGTCTCCAGACTGGTGGCCTGGCACTGCCACAGGATGAAGACAATATGGAGGGACTCCCTTTCATGTTTTTCGTGGATGAAGCTTTTGGACTGGGGCCGTTTCCCCAAAGAACCCTCACCCCGGAGTGGAAGGTTTTTAATTTCCGGCTGGCCAGAGCCCGGAGGGTTGTTGAGAATGCCTTCTGGATAATGGCCAGCCGGTTCCGCCTGTTCCAGACAGCCATGCATATGGCGGAATACAAAATGAACACTGTTCATTTTGGGCCTGAGGCCAGACAATCATTATCGAACCTTATTGGCCTGGACACTGGCCGTACTGGCTTGGCCCCCCCAAATTGCTATGCCAGAGCATATTTGTTTTTAATAAAAAATAAAATAAAAATTAGATCTTTGAAATTACAGTTTTGTCATTCATGCTTGGGTTTCTTTTATCTGTCTCCCTGGTTCTCCTACTAGTGCACTTGTAGTGCCAAATGTATTTCTCTGTTTTAGTAAATAACCACAATTGTCACATTAATCACTCACTTTTTAAATGTACAAACTGGTTTTGAGCATAGAAAGAAGAAGCCACGCAATTATTCTGTGCACAACTTGTGCGATTTTGAGATTTTCAGGTACAACATTTTTTTTTATTATTATTTTGGCCTAAAAACAGGCTTTTTATCCAACAAGCAAATATCTGCAAACAATGGAACTTACAAAGTTCAACCTTATTAGAAACACATGTGATGGGGTGATGCCACCCCAGAACAAGCCAAAATTAGAATATGCACACATTTTGAGTGGCAAAATGGGGATTTCTATCCTGATCCCATGCCAAATGTCAACATGTGCTATCTGCCATCATGGGGGATCAATGGATGTGTTTTGGGGGTGCAAACCCTTCCTCTCACCTACTTGAGTAGACAAAGCACAGACAATAGATATCCTGTGATGGCAGATAGCACATGTTGACACACTGGGCCGGATTCAGAAAGACTTACGGCGGGCGTATCAGTAGATACGGCGTCGTAAGTCCGAATCCGCGCCGTCGCAACTTTAAGCGTATGCTCAAACTGTGATACGCTTAAATGTTGCTAAGATACGACTGACGTAAGTCTCCTACGCCGTCGTATCTTAACTGCATATTTACGCTGGCCGCTGCTGCTGACTTTCAATTTTAGGACACTTACCTGTCCTGGAGTCCAGCGCTGTCCGCAGCAGAGGACGAGTGATCGCTCGTCACTCTGCTGCTCCCCCCACCATCCACGGTGAGGGAACCAGGAAGTGAAGCGCTGTGTCTGCCGATTGGCTCCCGCTGTGTACTGGTAGCCGAGTGTTCCCAGCACACAACGGGGGGGGCGAGAGGTGACGTCATGCCCGCAGTCTGCCCGAGACTATTGTGGCAGGAAGTGGGTGCAAATACCTGTCTTTAGACAGGTATCTGCACCCCCCTCCCCCCTGAAAGGTGTCAAATGTGACACCGGAAGGGGGGGGTTCCGATCAGCGTGCGTTTCACTTTAGGGTGGACCTCCGCTTAAATATGCATAAGCTCAACGATCCCGAAAACATGATGCACTTCATTGATAAATATCGTGAACTAAAATGTTTATGGGAAATAAAAAACCCCTACTATCATAATATGTCCGAAGGGCAACAATTGGCCAATTGGTCACTTATATGCAGACCTGGATAACAGAGCTCACTTCCACCATGATAACCAACAAAATCAATAACATCAGGAATGCTTACAAGAAGCGTTTTAAACAGGTTTGTGCTTATCGGAGGTCAGGAGCAGCAGCAAATGAAGTAGAGGAGCCCAAGCTGTGGTACTATAAATACCTCAGTTTTCTGGATGATCAGATCGAGGCCCGGGAATCACTTTCGAGTCTTCCTTCCATCCTTCCCTCCACCGTTCCCTCCAGCGTTCCTTCCAATGTTCCTCCCACCCCTGCAGAGTGTGCCGAGGAGCTGGCTGAGATTGAGGAGCCAGATCTGCACATCTTCAGTCAGGTATAGTAGTTTACAACATATTTCTTGGCCGCAAATTAGCGTTGGTTTATCGAGATGATTTTGTAACCAAAATGAAAGCTTGAAAACACAAACAAAAGTCGTGGGCAGAAATTATTGTGACAGGGATGCCAAATGCAGGGGTCAGAATGAGAGTCTGTTCAATTTACCAAAAAAAAAAAAAAAACAGTCCTGAGCTTGAAAATGTGTGTGATTGATGAATCAAAAAATAAAACCATGTCCCTTTTTTCTACACAGGAGGAGGAAGGGGTGAGTGGCAGACAGGAGGAGGCTGGGCCGAGTGGCAGTCAGCAGGTGTCCAGGCCCACAGATCCACAGAAGTTGAACCAATGTCTGTTTGTACAGCTATATGCATACACACATTGGTACATGGGTCTTTGATTAATAGCATTCGTGTCCAGACTAGCTCTATTGATATATGACATTAACAATATTCAGACCAGGCTATGCCTGTCCATCCGGGCTGACTTTCTACTTAACATTTCTCTGCTTTCTCTCCTGCTAGTCCTTACAAGTCTCTCCATAGCATTTTTTGGAGTATGGGCCCTGTACGGGGCACCAGTACTAAACTATACATGCCAAGTGTGATCTCATCATGAGCATGTACCCAGTAGGGGCAATGACAATATATTATTTCCCCTTCAAATCACACTATGGGCTAAACTATACATATGAGGGGCTTTCATCTGTAAGTCTGTTTGCCCAACATTGAAGTTCCCTGTGCACCCCGAGAAACTTAGTTGCCTATATCTATTTGTCAACCTATATATTTATATAGCTTTTTTATGTGTGTTTTATTATATGTGACAGGTTTTATGGGTTCTGTTTGATTGGATGGAGGCATTCAGCACTAAAATGACATCTAAGTCTATTAAGCGGAACTCCGTATATTTTTTCACTTTTCAAATCAATGAGAGACAGGCGTGCGCCGATAGCATATAAAGGAGCGACGCACGCCTCTCTCTCACCGTCCAGACGAAGTTACGTATCAACACTACGAAACGCGTTGACGTCATCACGGCTACGGACGCCTCTCTTTCAATGCCCCATAGCAGCGGGAAACTGAAGCGGTGACTCGCGGGAATACGCGAGTGAGAAGAAGCGAGCGGATGCTCTACACGACTTCTAGAGAGCACTAGATACCTGGTGCGCACCAAAGTCACATACTGACTACCTCCAGAAGTGTATAGCTGGATTTGCCAGCCTAGCGGATCCGTGGGAACTGAATCACATGACCGGACTGTATGGCTGCATCATCCTCCCTGTACGCTGACACACATAGGCGCATCTGACTGATTACAGACGCCGACTACAGCGACTGGACTATACAACAGTCAGGAGGCAATCATTAGCCAACGGATCCCGGATCATCGTGAACCTGTGAACCTTACTGGTAAGATCGTTCCAAAATTCTTTTTCCACATGCTCTGCTAACATTAGGAAGTCTACAATACAGATCTTCGGTGGTAGCATATAAACTCTCTAATTAAATTCTGCATCCAACCGCTTCACATACCGGAATCTCTGGAGACCAAATAGGAACAGTACAACATATTCTTCTTGCAGGCAGGGCAGCCCACACAGAATTATTTTTTATTTTCTTTCATTTTGCAATTTACCCAAAATGTATGCCCAAGCCTTAAATATATGAACCTCTATCTGATTTTGCCATCAGGTTCATGCATGCAAGACCACTATTCCTACGGAATTCAGGTCCGGTAACCTCAGTCACCCACTGCGGGGGTACTCTTGCTGCCAACTCTCTCTATTTTCTCACAAGGCTCATTGCCAAGTACACTATATCGGATTTCCGAATAGAATTGACAGCAAAAGTTATCCATCTGGCGTCCGGATTGCCATAGTTATTTATGTCCCACATGTTTGTCATTGTCTATGTCTTTTTATGTGTTGTTTGTTGCACGCTATATGAACTAGCTTCATACGTGCATTTTTTGGCCGGCCATTGATTACAGGTTGTAATTAGAGCTATTCTAGCTCCAGTAGTGTTATACTTGTACCATTGTCCCAGGTGTATAAACCATACCATGTAATCTGTTACTATTTATTAAACACATAATTTTAATTACACAGATTGTCCGTCACTGCCATAGTAGCCTCTCGGTTGTCCCAGGGGACACCACCTCTTGGTTTCCCTGCAGGGGCAACATCTTTTCTTTTGTATAGTCCAGGCCCAGTGGCAGCACTGTATCACAGGTGCCTCCCCTCCAGATGCGCCACAAAAGACCTAAGTGCATGTCCCAACTGGAGGAGGAGTCTCTGCGGGTCATTAAGGAGGGAGCTGAAATAATGAGGGCCCTCCTTAACCCTGTTGAGGGCTACAGCGCCTAACTTTCACACCAGCTGCAAGAAATGGATCAGCGACAACGGGCCCTGGCAGAGGATATCTTTGCATCTGTGATACAGAGGGGAATAAGGGGCCTGCTGAATGAGACCACACGACTCAGTGACCCAGTCTCCTCCTCCTCCTCCTGCTGCCACATTCTCACCACCTGCAAGGGGCCGTGGAGGGAGCCGTGGAAGGAACGCTGCAGGGAAGCGTTGAGGGAAGCTGCAAGGAAGACCAGAAAGAGATTCCCTGGCTTCAAGCTGATCTGCCAGAAAAATTAGGTTGTTGTAGTACCACAGCTTGGGGTCATGTATGACATCTGCTGCTGCTTCTGATTTCTGGGATTTGGGGAGCACATTGTGACCCAAATTAGAGTCTCCTCATGTTATTGATTTTGTTGTTTATCATGGTGGAATGTGGCTTTGGGCTCCAAAGTCTGCATATATTTGGCTGATTGGTCAATTGTTGCCCTTCATGTTTAATTTTTTGTTCCAGAATAAAGATTTAATTTAAGTTAAATACTTGTCTATTGTGTTTTTCTGGTGAATAGCCATCAAACATTACAGAAATACAATGTGTATGTAATTAACAAAGGACACAACCTCCTTGAGGGGGGAGGGGGGGGGGGGATTGTGGTGATAACTTGATCAAAACAAAAAAAATAAAATAAAATAAAAAGATGTGGAGTACAACATTTTTTTTGAGATCTGGCTTTTTTAAAAAAAAGTATTATTCATGAGATCACAAGCCAAAAAGAAAAGAAGTTAGTATGGGAGAACTCTGTCTAAATACCATCAGCAAAACAACGTCTTTATTCTAGCAATAGAACGAAGAAAAAAATGTGCTGCAATAAACGAGGCACTCATTTTAAAAATTTAGAATGTGCCATCTCCATAACGAATGCTAGTTTTACCAGAACGAGCGCTCCCGTCCCCTAATTTAGTCTGAGCATGCGTGGATTTTTAACCGATGGCTGTGCCTACTAACGATCGTTTTTTTTACCATCGGTTAGGAATCCATCGGTTAAATTTAAAATAAGTTGGCTTTTCTTAACCGATGGCTAAATAACCGATGGCGCCCACACACGATCGTTTTTTGACCGATGAAAACGGTCCATCAGACCATTCTCATCGGTTTAACCGATCGTGTGTACGCGGCCTAAGGGGCTGGTCCCGACCCCTTTACCACCTGATCAGCTGTCAGCCAATGACAGCTGATTACGTGATGTAAACAAAAGCTTGGTAATCTTTTTTTTTTCTCCTCAAGCTGACAGCGTGGGGAGAGAAAAAAAGCTGATCACTGGCCTTTGTATAAGGGACATCGGTCCCCAGTGGAAGAGGCACATCTGCCTCATCAGTGCCCACCAGTACCGCCTGCCAGTGCCCCCTGCCAGTGACCACCAGTGCAGAACAGTGCCACCTATCAATTCCTACGAGTGCCACCTATCAATGCCCACCAGTGGTGCCCATCATTGCCACCCATCAGTGCCCATCCCTGCCACCTATCAGTGCCCATCACTGCCACCTATCAGTGCCCATCACTGCCACCTATCAGTGCCTATCACTGCCACCTATCACTGCCACTTATCAGTGCCACTTATCACTGCCACCTATTAGTGCCAATTCTCAGTGCCCACCAGTGTTAACTATCAATGCCCTTCAGTGCCACCCATCAGTGCCACCTCTCAGTGTCACCTCTCAGTGCCCACCAGTGCCGCCTATCGGTGCCCACCAGTGCCACCTTTTCAGTGCCCATCAGTGCAGCCCATCAGTGCAGCCTCATCAGCGTACATGAATGAAGGAGAACAATTACCCGTTTGCAAAATTTTATAACAAAATATAAAACGGTTTTGTATTTTTTTATTCTGTATGTTTTTAACAAGAAATAAAAACTGCAGAGGTGATCAAATACCACCAAAAGAAAGCTCTATTTGTGGGAAAAAAATTATAAAAATTTCATTTGGGTACATTGTTGTATGACCACGCATTCAGGGTGGTGGTGTGCATTTACGGTGCACGAACAATCGTTTATGGCGCACACCTGTGCGCACTGACGCACACCACTGGTGATAGATCTTTGTGCCCTCTGGCCTTATAAAGAAGACAGATGATCATAAACTTTGCTGACTGGTCTTCAGTTTCCTGTTGCTTTGTTCACTGTGTGCTTTTGAGTTCCTGTTACTAGCCTTGCATCTCTCCTGGCTTTGACCTCAGCTCGCTTAACGGATCTGCCTCTGTCTGCTACCTGTGTATGACCTTGGCTAGTCCCTGACTATGCTCATGATCTCTCCCCTACTGACTTCAGTGTTATGACCCTGCCACTCATTCCTGACTTCATCTTTTGTCTTGCCTGCCTGCTGAGACTTGCTTGCTGTAACCTGCCTTCTGCTGTGCCTGGCTGCTTGATCCAGGTTGCTTCTGTAGGACCAGCTACCCTCATTATCTGGTTCTCATCCACAGGAGTTCCATCACAACAGCACTACCTGTCTTCAGAACAGTTGGAACTCCCTGCTTCTTTGGGCTCAGCATCTGTTACCATGCTCAGGGGGTGTGAAGCACTTATCTGCAAGAGAGCCCTCTTTCTTGTCATTTCGAAATTTCGAGATTAGAGATGGGAAGGCCTGGAAAACTGAAAAATTTGAAAAAAAAAAAATTTGGGGAGTTTTTTCCTAACTTTTTTTCCCATGGCTTCTCAGAGGTCTGGAGCAGCAGCAGGAAAGGTATATGTACAGAAGTTGTGGTACTACAACAAACTGTCCTTTCTAAATGAACACCTTAAAGCAAGGCAGTCACTTTCCAGCCTTCCCTTCAGCCTTCCCTCCAGCCTTCCCTCCAGCCAAGCTGAGCCTTCTCTGGAGCAAGATGAGCAAGATGAGCCTTCCATCCCGGAGGAAGACCCGGATGTGGCTGTCTGGAGCGAGGTACAGTATTTTCTAAATATTTATTGAAAAAACGTAATGCTGTAAAATAGATGTTAATATGGAAAAAAATATAATATTTGATCTTAAAGTGTTTTCCATATAAATAGACAGTAGTGGCCCAGAAAGTTGGGGAGAAAAGAATGAAAACAGCTGGGGTCAGAATGATTGTTTTTTCTATTTATTTTTATTCAATTTGCAACAGTCATGAGCTGAAAATTGTATGATTGATAAACCCAAAACTAAAACTATGTCCCTTTTTATACACAGGATGACATCAGCCAGGACGAGGGTCTGGAAAATGTCAGGCAGGAGGAGGCCGGGGTGAATGGCAGAGAGGACATGGCAGGGGTGAGTGGCAGAGAGGAGGTGGCAGGGGTGAGTTGCAGAGAGCAGGTGGCAGGGCCAAGTGGCAGAAAGGAGGTGACAGGGGTGAGTGGCAGAGAGGAGGTGGCAGGGCCAAGTAGGCATTCAAGGTGCCAGGTGCCTCCCATCCACCTTCCACCAAGAAGGGACAGGAGGGATAGGAGTGTGAGCGAGGCAGCACTGGCCCTGATTAAAGAGGCACAGGCCACACTCCAACAGCCAACCACCCCTGAAGAGGGCTATGCCACCCTCGTAATCAGCAAAATGAGCCAGATGTCAATGGGCCAACGCCTCCTATTTGACCCCCTCCTAATTAGTCTACTCAATAAGGGGGTGATGGGGACAATTACCGAAGCCACGGTAATTTGTAGCCACTGCCATCCTCCTCATGCTCCTTCTCAACCTCCTCCTCCTCCATCTCCTTCACCTTCTTCTCCTCCACCTTCTACTCCTCCACCTCCTCCTCCTCCTCCTGACATGAGTACACCTCCAGAGGCACAGGCTCCAAGCAAGCGGAGAAGGAAGGCTGCAGAGAAGGCTGCAGGGAAGGCAGCAAAAAAGGCTGGAGGGAAGGCTACCAAGAAGACCAGAAAGTGATGGCCTTGCTTCAAGGTGGTCTGACAGTAGGCAGGCTGTTGTAGTACCACAGACTTGGGACATATATCTGACCTGCTGCTGTTCCTGACCTCTGGGAGTCCAGGACCAGATTGGGCTCCCTCCTGTATGTGCTTCTCAATGTCCCAATTTTAGTGTCCACACAGAGTAGCACAAATGGCAGCAAGTTCATACTTGCCTATGTGTTTTTATTCAACCCAAAAATGTAGCTTGTAAGTAGGCAGGTAACTTTAAAAAAAACTACAAAAGGTCTAATTATAAAGAGACAGATCAGATAACAACAAACAATAATTTTAAAATTGTGGTAACTTGACACAACAAAATGAAAAAAATAATCATGGAGATGACTAGAAATTAAATAATAATTAAAAATGCAGATCTGTATTTAAAAAAATAAATGATATATATATATATATATATATATATATATATATATATATATATATATATATATATATATATATATATATATATATATATATATATATATATATCTTGCTATATAAATTAATCAAAAATATTCATTAGATCAGCATGAAAAATGTTACAAAAAGTTAGTCAGAACTCTGTGTGAATATCATCAGCAAAAGAAGTTAACTATTGTTCATTATTGTACCATTCTAAAGATGATTTAAATGCGCAGCATTTAAACGATGCAATAATTTTTACAGCGTGACTAATGTGCTATCTCCATTACGAACGCTACTTTTACCGAAGGTGCGCTCCCGTCTCATACTTTATTCTGAGCATGCACAGGTTTTTAAGCATACACACAAACGTTTTTCTCGTCGTAAACCAGCCCGACGAGAATCACAACGAGAAAATTGAGACTCCCGACGAGAAAATAGAGACCAGGTTCTCTTTTTTTCTCGTCGAGATTCACGTCAGTTTTCTCTACGAGAAACCATACACACGAACGGTTTTCTCACTCTGCCAGCAGTTTTCTTGCTGGTTCTTGCTGAGAAAACCGGTTGTGTGTACGAGGCCTAAGCATTCCACATACTTTAATAATGCTTTCCTAAATTTTGATTGCTTCTAATATATGCTGTCATATTTACCATATATCCACAACTACTGCATATACTAGATTAAATTGTACAAAACTACAGAGAGGGAATTGAGATTTTTGTGAAATCTACTATAAATATTGACTAAAATGAATTAAACAATAAAATACCATGATTTAGGAAAGTGACATGCTATTGTTCGCTCATAGCAAGATCATCTTCAAAACCATAGTGAAAAGCCAGACAAAAATTATACTAACTAATTATACAGTATGCTCAATGCATTGAACATCTTTAAAGTGTAACTATGGGCAAAATAGAAAAATTACATGTATGCTATAGTATATCACTAGCTTTAGCACATCTTTTGTTTTTCTGATGCCCCAGCTAACATAGTTTTGTTATTTTTCACCTTCTGTAACAAAGTTACAACTCTGTTCATTCTTTAATGAAATCACACATCAGTGTAGCAATCTTGTGGTCAGAGCTTGTGGACAGAGTAGTTTGATGGACACATAGGGGTCAATTTACTAAGGCCCCTTTCACATTGGGACGTTTTTCATGCGGTACAGCGCTAAAAATAGCGCTGCTATACCGCATGAAAAATCATGCCCTGTACTCTTCAATGTGAAAGCCCGAAGGCTTTCACACTGAAGCGGCGCGCTAGCAGGAACGCTCGAAAAGTCCTGCTAGCCGCTTCTTTACCGCGGTATAGGAGCGGTGTGTTCACCGCTCCTATACCGCGCCTTCCCATTGAAATCAATGGGAAAGCACGGTAATACCGCCGCAACGCGGGCGGTATTAACCCTTTTTCGTCCGCTAGCGGGGGTTAAAACCTCACCGCTAGCGGCCGAATATCGCGGTAAAAACGATGGTATAGCCGCGCTACAAATAGCGCGGCTATACCGTCACCGCGGCTGACGCTTCAGTGTGAAGCCAGCCTTAGAGTTAAAAAACAGGTAATAAAATATGGTAAAATACTGCATGCTGTAACAATTGTTCAAGTGTTCAATTCACCAAGAATTTTGAGTTGAATTCCGAATGCGGAATTTGTTTGATTTAGCGGTAATTACCGCATTATTTAATGTGGTAATTTACCGCATTGAGCTGACTGTTAAGGAGTGGCCTGGGATTTGGTGGGGTAATCCCAGGCTGTTGTTTGATAAATACCGCTTGTGCTACCTCCAGCAAAACCCTGGCGGTAATTATTGCATGCTTTTTATTGTCTGATCCATTTTTGAATTGGACTTGAGGGCTTTTTTTTCTGTTAATAACGCATAATCGTTTTATTTTTGTTTGTTAATTGAACTTAATTTACTGCATGCGATAATTTATGCAAATAAGTAATATGAGCCTAATCGCATGTGGTAAAGCTTTGTGAATTTACCCCATAAATTCAAATAGACATAATGTAAGGACAAAAAAAAAAAAGCCCAACTTATTTTTTTTTTGGTCGAACTACATGGAATTGTGTCTTTTTTCAACCTGACTAACTATGTAACTTTTTAAGTAGTTACAGCAACAGTTTTTTTTTTCTTTGGGGGGATAAGGTTTATGTCACATTAGTAAAGCTATCCATTGCAAGCACCCCCAGTAGCGTTAAATGATTTTTACTAACCTTGGGTTGGGACTTAAAACAGCTGTGCTAATGTTTTAAGGTTAACTACCCACGATTCAGAAAGAGGTGTGCTTCCTTGGTTTCGGCTTCCGTTTCCATTGACATTGGTTAAAATGGCGTTTGAAGCCAGCTACCCTTGATTCAGAACAAGGTGTAGTTTCTATGATTATAGCTATGATTAAACACTAAATACAGTGTGAAACGCGTCAGCTCTGCCGGTATGCTGTGACATGTAGTGCTGTTTTTCTATCTTGGATTTTTACAATAAAGGCAACTTTTGTTCGGAGTGCGGCTGTCCAGAAGAATCCTTTCTTTTGTTTTGCAATCTCATATGCATTGCCTGCACCTGTGGTCCTGGGGGAAGCATTTTTTCTGAAGATTTCCACACCTGAGCGGTTTTTCTTTCTTGTAGTTTGTATGTATTGAGTATAATAAGTGGTGCATCAGTACGCCGCCTGTGCCCCAGGACGATGGCAGAATAGTGACAAAACGTGTCGGAAGGAGCGACGTGCTGACGTCACCGCACGATACGTCCCG
Source organism: Rana temporaria (assembly GCF_905171775.1). Taxonomy (NCBI): domain Eukaryota; kingdom Metazoa; phylum Chordata; class Amphibia; order Anura; family Ranidae; genus Rana; species Rana temporaria. The sequence goes on from NC_053489.1 coordinate 136,091,130, forward strand.
TTATTGGTTTGCATGGGCGTGTGTACTGCAGCCGGCTGGCTGCAGAATTTTTTACTGATATTGTAATTTTACGCCTTGTTGGCAATTTTGTTTATTTTAGCTTTTATAATAAACAAACCCACCAGATTTTGATTTTTGTATGTCGTTTTTTTCTGAGACATATTGCTATCCCTGAGCCATCAATGGGCTGGTGGAGAAGGATTTCTCAGCTGTGACCCCACTCAGACGGCCCCACTGGTGGAGTGATCGGATTAACCTTTGGAAAAACCGTGAGGAAAAAGACCCTGGCTAGGTGTTAGCCACAGGCCCTAATGGTCTGTGCAGCTGGAAAGCACACATTTCTTTCGGTGGTGGATTCATGGTGTTTGTCCAATGAGAGTCACATCAAGTTCGATAGATTCACATATTGATTCACCTTCTTACCTGAGTTTCTTCTTGCAAAAGAACTTGTACCTTGGATATACTTGAATATTTTCCTACAGGATTTTTTTTCACAGGACTATTATTTCACTTGTTTATTTTGGAGTTGTATATATTTTTCCAATTAGCATCATTATTTGGATATTCAATTTTTATTCACAGGATTATTTACTACATTCACTTCTGTGGGGATATATTTACATATGGGCACAGATTCAAGAAGCAATTGCGCTTGTGTAACCATAGGTTACACAGCGCAATTGCTTACTTGCTCCGGCGTTACGAATGCTCCTGATTCAGGAACATCGTAACGCCGACTGCAGCCTAAAATCTGCGTGGCATAAGGCTCTTATGCCATGCATATTTTAGGCTGCATTCTTGCGATGACCGCTAGGGGGCGCTCCCATTGTGCTCAGTGTATAGTATGCAAATTGCATACTAACACCGATTCAAAATGTTGCGTGAGCCCTGCGTACGCAAGTTACGTTGTTTCCGTACGGCGTGTTTAGCGTAAGGCTGCCCCTTCTAATAGTAGGGGCAGCCAATGCTAAAGTATACCCGTCGTTCCCGCGTCGCGAAATTTGAATTTCACGTCATTTGCGTAAGTGATTCGTGAATGGCGCTGGACGCCATTCACGTTCACTTGGAAGCAAATGACGTCCTTGCGGCGTCATTTGCCGCAATGCACGTCGGTAAAGTTTCCCGACGGAGCATGCGCTCTACGCTCGGCGCGGGAGCGTGCCTAATTTAAATGATTCCCGCCCCCTACGGATTTACATTAGGCACCCTTACGCAGGGCAAGTTTACACAGCGCACACGCAATTTATGGAGCTACTGCTGCATAAATCGCGGGTAGCGCAGTAAATTTGTGGTGGCGCAGGGCAAAAACGTTGCCCTGCGCCTCCGCAAGAAAGGGGAAAATCTACCGGAATCCGGGCCATTGTCTTTACTTATGTATTATTAATTATTTTATTTAATTAATTAGAGCGCAAATATTACTTATTTCCTACATCTATAAAGGGACAGATGCATGACCTGGATGTACAGGAATATTCGTACATCTATTCCTGTTGATTTTTAACAGGCTGCTGTCAGCAGCTGCATGGATCATTTCTCACTCTGGGGCCCCTAAACACATGCAAAACACACACTGTAAGAACCCATGAAATCCTGTGATTGGACACTGGACAGCTCCATCTCTGGATGTGTTCCCGCTCTAAGTCATTCACATCTATGTTTAAAACAACCATTGTAGGGAATAGCCTTGGGGAAGCACAGGGGTTGATTTACTACAACTGGAGAGTGCAAAATATGGTGCAGCTGTGGTAGCCAATCAGCTTCTAATTTCAACTTGTCCAAAGTTTTGACAAAAAAAATCGCAGCTCACCGCCATTACTAGTAAAAAAAAAAATAGAAATACACTAAATCTGCCCTATTTTGTAGACGCTATAACTGTTGCACAAACCAATTAATGATTGCTGATTTTTTTTTTTTATAACCAAAAATATGTATCAGAATAAATTGGCCTAAATTGATGTAGAAATGTTTTTATTGGGTATGATTTATAGCAGAAAGTAAAAATTATTGTTTTTTTTTCCAAAATTTTTGTTTATCACGAAAAAAAAAACTGCAGAGGTTATCAAATACCACCAAAAGAAAGCTGTTTGTGGGGAAAAAAAGGACATCAATTTTATTTGGGTACAATGTCGCACAACTTGCGCAGATGTCAGTTAAAATAACGCAGTCCCGTTTTGCAAAAAATGGCCTGGTCAGGAAATGTGTAAATCCTTCCGGGGCTGAAGCGGTTAATACAATAAAGAAAATATATTTAAAAACAATACTTCCTATCAATCTTGTATAAACAAAAATAGTTGAGAAGTTTTTTTCTACAATATTATTATCCTGTTGGCTGTAAGTTCTTTAATTTCGTTTGCCTATGTCTCTCTAAAAAGATTGCCACTGATCTTTTATAGTGGTTCCCCCAAGAAGACTTCTAGCACAGCATGCAGATTTGTTTGATTGTAAGTGAAATTTACCATGTGGATGTATTAAATGCTAAAAGAGAAATAGCTGTAGGCAGGGGATGCTATTTTATACAGAAATACGCCATGAAGTCAAAAGTGTCAGATGTGTAGTTCCTGAGTTGTTTTGCATAACATTTCTCCATCGTACTGAAAAACAAGTTTCAAAGGTAAGGCACACTTCTGTTGAAAGTCTTCAAGGGGGTATCAAAAATCTCGTAAAAAAAACAACAACATCCTATCTTGATTATATATTATTGTTAATATTAATAGCTAGAATCACATCACTAAATTGTAATGATAACTGAAATGTTACACTTATGCCGCGTACACACCATCACTTTATGTGATGAAAAAAAATGATGTTTTTAAAAACGTCACTTTAATTGACTGTGTGTGGGGGAAAACGTCGTTTTATGTCTTGTAAAAAACGACCAAAAAAAATTGAAGCATGCTTCAATTTTATGTGTCGTTTTTCAAAAGTGCACTTTTTACTTCACAGAAATTGACCGTGTGTAGCAAAAAACGTTGTTTTCTAAGACGTTTTTTCATCCACGCATGCCCAGAAGCTACTTATGAAGCAAGCTTCAATGGTAAAACGTGGTGGAACGTAACCTCACTTTGCAAGATCATTGTGAGAAAACGATGGTGTGTAGGCAACTTCGTCTTTGAAAATTGAAGTTTCAAAAACGTCATTTTTTACTTCACAGAAAGTGTCGTTTTTTTTCATCACATAAAGTGATGGTGTGTATGCGGCATAAGGCTCCTTTCACAGTGAGGAGTTTTTCGGGCCGTACAGCGCTAAAAATAGCACCTAAATATCGCCTGAAAAACTCCTGCCCAGCCTTCTCAATGTGAAAGCCCGGGGGGTTTCACACTGAGGCGATGCGCTTGCAGGAGAGAAAAAAATTTGGAGCCGTATGTATACGGCTCCTTCACCGCTCCTTCCCATTTAAATAGGAAACCGCGGTAATACCGCCCACAATGCGCCTCTGCAGGGCGGTATTAACCCTTTATCGGCCACTAGCGGGGGTTAATGCCGCACCGCTAGCAGCCGAATCCCGCGGCAATTACGATGGTATAGTGCCGCTATTTTTAACGCCGCTATACCGCCACCGCGCTTCCCGCCCCAGTGTGAAAGGAATACTCCTCATATTCGGTTATATATACTTAATGAGAGAAGTATTGTTATAATTGCTTGTTTTTTGTAATTTATTCTTTTCATTGTATTGTACAAATATGAACGGTACTATTATTATGACTTTTGTTATGCCTTTTAAAAACACAATAAATTATTCAAACAGAAAAAAACAAAAACAATAGCACAAATTAAAACAGTTTCTTAATGAATCAGTTTGTTGGCATGCATAGGTGAAACCAGACATAAATACTGGATTATTTATAAAGTAAATCATCTGGGAATGTAGAGATCCTAAAGAATACTTATATTTTTGTATAGACCGAATTTTCAAATAGAATGTTGTAGAATTCATAAGAGAAAGAATCAATTCTCACTGGATATAAGTAACTGCAGTGCATTGAATTGGATGGTGTGAATTTAATGCACAAACTCAATTCCAGCCTTTCTTGTTGTAGTGTTGTGTGGAATATAATGTAGGTTAGGCAATAAATCAATTTACACTTTACTTTCTTACAAAAAAATGTTTTCATTTTTTTATTTTCTTTCAGCCATACAGCAGTTATGGTTCCTTAGACCCCTTTCACACTGGGTCGGTTTGCAGGTGATATAACACTAAAAATAGCACCTGTAAACTGACCTGAAACAGGGCTTTCACACTGACGCAAAATTTATGGTAAAGCGCCGCTTTACCGCCGACACCGCCCCCATCCCTGTGTGAAAGCGGCCTTAATATTCTGTGTCAATAAGGCCATTTACTGCTTTATAAGCCAGATGTGGAGCCATTTAAACACAGCCCTGCCACCAACAATGGTATTTACCTAGACAATCCTTTATTTCTCTATTTTAGGGTTATTTGTAACAATTTCCCAGTGAGAGATGTTGAAACTTTTTCAGTATTTTACAATAGACATGATAATAATTACGTACTTCCCCCCCAAGTTCAAACCTACAATTGTGATTTTTGGGCATTCTTTGTTATAAGCCTAAAAATGGCTTAGACCAGTCCTATAAGTAGTACTGATCTTGTTAATCAGTATCACTTGTGTATTACACAAATATACTATAAACTATATTGCCCAAAGTATTTGGACACCTTCCTTTACATGCACAGGGACTTTAATGACATCCCAGTCTTAGTCCATAGGGTTCAATATTGAGTTGGCCCACTCTTTGCAGCTTTAACAGCTTCAACTCTTCTGGGGAGGCTGTCCACAAGGTTTAGGAGTGTGTCTATGGGAATTTTTGACCATTTTGCCCAGAAGTATATTTGTGAGGTAAGGCACTGATGTTGGGCAAGAAGTCCTGGCTTGCAGTCTCCATCCTAAATCATCCTAAAGGTGTTCTATCGAGTTGAGGTCAGGACTGTGTAGGCCAGTCAAGTTCCTCCACTCCAAACTTGCTCATCCATGTCTTTATGGACCTTGTTTTGTGCACTAGTCCAAATCATTTGGTGGAGGGGGGATTATGGTGTTGGGTTGTTTTTCCAGGGGTTGGGCTTGGCCCCTTAGTTCCAGTGAAGGGAAATCTTACGGCATCAGCATACCAAGACATTTGGGACAATTTCATGCTCCCAACTTAGGGATAGCCCCTTCCTGTTCCAACATGACTGCGCACCAGTGCACAAATCAAGGTCCATAAAGAAATGGATGAGCGAGTTTGGGGTGGAGGAACTTGACTGGCCTGCACAAGAGTCCTGACATCAACCTGACAGAACACCTTTGGGATGAATTAGAGCAGAGACTGCCAGACATGCCTTCTCTTCCAATATTAGTGCCTGACCTCACAAATGCGTTTCTGGAAGAATGGTCAAACATTCCCATAGACACACTCTTAAACCTTGTGGACAGCCTTGCCAGAAGAGTTGAAGCTGGTATAGCTGCAAAGGTTTTGCCAACTCAAAATTTTACACTACGGACTAATACTGGGATGCCAGTAAAATTCATTTGTGTGTAAAGGCAGACATCCCAATACTTTTGACAATATAGTGTATGTGCCTCTTCTGCTGGCTGGCAGATGAAATGCAATTACATCATTATTTTACTTACAAGTCTTTGTACTTTTATTTATATCCATAAAATGCATGCATGTTGTATTATAATCAAACTGCTGTGAACAAACAAATACTTTTGTTTTTCAATTGTGTTATTTTAAATCATTTATACAGAAAATGGATATAAACAGATGATAAAAAGCCTCTGCGCTATATTTCCTATATTTCCTATAGTGCTGACAGTTTAAATCACCAGTTTTTAAACATTACAATGTAAATAACAGGATCGTTATATTGTGCTTTTCCCTAACTACAACCCCCCCTCCCCCCCAGAAAGCAGCAATAATCAAACTGCCAGCACTATAACCAAAATATAATATCTGTTATATAACTGTAGTCAAACAAACCATAATATAACAATACATGGGAAAATTAAACATATACATACAGGTGACAATGTGTCCATTAGACAAGATTGTCCATACAGCGTCCAATTATATCCACATATGATGTTCCGATACAGCGATTCACACATCAATAATCATACACTGGCTGCAGTCTCCCGGGAGGCTTGTGGATGAAGGTTGCCACCGCGATTACTACTTGGGTTTACTAGTGCGTCTGGCTCAGCAGCCATCTAAGGCTGATATCCAGGCACTAACACTACTCCTGTATTTTCTACCAGGGATGCCAGTCCTGGCTCCCCTTCTCTCTGGCACTATTCATCTCCACTGAAGATTTCTTGCCCTAAAGGTTTTTTTACACATTCGTATAATGTTCAGCAGCCCTGTGTAGGAAGTTATCCCTCCTATATTATATACCTATATTTGGATGACATAAATGCTTTAATACTACCTCAAACCATACTTTTGAGACTCCGTGAGGAAGCGCTGCACCAGGCGCGAAACCGGTCGAGTCGGTAAACACTGCAAGCTCCATCTTCTCAGACATTCACATGTCTGCACCTCCATCAATACACAGGACAATCAAACCTTTAAAAATGGGTTGTCGCTTTTGACTAGAAAGCTTTTTTGACCCTACTGTTGAAACTTTGTATGTTCACGTATGACCATTAATATATCTATTCCTGTGTTATTTTGGAGGTACCTTGCATTGTTAAGTTGGTTTACTAGTTAGCTTTGTGGGAATGCCAATTCCCCCTTTTTAATATGAATTGTATATCTTTTATGTTTAAATCAATTGAAAAACATTTTTAGAGAAAAATTTCTCTGTGTGACTATATTCTCACCAACCTATAGTGCCTGAAAAGTTCAACAAACTCGCCCCCAGTTATTTCCTTGTTCATATATACTAGGACGTGGCACATTTCTATATGACCTAATATCCACATGTACACTACATGTGAGGATATTTCTCTATTTTACTTTTTCTCAATCATACACTGGTGTCCACTCTTGGTTCCTCTTCGTATCATAAAGGGTGAACAGCACAAACATATTATATTATATTATAATTATTATTTTATATAATATATTATATAATTTTTCCCTAAATAACAGGATCATATTGCAAGTCCCCATTGGGTAATTGACATGGACAAAGTGCAAGAAGTAGCAACATAAATAGCGTCATAACTTACAGAAACAGAGGATTGTGTATCTGCATTAAACAGCAACTCCAAGCTATAGAATTGCTAATGCCGCAATACTAAAGTCAGAAATGTTATATCATTTAACTTAATCAGGGTATTACTGCAAATAACTGATTGCAGTTCGATTCAGACATCTACCCTGTGCTTTATAGTGGAACTTACACCCCAAAAGTCACAGTATCCAATATCCTTCTTAGGCCCTGTTCACATCTGACGATGGAAAATTGGATCACACTAAAATCGTAGAAAAACATGGAACGCACTTAGGGTACCATTTATTCTTAGTAAAGCAAAAACAGACCAGTCCAGCACACAAGTTCCAGCCCTCAATGGCCTCAATAGAGATGTCAACGGGATGCAGATGTCGACCAATGGCCATGCAACAAGGATCCTGCAGCTCGCTGTAAAATAAACCAGAAAGATCCAAAAAGCTCAAACAACAAAAAGTAACAGCAGCGCAGGATCCTCGTTAGCGAGTTAAAAGTGATTTATTGTACAAGCAAAAATAGCACACTTACATATTAGGTTCTTGACAATCAGCATGGGGTTAGGTGGAAACACCATAGGAAAGCTTGCGAATGTCAGCAGCTGTGATGTTCTAGCCGCCATGAAGGAAACCTGGTTTGGCATCTGTCAGAGAGCCGCCAGTGTCCAGTGTTCTCCACTACTATTCCCTGGCTTGTGGAAACTCTTATGTGCTGTAGGAGAAATGGGAGTGGTGAAGGGGGTGGTAGCCTGTTTCAAAGGCTAACACTTTTGTTTGTCATAACTACCATGACAAAGAAGGTGTGAACCTTTTAAACGTGTTACCGCCCCCTGCACCACCCCCGTTTCTTCTACAGCACCCAGGGGTTGCCACGAGGCAGGGAATAGTAGTGGAGAAAGCCGGACACTGGTGGCTCTCTGACAGATGCCAAACCCGCGGACATCACAGCTGCTGACATTCACAAGCCTTCCTATGGTGTTTCTACCTAATCTCATGCTAATTGTCAAGAACCTAATATGTAAGTGTGTTATTTTTGTTTGTGCTATAAATCTCTTTTAACTCTCTAAAAAGAATCCTGCACTGCTGTTCCTTTTTATTGTTTGATTCATTCTTAATAGCGCCTCAAATGCGGTTAGTGGATGCGTCAAAATAGGAGCTGAAAACATGTGCAACTATGCCCCAAAAGGTACAGGAGCTTCTTTGGTGTGTTTGTCATGCATAGGGGAGCCAATGCAAGTGAATGGACTGCCCTATGTGCAACATGCTGAAAGATGTTAGAAGTTGCACAAAAAAGCAAGCACTTTCCCGCTATGCAAAGTGTGAATGGGGCCTGATTAAAGGTAATTAGAAAGGCTACATTGTGCGAGGAGACATAGTGGTTCTTCAATCAGTGAACACGATGACCTGTATTTTTACAGACTCACGTCCAAGGCCATGCAGAAGCTAAGGATATCAGCAGATATAGCGCCAATACTAGCAGATTAGCTACCAGGCTGAGCGGCGAAGAGGATCTCGGGACTGAGCGCAGGACTTTCGACGGGTCAGGTAAGTAAAACGTGGGCTCGGGGGGGCGGCATCATCAGATGTTTTTTCACCTTAATGCATCCCCTGCCTCTCTCCGTTAGAACTGGGTCACATTAGCTGAGTGAGGGGACAACTCCTTTAAAACGGTAAACAAATTTGCTTCAAATCCAGGGTCGAAATCGTTGGTAAAATTGGGTGCACTAATGGCACAATTGTCAAACGATCTTTCTGAAAACTGTTACGTTTCGGCCAAAATTCTGTGCGTGAATGGCCTGCATAAAGCAAGTTTCTGAACAGTGTTTATTAACACTGTTCAGATGCTCCATTTTTTTCCAGCAGCTGCTGTAAGGCCCCGTACACACGGTCGGACAAAACCGATGAGAATAGTCCGACGGACCGTTTTCATCGGTTCACCTCTGAAGTGGCCGTACGGCCTGATGTATGTACACACCATCAGTTCAAAATCCGATCGGGTCAGAACGCGGTGACGTAAAACACACAACGTGCTGAATAAAATGAAGTTCAATGCTTCCAAGCATGCGTCGACTTGATTCTGAGCATGCGCGGGTTTTGAACCGATGCTTTTCTGTACTAACCATCGGTTTGGTCCGATGGGGCAGCGGTCCATCGGTTCGGTTTTGAAGCATGTTTTAAAATTTTGGACCAAAGGAAAAAAGAGCGATAGCCTATACACACGGTCGGTTTGGTCCGATGAAAATGAACTTCGGTCCATTCTCATTGGACCAAACCGACCGTGTGTACGGGGCCTAATAGTGGCTGTATAACTTTGCTGGCAAATGCTGTAGAATGTAGTAGCAGTGGGGGGAAGGACAGGTTGAGCTACATATGCCTTATGTTCTTTGATGAAGTTTGTTTTGGCATACGTAACACGCCCAATGTCTATAACTAAAGATGGTAGGGTGGCAAAATGCTAATGAAAAAGACTTGGAAGTCATTCAAGTAGGTTCATTCAAACCCCAACAAGAAACAGACATCAAATATAAAAGTCGTACTCTTGTATATATTTGTTTGTATACTTATGTAATATAATGCAGCTATTATTGGTCTAAGCACCAGATGTCAGCTCCATTGCAGCCAAACAAATTGAAGCAATTGTAACATGAGTGACACAAACAGCAATTATTGCTGCAATTACAAAAAATAAAGCAGCCTATATACATGCAAAACATCATTCTACCACTTATGTGATAGTTCATTCTGTTCTGTTTCATGGCTATGCTGTGTATTTCTCTTTCATATCCATTTCTTTAATCTTTAATGAGGCACTAAAATGAGATCATGAATCTGCACAATCTAATAGAGAGCAGCTGTAGCCCTATCCAAAGAGATGTACCCCGGATTCGACTATGTGTCTGTTTGTTTACGATAACCAAGCTGTCTCCTGCCATCGTCCAAATCTATGACATATGCCAAGATAAGGCTGTACTCTCCCTATGGCAAAAACATGTTTAGTCTGGAATTGTAAACTGTTGATGGGCTCTTACTAGTTTATTAAACTCTTGTCAACTCAGGGCTTGTACAACAGTTCAATATCATTTTAGCACTATACTTCAAAAGGCCAGTGGTTAATTGTATAGTTCATTATAAAAATGGTGTCAGAAAAAACATCATTGCTGTTTATCCTGTTTATAAAGATAATGTTGATTTTGTTAGTGATGATTTAGAGAGTGATGCATCAAGATCTGCAGGAAAGACATTACAATGTATTAATATTCTGTCAGGTTGTCTAAATCAGCCTTTTTCAACCGAGGTGCCCAGGCACCCGGGGGAGCCTTCAGATTTCTTCAGGGGTGCCTTGGCAAAATGCCTAAAAATTGCTTTAAAATTGAATGCAAGCCACGAGGTCGACCAAGCCTGCCTTTTAGTCTCACAAAGGCACAGCTTTTTATTGTGCACCATTACAACCTTCGCCTTTCCGGTGCCTATTGTTGATAAGGAGGACAGCGGATGTCAGCACAGCATCCCCTGCCTCTCTCCGTTAGAACTGGGTCACATTAGCTGAGTGAGGGGAGAAACATTGGCATACCAGTCAGTACCAATGTGAAAAGGTATTGTATATTTACTTTGGAAGAATAAATCACCTCTAACCTTGGGCAACCTACATGTGCATTATATAAAACATATGTCTTGTACACACCACCGTTTTTCATGACGAGAAAACTGCCATTTTTTACATTGGTGGTGAAAACGGGTTGTGTGTATGCTCCCGAGCAGTTTTCTCGACTAAAAAACTGCCAGCAAAAAATTGAAACCAGATCTCTTTTTTCTCGTCGTGTTTGTTGTCAGTCTTTTTCTCGTCGCGAAAAACGGTCGTGTGTATGCTTTTCTGAGGGGAAAAAACGCGCGTGCTCAGAATCAAGTATGCAGCCCAAAAGCAAAAAACTTCCCCCTTATAGTCTTGTCGTATGTGTTGTACGTCACCGCGCTTTGGTCGGACATTTTTTTTGCATGAACGTGTGTATGCAGGTCAGGCTGTAGAGGAATCACGTCGGGAAAAACTTAGTTTTTCTTACTGCCAAGAAAAATGGTCATGTGTACTGTTGTGGAAATTTTATAAAGATGCATTTAATATGTATTGTCATAGTGTCACCCAGTGTTAGTACTTCCACAACCCGCTCTAAAGAGCTGACTGGGGCAGTCTGAGGCTGGTTGAATCCCATCTGGTAGTGGAAAATTTCTTGAGTTTAGAGTGTGATGTTTGCGGCGTGGGGATATGTCCGCCGACGAGGGGCCCTCTGTGCATTAGCTCGGACGATTGTTGAGGAGGGGATATGCTCGCTCCGCAAGGACATTAGTGGTTATAGGCGGATGTGCGCCTCTGCTGTGTCTGATCAGCATGGCACGCCTGCAGATAGCCTCCATTCCACCTACAATAATGGTATAATCTAAATATGCGTTATTCTATGGATTGGTGCAAAATAAGGATTCCTATCAGCAGTAATATGAGAGCTTGTGAGCGTTTTTAGAGTCAGGGAAGGCGTCCATGTTTTAAAAGAAATACGGCTTTGTTTGCTAGGAGCATACATGCTTTCCCTGCCCAGACATGGCCATAAGACTTTAGCCAGCATTGTATTGTATTGTATTCATGTATTGTATTCATGTATTGTATTGGACATCCCGTTAGAGGGATGCCCTTATATGGTGTTTCCTGTGTGGAGGGGACATCCACACAGGACATCCATCCTGTGATGGCCCCTCCCATTGAGATCTTTTGATATAATAAAAGAACGAGGGACACTCCCTGGAGGAGTCTTGCTGTGATGTTGAGATAAGAACAGTCTGGTGATGATGTCTCTTGAATTGAATGAATAGGAATCAAATGAAAGGTGAGTGAATTTTTAGCTTAAAAAGCATTAATGCATTAAGCTGAAGTGTATGTTTATTAGAAAAGCAAAATGGCTGTGTGCTCTGCAGACAACCTACTTTGCCACCACAGTACGAGGCATTAGTTTAGTTTTTTGCATTTTAGAATGGGGTTCCTTAACCACTTTAGTCCCGAGCCTGTTTTTCAGACTCTAGGTTTACAAGTTAAAAACAACGTTTTTTTGCTAGAAAATTACTTAGAACCCCCAAAAATTATATTTATTTTTTCTAACACCCTAGAGAATAAAATGGCGGTCATTGCAATACTTTTTGTCACACCGTATTTGCGCAGTGGTCTTACAAGCACACTATTTTTGAAAAAATCCCTTTTTAAAAAAAAGAATAAGACAACAGTAAAGTTAGCCCAATTTTTTGGACGTGGAATGGCGTCAAACTTTTACCCTAAAAAACTTCCATAGGCGAGGTTTAAAAAATTCTACAGGTTGCATGTTTTGAATTACAGAGGAGGTCTAGGGCTAAAGTTATTACCCTCGTTCTAATGATCGCGGCGATACCTCACATGTGTGGTTTGAACACCGCCCACAAATTACTAAAATGGCCCTGTAGGAGCTATAAGCGGAAGTGACGTTTTGACGTCGCTTCGGCCCTGCTATGGTATGGAGATGGGTGGGGGCCATCTTGCCCTCACTCATATCCATACCCAGCCATGGATAGGACCCAATCGCCTCTGCTGCTACCAACGGCTCCGGTAAGCGGTGGAGGGCTTGGGAGAGCAGTGGAAAGGGGGCCCCTCTCCCGCCGCCGATAACGGTGATCTAACGGCGAATCCACCGCAGAGACCACCATTATCGTTAATCAGACAACCGTCTGAAGAGATGGATACCTCGTTTATGGCAGCAGCTGCTGCCATTACCGAGATATCCCTCTTCAAAGTGCCGACATATATAGTCGTGCGGCAGTCGATAAGTGGTTAAGATTTTGCATAATTTGTAAGGGTGTCTTGACTGAAAAAAGGTTGCAAAACACTGGTGTATATGCACAAGATAACTAGAATCTCAAATGCCTGCTGCAGACACATGAGATTAAAACATCCCAATAAAGTGCAGACTGTGTAATTGAAATGTAGAGCACAGATTGTTTTGTGGGGATATAATAAGGTTTCCCATACTTCAACTTTTATGGCAATTCACCACAAATTAATTTTAAATCATAACACACATAGCTGGATTCAGAAATATTTACGCCGGCGTATCAGTTTATACGCCGACCAAACTCTGCGCCGTCGTAAGTTTAAGTGTATTCTCAAACTGAGATACACTTAAACCTAGCTAAGATACGTCAGCCTGTGCTGTCATATCTTAGGGTGCAATATTTAGGCTGGCCGCTAGGTGGCGCTTCCGTTTAGTTTGGCGTAGAATATGTAAATCCCTAGATACGCCGATTCACGAACGTACATGCGCCCGTCGCAGTAAAGATGCGCCGTTTACGTAAGGCGTTTTCCGGCGTAAAGTTATTCCATCAAATAGCTGGCCTAGTCAATGTTAAGTATGGCCATCGTTCCCGCGTCGAAATTTGAAAATTTGACGTTGTTTGCGTAAGTCGTCTGTGAATAGGGCTGGACGTAATTTACGTTCACGTCGAAACCAATACGTCCTTGCGGCGTACTTTGGAGCAATGCACACTGGGATATGTACACGGACGGCGCATGCGTCAATCACGTCGGGTCACGAGTAATTTGCATAAAACACGCCCCCCATCCTCATTTGAATTAGGCGCGCTTACGCCGGCCACATTTACGCTACGCCGCCGTAAGTTGGGAGGCAAGTACTTTGTGAATACAGTACTTGCCTCTCTGACTTAAGGCGGCGTAGCGTAAATACGATACGCTACGCCGCCTTAAAGATGCGGCGCCCTACTTGAACTTCTCCAATGACCACTAGTGTAATGGGGCACTCCACTCACTACGAGTGTAAATGGACACTTCACTGACCACCAATTTAAGGAGGTTCTTTTCCCCTTACTACCAATATGAGGCACTGCAATTTTCACTATCTGTGCTGTTGTTCTCACTATTATTATTATTTGTTTCATTTCATTATCACTGAAATTAAGTTTGTTGTACAGAAATGTGCACACTAATGCCCTATGAGTTGTAAAAGGTGTTTAAAAGGTTGAGAAAGTCTAAGTAAAGTTTTGTAAGTAAATGCAATCAATGGATATGGTCAACAATATTTTCTGTTCCTCAATCACAGCACCATCTTTATAGCTAGTAGCAGTTATTCACAATTAACTGAATAGTTCTGTAATATTGACTACATTTGCAGCTTATCCAACCTTTTCCTTAGTTCTAAAGCATGTTAGGAACATACCTCAGCATTTTGATTGCACCGGTAACTTACTCACCTTAATCTAATCACCATGAAATTTGTCAAGGCAAATGACAATTGTCCAAGAACAAGATAGGAGGTGTGAAATTTGTGAAACCACCCTGTTTTAATCCTATGATTTGGTGTCAGAAAGTCTGCAACTGATGTTTATACTTCGATCAAAACTGAAGAAGCAGCTTGAATAAGCTTTAAAACAATTCAACATTACAAAAAAAGTCCAGTTGAATGTAACTTACTACTAAAGCTATACCATAACCCAAGAAAATTACAACTTTTACAAATATATTCTCTTTATACATTCTAACACTGGTCTTTATGACAAGAATATCCGAGTGGTGGCCTATTGGTGTAATACCTTCTCAAAACATGCAACCGTTTTTGAGAAGGTGTCTAAAAGATCTTGATCAAATTTAAAAAATGCAAAATGTTGTTAGAGGACCCATTCGGACCTGTGCATTGCAGTATAATAAAATACATGCATTACTGTTACAGCCACACACATTTGAGGGGTGTTGTGGTGCTATTAATTGTGAATTGCCCTTTAAATACCTCCTGCCTGCCGTCATTTGTTTATATGGCAGGCATGAGGTAGTTAATCCTCTCTCGTTCTGGGACAACATCATATGACGAAGCATGGTGCAACCCCGATCTCAGTAATTAGCCAATGGTGCAGCTTTTTACCAATGTTATCAGGTGTGTCCAATCACAGCCGATCACATGTAAACAAGGAAGTGCCGGTAATTGTCTCTCCTCACCTCACACTGACACAGTGGCATCTCCTTACAGGGGAAACTGTACAGATAATCAGGGCACTGCCCCAACAGTTCCCAGAAATAATGCCAATCTGTACCCAAAATAGATGCCAATTTGTCCCCATTAATGATGCCAAGCTGTGCCCATTAATGATGGAAGTCAGTGCTGTCTTTCAGTGCCCATCAATGCCACCCATCAGTGCCACCTATCTGTGCCGCCCTTTTATAGCCCATAAGTGCCCCCTATTAGTGCCCATCATTGCCGCCTATCATTGTTCATCAGTGCCGCATATCATCACAACCTATCAGTGCCGCATATTAGTGCCACCTCATCAGTGCCATCTTATCTGTGCCCATCAGTGCAGCCTCATCAATGCACATAAGTGAAGGTTTTTTCATTTTAAGTACTTTTTCTTTTTTTTTTTTCTGCAAAAAATTAAAGACCCTATTTGTGCAGGAAAAAAAATGATAACAATGTTATATGGGTACAGTGTTGCATTACTGCCCAATTGTCATTCAAAGTGTGACAGCACTGAAAGATGAAAAGGGGGTAAAAGTGCCCTGTACTGAAGTGGTTAATGCACTGTACAGTAAAGGGCAGCCACATACCTTGCAATATGTGTTTTTGGTCTGTTGCAGTGTATTGAGTAATTCATGGGCTACCTTAACCACTTAAGACCCGGACCAAAATGCAGGTAAAAGACCAGGCCACTTTTTGCGATTCGGCACTGCATCGCTTTAACCGACAATTGCGCGGTCGTGCGACATGGCTCCCAAACAAAATTTACGCCTTTTTTTTCCCACAAAGAGAGCTTTCTTTTGGTGGTATTTGATCACCTCTGCGGGTTTTATTTTTTGCGCTATAAACAAAGATAGAGCGGCAATTTTGAAAAAAATGCAATATTTTTTACTTTTTGCTATAATAAATATCCCCCAAAAACATATATACATTTTTTTTCCTCAGTTTAGGCCGATACATATTTTTGGTAAAAAAAATTGCAATAAGCGTTTATCGGTTGATTTGCGCAAAATTTATAGCGTTTACAAAATAGGGATTCGTTTAATTGCATTTTTATTAATTTTTATTTTTTACTACTAATGGCAGCGATCAGCGATTTTTTTCGTGACTGCGACATTATGTCGGACACTTTGGTCAATTTTGACACATTTTTGGGACCATTGTCATTTTCACAGCAAAAAATGCATTTAAAATGCATTGTTTATTGTGAAAATGACAGTTGCAGTTTGGGAGTTAACCATAGGGGGCGCTAAAGGAGTTATGTTTCACCTAGTGTGTGTTTACAACTGTAGGGGGGTGTGGCTGTAGGAGTGATGTCATCGATTGTGTCTCCCTATAAAAGGGATGACACGATCGATGCAGCCGCCACAGTGAAGAACGGGGAAGCCGTGTTTACACGCGTCTCTCCCCGTTCCTCAGCTCCAGGGACCGATCGCGGGACCCCAGCGGCGATCGGGTTCACGGGTCCTGCTGGCCCAGTCCCGGAGCTTCGGACCGGGTCGCGGGAGATGCGCCGCGGGCGCGCGCCCGCGACCCACGGCTGGGTACATGTACAGGACGTACCTGTACGTACATGTGCCCAGCCGTGCCATTCTGCTGACGTATATGTGCAGGAGGCGGTCCTTAAGTGGTTAACGCAAGATACTGTATATTAATGCAAAACTTAAAGCGGAGGTCCGCATAAAAAATAAATATTAAAAGCCAGCAGCTACAAATACTGCAACTGCTGACATTTAATAACAGGACACTTACCTGTCCAGGGTGCCCGCGATGTTGGCACCCGAAGCCGAGCAATTGCTCAGCTCTTGGCTGCCCCGCCCCCATTCTCTGTGAGGGAATTTAGGAAGTAAAACATTGCGGCTGCCGGCAGAGGCGTACTAAGCATGGGGCGGAGGGGGCAGGCCGCACCGGGTGCCACACCCTGGAGGGGTGTCAGGCCGACGCCCCCCCCTCCACGAATGAAGAGAACTGTAGCGTGCGGCATGATGGTAGCGCGGTAACAGGGAGGCAGCGCTAGCGGCAGTCTAGGTAAGACACAGCTGAAGCGTGGCTTTTCAGGGGGGGGGGGGGGGGTGTGACTCGTGCGAGCCGCCCGTACCCATACCCGGGACTGCAATTATCCCCTTCTCTGTGGCAGCGCAGCGCCCGCGGCTCTGATAGATACGGCTGTGACTGTCTGACACTGACAGTCACACAGCCTAGGAGCGTGAAGCTGCAGCCGCCTCCCCCTGTGCTGCCTGTGTGTGTAGTGTAACACGCGGCGCGCTGATGATCATCTGTCTGACGGCATTATGGGTCTGAAGGCAAGGGGGGTGTGTGCACTATTGTAAGGGGGGGTGTTCTGTATATGAGGGGGGGGGTGTTCTGTATATGAGGGGGGTTCTGTATTGTGGGGGGGGATGTTCTGTATTGTAGGGGGTGGTATCTGTATATGAGGGGGGTTTTGTATTCTGGGGGGTTCTGTATTGTGGGGGTGTGTTCTGTATTGTAGGGGGGTGGTATCTGTATAGGGGGGTTCTGTATTCTGGGGGGGGGTTCTGTATTGTGGGGGGGGGGGTCTGAACTGTAGGGGTGGGTCTGTATTGTAAGGGGGTTCTGTAGGGGGTCTGTATTGTAGGGAGGGGTCTGCACTGTCCAGAGGTGCAGTCTAATGTAAAGGGGTGCAGTGTAATATAAAGGGGTCCAGAGATGCAGGGTGCTGTGTAATGTAAAGGGGCCAGTGATGCAGGGTGCTGTGTAATGTAAAGGGGTCCAGAGATGCAGGGGCTGTGTAATGTAAGAGGTGCAGGGTGCTGTGTAATGTAAAGGGGTCCAGAGGTGCAGGGTGCTGTGTAATGTAAAGGGGTCCAGAGGTGCAGGGTGCTGTGTAATGTAAGGGGTCCAGTGATGCAGGGTGCTGTGTAATGTAAAGGGGTCCAGAGGTGCAGGGTGCTGTGTAATGTAAAGGGGTCCAGAGATGCAGGGTGCTGTGTAATGTAAAGGGGACCAGTGGTGCAGGGTGCTGTGTAATGTAAGGGGTCCAAAGGTGTTGTGTAATGTAAAGGGATCCAGAGGTGCAGGGTGGTGTGTAATGTAAAGGGGTCCAGAGATGCAGGGTGCTGTGTAATGTAATGGGGTCCAGAGATGCAGGGTGCTGTGTAATGTAAAGGGGTCCAGAGGTGCAGGGTGCTGTGTATTGTAAAGGGGTCCAGAGATGCAGGGTGCTGTGTATTGTAAAGGGGTCCAGAGATGCAGGGTGCTGTGTACTGTAAAGGGGTTCAGAAGTGCAGTGTAATGTAAAGGGGTCCAGAGGTGTAGGGTGCTGTGTAATGTAAGGGGTCCGGAGATGCAGGGTGCTGTGTAATCTAAAGGGATCCAGAGGTGCAGGGTGGTGTGTAATGTAAGGGGTCCAGAGGTGCAGGGTGCTGTGTAATGTAAAGGGGTCCAGAGGTGCAGGGTGCTGTGTAATGTAAGGGGTCCAGAGATGCAGGGTGCTGTGTAATTTAAAGGGGTCCAGAGATGCGGGGTGCTGTGTAATGTAAAGGGGTCCAGAAGTGCAGTGTAATGTAAAGGGGTCCAGAGGTGCATGGTGCTGTGTAATGTAAAGGGGTGCAGGGTGCTGTGTAATGTAAAGGGGTCCAGAGATGCAGGGTGCTGTGTAATGTAAAGGGGTCCAGAGGTGCAGGGTGCTGTGTAATGTAAGGGGTCCAGAGATGCAGGGTGCTGTTTAATGTAAAGGGGTCCAGAGGTGCAGGGTGCTGTGTAATGTAAAGGGGTCCAGAGGTGCAGGGTGCTGTGTAATGTAAGGGGTCCAGAGATGCAGGGTGCTGTGTAATTTACAGGGGTCCAGAGATGCAGGGTGCTGTGTAATGTAAAGGGGTCCAGAAGTGCAGTGTAATGTAAAGGGGTCCAGAGGTGCATGGTGCTGTGTAATGTAAAGGGGTGCAGGGTGCTGTGTAATGTAAAGGGGTCCAGAGATGCAGGGTGCTGTGTAATGTAAAGGGGTCCAGAGGTGCAGGGTGCTGTGTAATGTAAGGGGTCCAGAGATGCAGGGTGCTGTTTAATGTAAAGGGGTCCAGAGGTGCAGGGTGCTGTGTAATGTAAAGGGGTCCAGAGGTGCAGGGTGCTGTGTAATGTAAGGGGTCCAGAGATGCAGGGTGCTGTGTAATTTACAGGGGTCCAGAGATGCAGGGTGCTGTGTAATGTAAAGGGGTCCAGAAGTGCAGTGTAATGTAAAGGGGTCCAGAGGTGCAGGGTGCTGTGTAATGTAAAGGGGTCCAGAGATGCAGGGTGCTGTGTAATGTAAAGGGGTCCAGAGGTGCAGGGTGCTGTGTAATGTAAGGCCGGGTACACACGAACAAACATGTACGGTGAAAGCGGTCCGTCGGACCGTTTTCACCGTACATGTCTGCCAGAGGGCTTCTGTACGATGGTTGTACACACCATCGTACAGAAGTCTGCGCGTAAACAATACGCGGGGCGTGTCCGCGTCGTCGCCGCGGCGATGACGCGGAGACGTGGGCGGGCCTGCCATTTAAAGGCTTCCACGCATGCGTCGAAGTCATTCGACGCATGCGAGGGACGGCGGGCGCCTGGACATGTACGGTAGGTCTGTACTGACGACCGTACATGTCCGAGCGGGCAGGATTCCAGCGGACGGTTTTAAAACACGTCCAGGAATATTTGTCTGCTGGGAAAAGGCCCGGCGGGCAAATGTTTGCTGGAATTCGGCCCGCTCGCGCCCACACACGACCGAACATGTATGCTGAAACTGGCCCGCGGACCAGTTTCAGCATACATGTTTGGTCGTGTGTACGGGGCCTAAGGGGTCCAGAGGTGCAGGGTGCTGTTTAATGTAAAGGGGTCCAGAGATGCAGGGTGCTGTTTAATGTAAAGGGGTCCAGAGATGCAGGGTGCTGTGTAATGTAAAAGGGGTACAGAAGTGCAGTGTAATGTAAAGGGGTCCAGTGGTGCAGTTGTGGAGAGGGGGTACACAGTAGTGTCAAAGAGATATTGAAGGATGCAGGGGGCACAGTGGGGTGTTTTTACATTTTACCGTGGGGGGGGGTGCCAGATATTGGATCCGCCCCGGGTGCCAAATGTTCTAGGTACGCCCCTGGCTGCCGGTTGCCTACTGCACATGCCGAGTCGCTCTGCACGTCCTCACTGGTCCCCGCTGTCTCCTGGGAAAAGTGTGTTTCCCAGAAGACAGCGGAGGACGGGAAGGGGCGTGACTGCCGTGGGAGTCTATGCCCAGAGGTGGGTACAAATCCCTGTATTATACAGGTATCAGCACCTCCCTCCCCCCTGAAAGGTGCCAAATGGGGGGGTTCCCGAAAAGCGGAGGTTCACATTTTGTGTGGACCTCTGCTTTAAAACAGGCTAACTCACTTGTTTTAATGCATTACAACTGGACACAAAGGTTTTAATCTGAGCCGTCGTATCTATGCGCCTGATTCTTAGAATCAGTTACGCATAGATATCCATTAGATCCGACAGGCGTAAGTCTCTTACACCGTCGGATCGTAACTGCATATTTTTTCTGACCGCTAGGTGGCACTTCCATCGAATTCCACGTTGAGTATGCAAATTAGCTAGATTCGCGAATTCACGAACGTACGCCCGACCGACGCAGTAAAGTTACAACGTTTACGTTAGGCTTTTCCCGGCGTATAGTTGCCCCTGCTATATGAGGCATAAGTGCGGCGTACCAATGTTAAGTATGGCCGTCGTTCCCGCATCAAAATTTGAAAAAGTTACGTCGTTTGCGTAAGTCGTCCGTGAATGGGGCTGGACGTCATTTACGTTCACATCGAAACCAATGACGTCCTTGCGGCGTACTTTGGAGAAATGCACACCGGGAAATTCCACGGACGGCGCATGCGCCGTTCAGCAAAAACGTCAATCACGTCGGGTCACAGTTGATTTACATAACACACGCCCCCCTGATCAGAATTTGAATTAGGCGGGCTTACGCCGGCTGATTTACGCTACGCTGCCGCAACTTACGGAGCAAGTGCTTTGAGAATACAGCACTTGCCCGTCTAAGTTGCGGAGGTGTAACGTAAAGCGGATACGTTACGCCCGCACAAAATTACGCCGCTGACTGTAAATCTGGCCCACTGTGTTAATTAAACTGACATTTACACAGCCGTGCGACATTGTACCCAAACAAAATTTATGTCCTTTATTTCCCCACAAATAGAGCTTTCTTTTGGTGGTATTTGATATTTTTTATTTTTTGCGCTATAAACAAAGACTGACACTTTTGAGGAAAAAAAACAATGTTTTTTACTTTCTGCTGTAAAACCTATCCAATAGAAAAGTTGAAAAAAATCAAATGTCTTCATAAATATAGGCCAATATGTTTTCTGCTACATATTTTTGGTAAAAAAAAAAAAAGCACATTTTGATTGGTTTCCGCAAACGTTATAGTCCCGGATTCACAAAGCACATGCGCGTTGACGTATCTTGAGATACGCCGCGTAAGTGCAAATATGCGCCGTTGTATCTGTGCGCCTGACTCAGAAACTAAGATATGCCTGAAAATAGGCTTCATCCGACCGACGTAACTTGCCTACGCCGGCGTAGAGTGGGCGCATATTTACGCTGGACGTATTTGGCTCTTCCATTGATTTTCTCTTCACATATGCAAACGAGGGAGATACGCCGATTCACGAACGTACATCCGTCCGACGCAGTGCGCGTAAAGTCATAGTCCGGCGCAAAGTTATGCCCCATAAAGAAGGTGTAACTCAGCAGCATCCATGCAAAGGGAACACAAGCCGACGTCTTTTACGTAGTTTACGTAGGACGTGAATATGACTAGGCGTAGGTTACGTTCACGCCGTAGGCAGTGATCCGGCTTATCTTAGGCAGTTGTTCTGACGCATTTGTGAGCATGTGCACTGGCATGCGTCCACGGGACGGCGCATGCGCAGTTGGCGATTCGTATCTGTCTGGCACTCGGCCCATCATTTGCATGGGGTCACACCTCATTTGCATGGCTCACACCCACTTCCACATACGTCGGCTTACGCCTAGGAAACACAGCGCAGTTTTGGCAGCACTGGCTTTGTGAATCCAGTGCTTGCCTCTCTGCGCTGCGTCGGCGTAGCGTAAAGGAGATACGCTACGGCGGCATAAATATGCGCCGATGTATGTGAATCTGGGCCATAGTGTCTACAAACTATGGGATATTTTTATTTATTTATTTTAACTAGTAATGGTGGCGATCAGTGACTGATAGTGGGACTGCGATATTGTGGTGGACATTCTGGCAGTGACACTTTTGACACTTTTTTGGGGACCAGGGACACTAATACAGTGATCAGTGCTAAAAAATATGAAGTTACTGTACTAATGACACTGGCCGGGAAGGGGTTAACATCAGGGGCGAGCAAAGGGTTACACAAAAAAAGAAGAGAAAGAGGGTGCACCACCCTTGTGCATTATCCTTAGGTAGTTTTATTAAATAAATAAGTGTTAACTGTGTGCCAAACCATTGTTTTACTATATGAGGTGCTTTTACTAGTGGAAGAAATGAAATGTATTCTCTGTTTTGCAGGGAACCATATTTCATGTCTTTCCTCCTATCAGAATGGTGATCTGCTTTGTTTACATTCTTCCTCTCTGCTCAATGATTGGCGGGTGCCAGCTGACATCGAGTCTGCGGTCCCCACCAGTGCGCTCACGCTGTGCGTGCCCTCTACCCAAAAGAGCCAGATCACGTATATATACTATATATCACAAAAGTGAGTACACCCCTCAGATTTTTGTAAAAATGTTATCATATCTTTTCATGTGACAACACTGAAGAAATGACACTTTTCTACAATGTAAAGTAGTGAGTGTACAGCTTGTATAACAGTGTACATCTGTACCCTCAAAAAAACTCAACACACAGCCATTAATGTCTAAACCCTTGGCAAGAAAAGTGAGTACATCCCTAAGTGAAAATGTCCAAATTGGGCCCAATTAGACATTTTCCCTCCAAGTGTCATGTGACTCCTTAGTGTTACAAGGTCTCAGGTGTGAATCGGGAGCAGGTGTGTTAAATTTGGTTTCATCCCTCTCACTCTCTCATACTGGTCACTAGAAGTTCAACATGGCACCTCATAGCAAATAACTCTCTGAATATCTGTAAAAAAAATTGTTGATCTACATAAAGATGGCCAAGACCCTGAAACTGAGCTGCAGCACGGTGGCCAAGACCATACAGCGGTTTAACCTGACAAGTTCCACTCAGAACAGGCCTTGCCATGGTTGACCAAAGAAGTTGAGTGTATCTTTGGAAAATAGACATATAAGTGCTGCCAGCATTGCTACAGAGGTTGAAGAGGTGGGGGGGGGGGTCAGCCTGCCAGTGCTTAGACCATACACCGCACACTGCATAAAATTGGTCTGCATGGCTGTCATCCCAGAAGGAAGCCTCTTCTAAAGTTGATGCCCAAGAAAGCCCGCAAACAGTTTGCTGAAGACAAGCAGACTAAGGACATGGATTACTGGAACCATGTCCTGTGGTCTGATGAGGCCAAGATAAACGTATTTGATTCAGATGGTCTAAAGCATGTGTGGCGGCAACCAGATGAGGAGTACAAAGACAAGTGTGTCTTTCCTACAGTCAAGCATGGTGGTGGGAGTGTCATGGTCTGGGGCTGCATGAGTGCTACCGGCACTGGGGAGCTACAGTTCATTCAGGGAACTATGAATGCCAACATGTACTGTGACACACTGAAGCAGAACATGATCCCCTCCCTTTGGAGTTTGGGCCACAGGGCAGTATTCCAACATGATAACGACCCCAAACACACCTTGAAGACAACCACTGCTATGCTAAAGAAGCTGAGGGTAAAGGTGATGGACTGGCCAAGCATGTCTCCAGACCTAAACCCTATTGAACATCTGTGGGGCATCCTCAAATGGAAGGTGGAGGAGCGCAAGGTCTCTAACATCCACCAGCTCCATGATGTCGTCATGTAGGAATGGAAGAGGACTCCTGTGGCAATCTGTAAATGCCTGGTGAACTCCATGCCCTAGAGGGTTAAGGCAGTGCTGGGAAATAATGGTGGCCACACAAAAAATTGACACTTTGGCCTCATTTTGGAAGTTTTCAATTAGGGGTGTACTCACTTTTGTTGCCAGCGGTTTCGACATTAATGGCAGTGTGTTGAGTTATTTTGAAGGGACAGCAAATATACACTGTACAAGCTGTACACTCACTACTTTACATTGTAGCAAAGTGGCATTTGTTCAGTGTTGTCACATGAAAAGATATAATAAAATATTTACAAAAATGTGAGGGGTGTACTCACTTGTGAGATACTGTATGAAATATATACGGGATCCGGCACAGAGGCGCCGTTCTGTAGCACTAAAACTGCTATAGGGCGGACCTTAAGTGGTTAATGTGTAAACACATGCGAACACTGTCTAATATCCTATTCACTGTTGGTAGCTGCAATAATCGTTATAGAAATTGTTTTCATGTTGAACATTTTTGCATGCACAATATCCAAAGACTATATCGAGTCAAATTATGCAGATATATTCCTCTGATCATGATGATTACCAAAATAAAATCAAACATGTTATTTCCTGGTTTGCATCTAACATTGATTGGCTCACTAAAAGCTCTCATTAGAAGTTGACACAATTTAGCTCATGTGAAGCAATTAACCCATTATGGAGCTCAGGTGTAATTTGATTTCTATTAAAGGAAGTTTCTTCAATGATACTTAGAATAGAAAAATAGGGGAATGTATGAGTATTGAAACATTGACTAAAGAGACTCATGCATAAAACCTAATTAAAACTGAACTACAGGTATAATCTTAATTGCATAGTTACATCGGCTGCCCTACTGCATACTGACCACAGGGGTTCACTCATGTGGTACCCTGCCATTCACAGAATGCCTTGTATTTTTATAATGAATACAAGGTGTTCTCTGATTGAACAAAGTCAGAGATTGCTTTGCATTCTTTGAAATAATACAAGGCGTTCTGTACATGGTGGTTGTACCAAGCGAACGATCCAGAAGATAGTGCTGATCAGTGGCGGCTAGGGTTGCCACCTCACCCCTTTAAAACAGAACACATATGAATTACACAGGTTCTGTGGCTGATTTAATGCAGGTAAGGCACCAAATGAGTCTAATTACCACCTTAATTAGCCACAGAACCTGTGTAATTCATATGTGATACAGTACTTGTCCTGGCCGGGATTGCCTGGAGGAGCACAATCCCACCCCCTGCTTGTGATTGGAGAAGTCATAAATCCCGCCTCTTGTGTCCAATCTCTGTGCTGTGATTCGTTACAGCACAAGTTGATTTTTGGTAAGGAAGGGTGTCCCTGTTTGGAAGTGTGGTCACCCTACTTAGCCCTTGTTGCATTTCGTAGAAAGCTTCAGAGACTTCCTGGTTAATAGATTTGGGTCGAAGAAACCAGTAAGATACAGGAAGGAGTTAACCAGTTGACCTTATTAGCACACACAACCTGAACTGACCTCATTAAAATTCACACCCTTCACCCATCAACTATGTTTGCACAGCATCTCCAGCATCCGTGAATTTGCCTGGCTTGCCAATGTAGGCTGCCACAGCAGCTATGTTTGCTATGTCCGCATGATAAACTCTCCTGGGCTGCATGCGGCCCATAGGCTAGGGTTGGACACCACCAGTGTAATGCAAGGGCCTGCCTGATTGAATACAGATTGATTAGATAGATGGTGTCTTCTCTTATTCCAGAGATTGTACAATCAGATTGTATAGTGTATGGTCACTACAACACTGCAACTAGTTGTTGAGCAAGTGTGACAAATGCTGGCACAAGATCAGCAACTGACTCTACGATTGATGATGGAGGAATTGGGTATTAGCAAAGACATGGTACGCACCATTGCCTGCAAATATTTGGATAAGCTGAAGATATGTTTCCAGTTTGAGCTGCACAGGCTAACAGACAAACAGAAAGTCCTGTTCTACCAGAGTTGCATAGGACTGGACAAAAAAGGGGTAGAGAAAGGAAGCGCCACCTAAGTGCAGTATTAAAGAGGTTCTTTTAATGACACATTGTAAAAAACACACTTACAAGAAGGTAAGGAAAGAAGGCTCATCTGTAACATCCTGTAGTCCTCGTCCCGGATCCATGGGCTGCTTTAGAGGTGAAGAAAGCAGATTGTGTGGAGTCTTCAGGCCTGTCCTGTGGCCTTCAGGATGTAGTCTGTTCCAGCCTCACAGGTCACGGCCAATAGAAGGAGCAGTGGCTCCGAGCGCGTAGCCCAATCAGCCTTTGTTCTCCCTGTTTGACCCTCCTCCCGGAAGTGTTCCTGGGAAGTAATCACGTGACCTGTCACGTGACCTGTGAGGCTGGAACAGACTTCATCCTGAAGGCCACAGGACAGGCCTGAAGACTCCACACAATCTGCTTTCTTCACCTCTAAAGCAGCCCATGGATCCGTTAGGATCCGCATAGGACTGGACGTTGGATGTCCAATCCGTGTGCGCCAATTCTTGGCTCACCGTGGCGTACCTGTTCTCGATCCTCCACTGTACTCCCTTGATCTGGTGCCTCTGGCACCTGCGGACTTGTTTCCCCACTTGTTGAGCATCATGAAAGGCGCATGTTTTCCAGCTGTGGCGGCAATTGAAGAATGTGTCACAGCAGTTCTGCGATCCATTCCTAAAGAGTCCGTTGCTGAGAGTTTCCAGAAGCTTGATGAAGGTTGCCAAAAGTATGTTGTGAGAGATGGCGATTATTTTGGAGGACAATCAAGGTAATTTGTTGGTATCTTTTGTTTTGTTTGTTTTCTGATACCATTCACCAAACTTTTTGGACACACCTTGTGTATGTATTCTTTTTATTCCTTTATAAAGTAACCATAACATTACAACACAATCAGAAGCCCAAGCGACTTCATAAAATACATTTTCACTTAGGGGTGCCCTCACTTTTGTTACCAGCGGTTTAGACATTAATGGCTGTGTGTTGCGTTATTTTGAGGGGACAGCAAATTTACGCTGTTATACAAGCTTTACACTCACTACTTTACATTGTAGTAAGGGGTAATTTATTCAGTGTTGTCACATGAAAAAGTATAATAGAAAATTTACAAAAATGTGAGGGGTGTACTCACTTTTGTGAGATACTGTATGTGAGGGTTTACATCCACTTTATTAAGAGTGGAGAAGGGAAGGGCGGGAAGGGAAGGAAGGAGGGGGGGGCACCAGGTAGGTAAACAGTCTCCTAAATCAGGTCACTATATGCACCAAACATATTTTTAGACTCAGCTATTATCTTGTCAAAGTAGCTTTGACATGACTGTTTTGCATGTAGCCTGTCTAGAGAGCAGATATGTGGGTGGGTCTCAGCCTGCCCTCTCTCTACAATTTGGCTTTGACTAGACTCTAGGGAATCCAATGAAATGTATAGATGAACAGTTCATTCAGTGATGCAATTGATTTGACAGATGATTATCCAATAGATCTTCCTGGTATGAGCTCACAGAGCACTTACCTTAGCCCAAAAGGGTAGTAGCGCAAATCCAGAGAGGCCAGTCACACATCGTTTTGAGCTACTACCCTTTTGGGCTAAGGTAAGCGCTCTGTGAGCTCATACCAGGAAGATCTGTTGGATAATCATCTGTCAAATCAATTGCATCACTGAATGAACTGTTCATCTATACATTTCATTGGATTCCCTAGACACTATATACTAGGAACCTCAATGTCCATTAACACCGTGTTATATATGAACTTATTAGGCAATTTTTGCCATTGTAGCACTTAGACACTTTTATCTTCACTCAGGCACTCTAGTATTATTCTCTTTAAAGCAGGGCAGCCATCACAAATTTTGGAGCCCCTTACACAGCTTTAGGCAGGGCCCCCCTGGAGCAGAGAACCGGGGGGGGGGCCTCCTCTCTCCTGCTGCGAGATAAGCGGGGGGGTTGTGGAAAACAAAAGTTTCATTTCATCTCTTCTCTCTCCTGCCGCGAGTTGCTAAAGTCAGGCGAGGAGGGGGGGCGCAAGTTGCTAAAGGGGGGGTCAGATAAAAAAACGAGGGGGGTGGGCTCCTGCCACAAGATTCTGAAGGTGGGGGGGAGTCAGACGAAAAAAAAAGGGGGGGAGGCCGGGCCCCTGGGGACCATCGGACCCCTTACAGGTGTAATGCCTGTACCCCCTGATGGTGGCCCTGCACAAAAGACAAAGATTAAAGTGAGAATATACATGACACTTGTAATTATACAATATTTGTTTATGCCAGAGTTACGTGGGGACTATTTATTAAAGATTCACCAGGCAATTCATTCAGTAAATTTTTGCCCAAGAGATTCTTTCCAAATGTATATGGGCAGGACTTTTTTCTCAAACAATAGGTGCTGGAACTTAACCACAACCCCACAAAACCCCTCCCCTACACACACCCTCCAAATCACATCAAATAGTGGGTGTGGTCAGTCAAATTTCACGAACAGTAGGAGGGTCTTAAAGGGGCATTAAATACCAGGACCGCAATACATACAGAGTGAAGAGCTAAGCTTCTGTGTTTACATGTGATTGTGGTGAGCAGGCACCTTGCTTGAAACACCATAGCTTCTCTGTTCCCCAGCCACAGCAGGTATCCAACATTTTGGGGAGTTGACTACCCGTTACTCCTGGCACACATGGTGTTTCCTTCTGTTAGCTCATACATCTTGTAGTGCTATAAGAAAACAGCCAAATAATCCACATCTGGGGAAACAAGAATGCTACACACTCAGAAGTGTGGAATACATGCAATGGTGAGGGGGAAGGCATTGCAACAAACGGGTTGTCGGAGAAGAATATATCTATACTGTTTTTTTTTACAGGCTGGGAATGAAGGTGAAGGGCAGGGCATGAAATGTCCCCGCCCCCACCACCTATGGGACTGTGTCATACAAATAAATTAAATTAAAGTTTAAATATTTATAAAAAGAAAAAAAAAATATTATTACTTACCTTCTATTGGCTGAGTGTTTGTTGTCAGTTGCCCCAAACAACGGTCCTCGAGCAACATATAAAAAGAAAGGGGATGCGTCATTAAGGGGCAGAAGAGCGGAGAAGATTTTGGAGAAGCACATCCCACCCTCCCTCCCTGTCGTGGCCTGTTTTATGAGGTTTTAATCCCTTCTTGTAAGAGGATGGTATAATTCATATTATTATTAGCTTGAGCTTAAATGGCTAAGCTATTTTTTTATTGTTATAAAATACATATATGGTTATAATCTAATTAAAACTGATTTTAATATATTTAATTTGACTATTGAATTTTGTTTTAAGAAATTGTTTAATAAAAATAACAATTTATTTATACCTATAAATAAAGGCCACGGCCATTTCATACCACAGGTTAATCTGGAAGTATTATTTATTTATTTATTTATTCATAGAATTATATGAATATTAAGCTTTGAAAATGTTATGACTACTGTCCCATTGTGTATAAGTGACCCTGTGTTGGACAGGGTTACTTTAAAAGAACATACTGAGCTAAAGAACAAAACTGTTCCCAGGACTTACCAACTGGAAAAACTGAACAAGTTAAAAGAATATAGTGATAAAGGAACACCCTGGGTAACTTCCCACTGTGTATTTTGCCTATGGCAAACTTTATTTCACCTTGTTACAACAAAGGCAGTTCATCAAGATGCTTTAGATAAAAAGCATTAGTAGGCAGACACAATTAATTCCCAGACAGTTCTGTACAAAACTGCAATATAACAAGTGAAAATGAGATTTGACGGCTGAAAACATCATCAGAAAACCATGTGTTACTAGAAATTGTAACAGAAATATTTGGATGGGGATTACTTCTGAACAGTTGTCAGTGTCTGGGAAATCTGAGAGAAAATGAGTGTTAATATGCAGCAGATGGCTAGTGATGGTTGATCTTTCATAGAGGAAAATGGAAGTAAGTTTAGATGCATCTCAGAACTTCTTTAGGAGGTAAAGAGGTCCAAGGAAAAACTAAAATTACACTAGTGGTCCCACTACTTTTATTACTGTCCGAAATGGTGGGATGCCGTCTTTGCGGCAACACGCTGATTCCCAAAAGTAGTTCATGCACTACTTTTGGTGACTTTGGAGGCGATATCAATAGACATCTGTGCATTAAACTGCACAGATGTCTCTCAAATCACCCCCGATGTCGGACAGAAGTGCTGGTTTGAATTTGTGCGAGTTCCACAGCTTCAGCTGAACTCGCATGATCTCAAACCTGCATTCAGTGTGAACCTAGGCTCAAGGAAATATTGCAGCTTTGTAAGAAAAAAAAGGTTGGGGTCATGAGTAGGACTGATAGATTAATCAACTATTACACTGCAGCTTATCTGCTGTGCCCTCAAGTTAAATTCTGGGGTCAATCTAATGTCTGTCTGCCACTAATGGTAAAGACAGGCCTCTTAGACTATGTGGGCCGGATTCACAAAGACTTACGCCAACGTATCTACTGATACGCCATCGTAAGTCCAAATGTGCGCCGTCGTATCTATGCGCTGATTCTTTAAATGAGATACGCCTGAATTTTGCCAAGATACGACCGAGGTAAGTCTCCTACGCCATCGTATCTTGGGTGCATATTTACGCTGGCCGCTAGGGGCACTTCCGTTGATTTACTTGTCGAATATGTAAATGAGCAAGATACGCCGATTCACAAACGTACTTGCGCCCCTTGCAGTAAGCTACACCGTTTACCTAAGGCGTACGTCCGGCGTAAAGATAAAACACCTCTATAGGTGGCGCAGCCAATGCAAAGGTATGGACGACGGAACAGCCGTTGGATTTTACGTTGTTTACGCAAGTCGTACGTGAATGGGGCTGGGCGTAGGTTACGTTCACGTCGTTGCCATTGAGCCGTCGTATCCTACTGCGTAAATTCGACGTGATTCTGAGCATGCGCACGCATGCCCTGTTCATTCGGCGCTTCATTTACATGGGGTCACGATTCATTTCAATACAACACGCCCGCTACCAGCCTACTTTGAATTAGGCAGGCTTATGCCGGCCCATTTACGCTACACCGCCGTAACTTAAGGAGCAAGTGCTTTGTGAATACTGTACTTGCCTCTTTATGTTACGTCGGCGTAGCGCATATGGGATGCGCTACGCCCGCACAGAGATACGCCGATCTCTGTGAATCTGGCCCTGTGAGTTTATGTTTATAGGTGCCCAACATATACTGTGACTGGTATTGTTGTTTGGTAAATTCTGGGGTCATGCCGCGTACACACGATCATTTTTTGGCATGAAAAAAACAAAGTTTTTAAAAAATGTAATTTAAAATGATCGTGTGTGGGCTTCACATAATTTTTCGGGTTCTAAAAAACAACAATTTTTTTTTTGCGAACATGCTGCATTTTTTAACGACGTTTTAAATGATGTTGTTTTTCGGGTTGTAAAACATGATCGTGTGCTAAAATGACGTTAAAAACCCGCGCATGCTCAGAAGCAAGTTATGAGATGGGAGCGCTCGTTCTGGTAAAACTAACATTCGTAATGTAGTAAGCACATTCATCACGCTGTAACAGACTGAAAAGCGCGAATCGTTATTTACTAACAGATAATCAGCTAAAGCAGCCCAAAGGGTGGCGTCATCTGAATGGAACTTCCCCTTTATAGTGCCGTCGTACGTGTTTTCCCCCTGTGCCAGAGCAGAAGTGGAAGGACCTTGATTGTCACGTGACTGGCCAAAAGACAGCTGGCTTAAAGTGTCATTGGAATTATAGGAGCTGCCTTTGCAAGCATCCTTCTGAAAATGCTAGATGCTTGGATTTATTTGACTTTGATGTGCTTTAGTCACGGTCCTGAAACAAGCATACTGTCAACGAGCGTCAGAAAAGTGTCAGAAATACTTATCTCCATACTAGTTTAGGATCAGTGACAGCATTGAAATCAAAACATTAGAGCAGGGGTAGGCAACCTGGGGCCCTCCAGCTGTTATGGAACTACATTTCCCATCAGGCATTGCAGGGCTGGCAGTTACAATTACGCCAAGAGGCATGATGGGACTTGTAGTTTTGTCACAGCTGGAGGACCCCTGGGTTGCTTACCCCTGCATTAGAGTGACAGGCAGGGAGCTAACATTCCAAAGGAAAGGGTCTTCAATAGTAGCCTCCATTAATCTCCTGTGACAGTGTCCCTTTAGACAATTTATTTTTGGCTTACTATTGGTAGATTATTTTCATGAAATGAATCTCAGAGAGGTTTAATAAAATGTGGGGAAAAAACAACCATAAATATCCTAAATGAGCAGTTATTGAGCAATTAATTTGCTATTACCACTGAATTCTTTGAAGAAGGGAATAGGTTACTCACTAATACTCTCTGTAAAGCAATTAAAATATGGCATTATGCAATTCTGGGAGATCAATCACTCAGTTGCCTGGCTGCAAATCTCATATATAGCAGCCCACATGAATTGTGATTTGATGCAAATTAGGAGATCAATCTCAGGAGATTTTACTGTGAGCTGAATTGATTAAAACTGTCTGTGTATCCCTAGCCTTAAAGCTTGCATACCAAGCTCCATTAACCTATATGGCCATTGCCTTGGTGAGTCTGGGACAATAGTCATTTTATGATGGTGCATCTGTTGTACTGTCCGAGGATTACCTGTGGATCATTTCAGTGTTTTCTAGTGAAGATCAGACTCAAACTTTTCAAATAATAGTTCAAGTTAACCTATAACAGCAAAAGGCAATTTATCTTGCAAAATGATGTGCGGGAAATAGACAAGGCGACCCTTTCTTCTACCATTTTCTTTCTCTTTCATCTTTTTTTTCTCATCTGTCAGTTTAGACTCTATATGCTGTGTACTAGAGCCAAGACACACTATTAAGACAAGTAATCAGTTCTGCTTCTAGGAAATGTTATATTTTCCACAGTATTTGTACATTTCAGATGTTTTCTTCTGTCCACATCAAACAATGATAAAACTGTTCAGCCATAAGGCATGAATAATGTCATTTTATTTTCTTCAGACTACACAATGACAGGTGTAAAACAGATTTATCTTTGACAAAAATACATATCAGTAAACACAACATTGCAATTAAATAAAAAATAAATAAAAATTCTGATATCTATTTTTCCTGAACCTGAGGAAGTGAAGCTGGCTGTGCAAAGACAAGAGGTACTCCCGCGCTGTCAGAAGATCCTACTAAGTGAAACTGGGGCGCTGTTTAAGCTAAAGGGGACACTGCTGCAGACACCTAGTGATCTATCCTAAATAGAAAAAATGTGTCAAATGAAAAAAGGTGATGGTGTCTGCGCTGTGTAACAGAGACAAGGGGGGGAGGGGAAAGGAGATAGATAATGTGACTATAATACACTCTATTAGCCAGATTTAGAGACAGGCGCATCTTTAGATAGGCGTAGCGCATCTCATATGTGCTACGCCGACGTAACATTGAGAGGCAAGTACTGTATTCACAAAGCACTTGCTCCCATATATACGCCGGCGTAACGTAAATGGGCCGGCGTAAGCCCGCGTAATTCAAAGTAGCAAGGCAGTGGGCGTGTTGTATTCAAGTAAATAGTGACCCCATGTGAATGCATGGTCGAACGAATAGCGCATGCGCGCGCATGCTCAGAATCAAGTCGCAAATACTCCCTACGATACAATGTCACAATTCGTACGACGTGAAACCTCACTTACCCCCAGCCCCATTCACGTACGACTTACGTAAACAACGTAAAATCCGACGGCACTTCCGACGTCCATACCCTAAATCACTTAGACCGGCTTTTTGGTGGTTTAACTCTCCGCCGGAAAAAAGCCTTACGTAAATGACGTAGATTACAGCGACGGGCGCAAGTACGTTCGTGAATCGGCGTATCTAGCTCATTTACATATTCAACGCATAAATCAACAGAAGCGCCCCTTGCGGCCAGCGTAAATATGCACCCAAGATACGATGGCGTAGGAGACTTACGTTGGTCGTATCTTGGCAAAATTCAGGTGTATTTCATTTTAAGAATGAGCGCATAGATACGACGGCGCACATTCGGACTTACGACGGCGTGAATCTGGCTATATATGCATAAAAACGTGTCTATATAGACTACCAAATATTTCAAATCTTTGCCTGGATCGATAAGTGAAACAAATATCTCGGAAAAACATAAATTACAATAAAGTGAGTGCCACACTATACACAAACAAATAAATAATGCATAAATATATAGAATTGATATAATAAATAAATGTAAGAGTCAAGTTTAATCAGCATAGAATACGTGCAAAAAAAATATTATATATAATAATATAATATAATAAATAAATATATATAGGAAAGGTTCTGAGTGGTGGTCCCAAAAAAACAAGTGTTGAGAAATGCTTCAGTGTGCAAAGGACACCTCTTGTGACCTCTTAGCAGTTTTACCTCACAGCTGTAGCTCTAAGGACCTGATAATTCTCAAGGGATATACATCCGATAATATAATCAGCCAGATGGTAGGAAACCTAAACCAGTGAGTATCTAACTTAACTCTTACACCAGCTAGACTGAATGCCCATCAGATATAGAGAGATTCTCTGAGTGGTAAATGCAGGAAACCAGCACACGTGTTGGGGGGTAAAAAACTCCAAAAGTGCACACACCTCAAGTGATGCCAAGCAGTTTACCTCAAAGCTGCTTTAATGACAGCTTATAGAACCTCATGTAACACAGCAGATACTGCGATGAGCTCATATGCGGTCAGGGGACTGAGTCACTTTCGGATGATACCATGTGGAAAGAAAAGGGATGTATATAGTGTAACTCTGTTACCCCAAAGTAGACTCAGATGGTAAACACACTACTGCACTCACATGGAACAATGAATAGCGGGCTTGTCCCCACGAGCGCCGAGCTCGCAAAAATCCTTATGTTCCTTTTAGATCTCTCCTACTCCCAGTGTACAGTAAAGCGTACTCGAAGGGTGGCAGTATGGTCAAGGAAAAAAGGAAAGGAAGCACATTGCGTAATCCCATAAAAAATGGTGCACATTTATTGGTAAAGAATGGTAAAAAACACTCACATATACTTCAACTATATGATCGTGACACTTGCAAGCTGCCTGCTGTCAGAGTGCTGGGTCTAGTGCTCCAATCCAAGCTGGCTGTGGCACAATATGGCAAACTTGAATACAAAGAAAATGCAATGCCAGATATGCCAGGAACCTGCTTTAATGACAGGACTTTAGAGGCACAGCATAGAAGACATACATTTCATAAAAGATAATCTTTATTGTACAAAATTCATAAAAACAGAGGCCACATGTCCTAAAATGGATCCACAGATAGATGTTGGAAAATATCCATCTATTTTTGGATCAATTTTAGGCCTTGTGGCCTCTGTTTTTATAAATTTTGTACAATAAGGATGATATTTTATGAAATGTATGTCTCCTATGCTGAGCCTCTAAAGTGCTGTCATTTAGGCAGGTTCATGCATATCTAGCTCTGCATTTTCTTTGTATTTACAATTCAAATCTGGCTCAAGCCAAAATTTCATTTTATTATGGCAAATTTAAACTTACCTCCAGGCTGTTAGTTGCCGTCTCCTCTGCTATTTCTATCAGGTCCTCCTAAGCCATTGAGTAGCCTGTGATTATGAAACTTCTGAAGATGTGCACAAGAGTTACATCCTCCCTGGTACTAGGCTCTTACATGTCAGGAATGAGTTGGAGTGTACACTGCCCTGTGTATTTGCCAGAGGCAGCATATGCTAAATAAAAAAAACGCTTACATTGAGAAGCATTATTTATTTTAAATGATAAAAACACACTTTATCAATAATTTTTCCTCCATTATTTTTTTATCATTTCTAAATACTGTCAAGTTAATGTTGCCTCCTGGTGAACACATGAGAAGTATTGCTCCCTTCTCCAAAAGCTGATTTGTACTCAGTTTGGGTTTTCAGCTTTTTCGCCAGCATGTTCATACTTTTTGTGACTGTATTAGCCATAGTACTGACGATCACTTTCTTTTTCTTTTCCCCTTACATTTTCCAAGCATAAAGATTACCCAATCACATGCAAAGGAAGAAAAAAAACAGTCAGCAGAGCTTTACCTCACTTATTGAGCTGTGGGGAAAATCCCCTTGCAGAGAG
Source organism: Rana temporaria (assembly GCF_905171775.1). Lineage (NCBI taxonomy): Eukaryota > Metazoa > Chordata > Amphibia > Anura > Ranidae > Rana > Rana temporaria. The sequence continues at coordinate 136,127,422 of NC_053489.1, forward strand.
CAACTGCATTGCAAAGAGAAGTCTGTTTGCCTTTAGTAAATCAGCTTCAATATGTCCAAAATAAGACAGCTTCAATCTAGTCACCAGGGCTCCTAGTTGGGTTGGGTTTAATCTGTTTGTTTGTTTTCCTTACTGCCTATATCTTTCTTAGGCCTTGTACACACGATAGGTTAACCAGAGGACAACGGTCTGATGTGTGGGCCCCATAGGTTATTTAACCATCGGTTAAAAAAAAGCCAACTTGCTTTAAATTTAACCAATGGACCGCTGCCCCATCGGACCAAACCGATGGTTAGTACAGAAAAGCATCGGTTAAAAATCCACGCATGCTCAGAATCAAGTCGACGCATGTTTGGAAGCATTGAACTTCGTTTTTTTCAACACGTCATTGTGTTTTACGTCACCGTGTTCTGACACGATCATTTTTTTAACTGATGGTGTGTAGGCACGACGGACCATCAATCAGCTATATCGGTTAACCGATGACAACGGTCCCTCAGACCGTTCTCATCGGATGGACTGATCGTGTGTACGAGGCTTTAGAAGCCTTCTACAACACTAAGCCCCGATTTACACTATAACCTGCATGTAAAATCGCTCAAGAACCTATACAATTCACATGTGATTAAGTGTAGTGTAAAATCTCACTGTATCATACTAAAAAATTGCAAGCAAATTTGCACCGCATGGCTGTTTTGTACCATGCGATCACTTACGGCCAAAATGCACTGCATTTGTGATGCTTTTGGGGTGTCGTTAACTTTGTATTGACCCCCTCAATGGATCACAAACACAGTGCGACTGCAATACGGTTCAGGAAACGCACAGGGATTGCTGCATTTCCCACATCTCATATCTGTGAACCTGGACTGATGCTCAAAGTCATCGCTGCTATTCTTATCTTGCTTCTTCGTTGTTCAGCTCTCATTTCTATAGAGAGTGGCAGAAAAATACAATAGACTGCATAGTTTTGTTCTTGGTTCTTATATACACATTAGTATGTTAAGATATTTTCAAGTTCTTACATCCTTACTCTTGTAAGTGCCAGTCTGAATCATATTTCTTGACTGTTGGATCCATTGGACCAGATTTACAAACGAGATACTACGGCGTATCTCCAGATACGCCGTCGTATCTCTGAGTTGCGCCGTCATATCTATGCGCCTGATTCTTAGAATCAGTTACGCATAGATATCCATTAGATCCAACAGGCGTAAGTCTCTTACGCCGTCGGATCTTAACTGCATTTTTTTTTGGACCGCAAGGTGGCGCTTCCGTCGAATTCCGCGTTGAGTATGCAAATTAGCTATATATTATATTATATATATATATTCCCGAACGTACGCGCGGCCGACGCAGTAAAGTTACGAAGTTTACGTTAGGCTTTTGCCGGCGTAAAGTTGCCCCTGCTATATGAGGCGCAGCCAATGTTAAGTATGGCCGTCGTTCCCGCGTCGAAATTTTAAAAAGTTACGTCGTTTGCGTAAGTCGTCCGTGAATGGGGCTGGACGTCATTTACGTTCACGTCGAAACCAATGACGTCCTTGCGGCGTACTTTGGAGCAATGCACACTGGGAAATTCCAAGGACGGCGCATGCGCCGTTACCGAAAAAACGTCAATAACGTCGGGTCACAGTAGTTTTGCATAAAACACGCCCCCCTGATCCAAATTTGAATTAGGCGGGCTTACGCCGGCCGATTTACGCTACGCCGCTGCAACTTACGGAGCAAGTGCTTTGAGAATACAGCACTTGCCCGTGTAAGTTGCGGAGGCGTAACATAAATCAGATACGTTACGCCCGCACAATTTTACGCGGCTCTACGTGAATCTGCCCCATTGTTTTTAATACATGATCCAAGGAGGCAGAAGCTGTATTTTACTTTTAGATCTTAACCATCATCTCTGAAGTTAGCTATCTTCGTTGTTGTCATAAGCTTAGCTTTCTTGATATTTAGCTAAAGTTCCATCTCTTTGTTCTTTTCTTTAAACTTCTTAATGAAGCTCTTGAGTCTATCATCTATAAACACATTGAATATTCTTCATGTACAGTATCTTCCACCAATATTAAAACTTTTATCATGTTTCTCTAGCCTTGCTTTTTTTTAAAAAAACTGGTTAAATAAGTTTGATGAACGTATGCAACCTTTTGTAACATTTTATGATGTGAAACCAGTCTGTATTTTCATTTTCTGTTATGCCCATGACTTCTTGATTTGTGTGGATGTTCTTTACAAAAACTATGAGATGTTCACTCATTTTCCCGAGGGCTGTCCATAAGTTCTCATGGATGACACAGTGAAAAGCTTTGTTGCAATTGGTGAAATACATCTTGAGTCTTGACTTACATAGTTACATAGCTAGTCAGGTTGAAAAAAGACACAAGTCCATCAAGTTCAACCATAAAAAATAAAATAATAATAATATCATACAATCACATATACCCAATTCTATACCCACAGGAAGGCAAAACAAAAAAAAAACAGCAAAGCATGATCCAATTTTCTACAACAGGGGAAAACATTCCTCCCTGATCCTCCATGAGGCAATTGGATGTTCCCCAGATCAACTTTACCTATAAATGTTAGTACCTAGTTATATTATTTACATTTTGGAAAGTATCCAGGCCTTTCTTAAAGCAATCTACTGAGCTGGCCAGCACCACATCTGCAGGGAATCTATTCCACATTTTCACAGCTCTTACTGTGAAGAAACCTTTCCGTATTTGGAGGTGAAATCTCCTTTCCTCTAGACATAAACAGTGCCCCCTAGTCCTCAGTGTTGACCGTAAAGTGAATAACTCAACACCAGGTTCACTATATGAACCCCTTATATATTTGTACATGGTGATTATATCTCCCTTCCTTCTTGTACTCTTGGCTTTTCAATTATCCAGCATGCATCTTCAATAATCTTTGTTGTTTCTCTGCATTTCCTAAATCCAGCTTTTACATCTGGTAATTTTGTTTAAATGAAAGTTTCTAGTCTCTGCTAAATACTCTTTAGCATAATCTTGCTGGTGTTTAATATTTGGGAAATTGTTTTTCAAAGCCTCCTTTCTTTTGTATTGATATATAAGCTGACTACCTCCAATCTGTCGGCCATTGTTGGTTTTCCAAACTTGTTGGCATAGGTTGGTCAGCACGTACAATAATTCTGATGTAACGGTACCAATTCTGATTTAATTTATGGCAGTAATCTCAGGACCAACAAAATAATAAAACAAAATAAAGTACATTTTTTTTCCTTTCCCTTATATTTTTTAGCTTGTTGGTGTAATCTTTTTGGGGGGGAAAAAGTAGTAGGCTTTTGATTTAAGTGGCTAGTCTTTTAGGATGTATGCACATATAGTCAGATTCAGAGAGACTTACGACGGCGTATCAGTAGATACGCCGTCGTAAGTCCGAATGAGCGCCATTGTATCTTTAGGCGTAATTTGGAAACCAGATACGCCTGAATTTGGCCAAGATACGACCGACGTAAGTCTCCTACGCCATCGTATCTTGGGTGCATATTTACGCTGGCCGCTAGGGGCGTGTACATGGATTTACACGTCGAATATGTAAATGAGAAAGATACGCCGATTCACGAACGTACGTACGCCCGTTGCAGTAAGCTACGCTGTTTACGTAAGACATACGCTGGCGTAAAGATAAACCACCAAAAAGATGGCGCAGCCCATGCAAGGTATGGACGACGGAACAGTCGTTATATTTTACGTTGTTTACGTAAACGTACGTGAATGGGGCTGGGCGTAGGTTACATTCACGTCGAAAGCATTGAGTATTTGCGACGTGATTCTGAGCATGCGCGCGCGTGCGCCATACGAACGGCCTTCATTTACATGGGGTAATGGTTAATTTAAATTTAGCCCGCCCACTACATGCCTACTTTAAATTAGGCGGGGTTACGCCGGCCTATTTGCGCTACGCCGACGTAACTTACAGAGCAAGTGCTTTGTGACTACTGGCATTGCCTCACTATGTTACGTCGGCGTAGTGCAAATAAGATGCGCTACGCCGGCCAAAAGATACGCGGCTCTACGTGAATCTAGCTAATAGTGTATATATTTTGGGTGGGGGGGTTTCTATTTGCTTTTGTCTTGCTAGGGACTTTAAGTTTGGAGGGGGCATCATATGCTTGTTGCTGAACAGTTGTTAGATCTGCCCTTTATAGAGAGCACACCACTGCATTGATGTGCACTAACTAGTGTGCATTAACAAGCACCACACATTCACATCCCTAGATTTCAGTAGAAGCTAGGCATTCCATAAAACACTCCCCAAAAATGGTACAAAGAGATGGAGGTAGGGCAGGGAGGGAGGTAGGTATGGCATTCGTGCCTTTTTTTAAAGTGGTCAATGAATACAGCCACAGAATGCCAGGTAGATAAAGTAGATGATTGGCAAAAAAAAAAAATCTACACCTACATCCTCTCAGGAGCAGACTGGCCAACAAACTGAAGAGTCTGAGGAAATATCTGAATAAACTATGACAGACCAGTTTGAAGAACGGTAGGGTAAATAGGTGTTGAGCAGTAGAAGCAAATGTCACATGTTTTTGGCCAAGCTGGTCTCCTCTGCAGTGTGGCCCTTTTTTTTACTCTCTGCTACTGACAGTAGTGATGTAATTTGAAACCTCTACAGGAAGTGCATGCATCATGGAAAGCCTATTACCCACTTAGGTACTACCATAATGCACAAGCACATAACTCCAAGCACAGAAACACACGCCATGTAAGGGTAGATTTATTTGAAACAAAAAAAAAGAAGTATATTGTATAAAATCATAGCATCATGACTGATCATGTTTCCCTTCCCCACATCTTGATGACAAAAAAAAAAATCTCAAGAAAACATGTCTACCATCTCAGTACCAGCTTACCAGAGCTAACTATTGCTTCCAAATAAACTGGTAGAAACAGCCCCTTTCCACCAGTTAATGACCTATGCTGGTCCAGAGTGACAGGTAAACAGCTACCATTATTTTTCCCAGAAATCCATTGAGGATCTCTAACTTCACATGGAGGAAAACATGTCCCTATAACTGGATTTTGCTCATTGGCAGGGTACACATTACCACAGGCATCTGGTCCAGTAAGCACTGGCACTCACTTAACTTTGTGGTGCGATTGTTTGATGGGAGCTGGTTGTTGCTCTGTAAGCATTACCCCTTCCTCCTCATTGACCTCATCTTACAAGTCCTCCTAAGTATCAGTTCCAACAGGCCTACTCATAGCTCCCCAGAGCTTTGTCAAAGGCAAAACATTACTATGCAATCCTGCAACTTGTATGCCTGGGGGAAATGAGCCACACAGGGAAAGAGATACTGTCATTTTCCAGGCTTGAGGCTGAAAAGTGACTTATTTGTGATAAATAATTGCACAAATTAGCTGTCCACCCTTCATGTGGGGATAGATGACACCATCCCCTTATCCGTTCTTCATGACCACATGCTATGTGGCCAGATAGACTGTACATCAAAAGTGCAGTAGTCAAAGAAAGAGGAGGATTTATTGCTATACCCCACTGTTTCCAATTCTGTGATGCAGAGGCAGCAGAAGGTTGAGTGCTACCTTATTTGATCCAGAATATAGGACCAAGTGATCATCCCCCCCTCCCGCTGCATCAGATATTCATTTACACAGGGCTTTGTGATAGAAAGAAAGAGATTTTTTGGGGGGGTCTGAAGAAAAAGCATGTTCTTTGCAGACTTATTATGAATAATCAGCTGGTGAAATCTTGGTGTTTGTATTTTTTTTTATGATTATATTTTTATTAGAAAAAAAAAAGATAAGCCAATCCCTACTAGAATATCTATGGTCTATTTGAAGGATGAGACATACAGCTTTCCAAAATGTTGAAACAAATTGGGAACCTCTAACAGAAACCAGATGTGAAGGAACGCCATGTAATTTAATAATATGGTCAAGTAGAGTTTGCGCTGTTTCTTTGGAAGAAGGTACTTTTTTAAGCAGAACAAAATGAGCCATTTTTGTAAGCATATTATCTGTTACCATGATGATATTATAACCGTTGGAAGGAGGTAGATCAACGATAAAATCTAGAGATAATGCTTGCCAAGGTTTAGTAGGAATATGTAAAGACATCAATAAGCCATACGGTGGTCTTCTCTCATGCTTAGATCTTATACAGACCTCACAGGTCGATACGTATTCTTTTATGGTAGTTGTCATATTGGGCCACCAGAAATAACGTTGAATAAGATCAGTGGTCTTATCTATTCCAGGATGAACGGCTAAGGGAGCATCATGTAGAACTTTTATTATGTGGATAATCATAGACGGAGGTATATAAAGTTGAGTCTGCTTGTAAAAAAAAAAATTTTTCATCTTGCGTCAACCCCTGAGGAATGGTAGTATTTTGTGTATTCAAACTTTGTTTAAGTAACGGTTTTAGATTGAGGTTAGCAAGCATGATCTTTTGAGAAGGAATGCGAGGAGATGGAGAAGAAGGTTCTTCAATAGGTTCTGAAAGTGCCATTTTTTGCACCTGGCCTATAGGTGATCAAAAAATTAAATCTATAAACAAAAAGACTCCAGCGTACTTGTCTTGAGGAGAGGGTTTTGTTAGACTTGAGATATTGCAAATTGCGATGATCAGTGTAAATTATTATGGGATTTGTTGAACCTTCTAGTAAGTGACGCCAGTTTTCTAAGGCGCATTTAATTGCAAGCAATTCTTTTTCACCGATAGGGTAGTTACATTCCGCTGGATTTAAGGTCTTTGAAAAAAATGCAACAGGATGAAGTGGTGAATCAGGAGCAGGGCTTTGAGAGAGTATTGCACCCAGGGCAGTTTGTTAGGCATCAACTTCCAATACAAAATTATAATTGGGATTAGGAAGCTGGAGAATAGGAGCAGTGGTAAAATGATGTTTTAATTGCTCGAAAGCCAACTGGGCAGCATTTGACCATGTAAGGTTTACAGAAGAACTGGTAAGTTGAGTAAGGCCTCGTACACACGACCAAACATGTCCGCTGAAACTGGTCCGCGGACCAGTTTCTGCGAACATGTCCGACCGTGTGTAGGGCCGACCGGACAGTTTGCTGGCCTAGCGGACAGGTTTCCAGCGGACTAAAGTTTCTTAGCATGCTAAGAAACTTGTCCGGTGGAAACCTGTCCATCGGACATGTCCGATGGTTAGTATACCTAACCATCGGACCGAAATCCCCCGCATGCATCGAAGTGATTCAACGCATGCGTGGAAGCATTGAACTTCTTGGTTCGCGCACATCGCCGTGTCATCGTCGCCGCCACGTCACCGCGTTTTCTGTCCGCAGGGATTTTGGTCTGATGGTGTGTACACACATCAGACCAAAATCTCCCAGCAGACATGTCCGATGAAAACGGTCCGTGGACCGTTTTCATCGGACATGTCTGGTCGTGTGTACAAGGCCTTAGGGGTTTCACTAGTAAAGAGACATTTTTTATAAACTTTCTGTAGAAGTTGGCAAACCCCAAAAAACTTTGTATGGCCTTTCTGCAAGTAGGTGTAGGCCAATTCAAAATACAAGCTACTTTGGATTGATCCATATTAATGCCTTTTGGAGAGATGATAAAGCCAAGAAAGGAGATGGTAGTTTGTTCAAAGACACATTTTTCAAGTTTGGCATAAAGGGAATAAGCTCTGAGTCTTGCAAGCACCCATCTAACATGTTTTCGATGTTGTGTTAAGTCGTCTGAGTAAATAAGTATGTCATCTAGATATACAACTACGCATATGTCCAGGAGGTCTCTAAAGATATCATTCACAAAGCTTTGAAAAGTTGCTGGAGCATTGCACAAGCCGAAAGGCATGACTGTATATTCGAAAAGTCCGTAATGTGTGCGGAAGGCAGTCTTTCATTCATCACCTGATTTAATACGAATCAAATTGGAAGCGCCTCTATGATCGAGCTTAGTGAATACGGTAAAAGCTTGCAATCTTTCAATCAACTCAGGAATGAGTGGAAGAGGGTACAGATTCTTCAAGGCACAATAATCTATTATAGGTCTCAAACTAGCATCCTTGTTCCTGACAAAAAACATTCTAGCACTGGCAGGAGAAGTGGAGGGTTTAATAAAACCCTTTTTGAGGTTGTCCTGTAGGTATTTATTTAAATGTTGGAGTTCAGGTTGGGAAAGTGAATAGATCCTGCCCGTAGGTATAGGTCTACCTGGCAATAGTTTAATGGGACAGTCATATATCCTATGAGGAGGCAATGTCTCCGCATTCTTTTCATTGAACACATCAGTAAATTCCTGATACTGAGATGGTATCTCCTGAAAAGCAAGGTGGAACAGAGGAGCAACTTGGTAACAAGTCTGTTTGCAGTAAGGAGAATGCAGAACTACAGTTCCCTGGTCCCAGAGAACAGTAGGCATATGTAGCTTAAGCCATGGTAGACCCAATACAACTGGAAAAAGAGGAGATGGAATAATGTCAAAAGACAAAAATTCACTGTGGGTTTCTCCACAAGATGTCAATAGAGGTTGAGTTTGATGCAAGATAGGCCCTGATGCAGAGGTTGTTCCATCGATGAAACTTACAGATAGAGGAGATGATTTCTTCATGTGTGGAATTTTTTCTGAGGAGACGAGACCTGAATCAATAAAGTTACCACAAGCGCCTGTATCCAACATAGCCTTAACAGGAATCCTGACGTGGTCCCACTGTAAAATAAGAAGTAGGAAAATGTAAGGGGTGTGCTTGGAAACGAAGCGTGTCAATTTGCAAAGGTGAATTGGCTTACGTTCATCCTTTTTCTTTTTTACAAGAGGACAAGAAGATACTGTATGGTCGGGTGAGGCACAGTAAAGGCAGAGATTAAATGAGCGTTGCCGGGCCCTCTCGGATGAAGTAAGTGGACCACGCACAGTCCCGATCTCCATTTTTTCATCAAGAGGAAGAAGACTCAACTTTTGAGGTGTAGGGACAGGTGCTGCGGACCCTGATTGAAGTTCAGCACGTCTCTCTCTTAACCTACGATCTATAGTGATAGAACGTTGTATGATGTCATTAACCTCCCTGGCGGTATGATTCTGTCTGGAATTACGTACCAAAAGCGGTACAATTATTTGCAAGGAAATTTGGCATTTTATACTGTAGGCCTGTAATTTTTAGGAATAACTCACTTAAATCTGACCAAACAAGAATCTAATAGGCATCCCGGGTATGACATTTTTTTAAAAACAAAATGATAAATTATAATATAATAAATAATTATAAATAATTATAACAAATAATAATATAATTCTAATAAAAATTATTCAATAATGTAATCAACTCAAAAACACTGAAATTTTCTCAGTTGCAGAATTGTCGCTGTCATTATTTTTTTTTTTATGACGAATTTCCCCACAAATCGCTATCGCACAATTCTGCAAGTGATTATAATTTATTATCGCTGTTTTTTAGCTGATCTAAAACCATTTTTGACATAAAGGGACACTTTTGGTTGCTATGGACAATCTACAGTTTGCAGGCAAAAAAAAGGTTTTTATTATATAAATGAACATGTAGGGCACTGGGCAGACCACTAGGGACAAGGGGGGTGTTTTTTTCTATAATATTACAGTATACTGTATGTAAGGTGTTTGTTTACTTTTTTGAATTTGGCGCCGATCTCCGCTCCCGTGCGTCGTAACGTCGCAGGGAATGGAGATCGGCGGCACAGGAGGATGCTGTGTGAATCGAGCGAGGTCCCACTCGCTCACACAGCGCGGTGACATCGCTGGATCCAGGACAAGTTAAGCCAGTGCACGCTGCAGGCTCTGCATAGCTTACCCCGAGCGTGACTCGGGGATACCGAAGGCAACATAAAAAACCCACCCCGAGTCACGCTCCGGGTTACCGCCAGGAGGGTTAAGAGATTGGGAGAGATCTGTTCTAGCCAACTCATCCTTGAGTGGTTCAGAGAGGCCGAGATGAAATTGGTTACAGAGACTAACATCATTCCACTCAGTCTCGCGAGCCCATCTTTGAAATTCCGCTATGAAGTCTTCAACTGGTCGTCTACCTTGTTTGAGATTCCTGATAGCATTTTCAGCGGTCAGTGCGGTGGCCATTCCTGGTGATCCTGGCGGCATCCTGGTGGTCCTGGGCGGGCATCCGAGGGGGGACTGCGTTGATAAACAATCAGCACAAACCCCCCTGTCAGGAGAGCAGCCGATCGGCTCTCCTCTACTCGCATCTGTCAGACTCGAGTGAGGAAAAAGCCGATCAATGGCTCTTCCTGTTTACATCGTGATCAGCCGTGATTGGGCACAGCTGATCACGTGGTAAAGAGCCTACATCAGAGGCTCTTTACCGAATTCAGTGTAGGGGTGTGTCAGACTGACACGTCACACCACCGATCGCAGCGATGCGCACCCCCATGGGGGCACAGCGGCTGTTATCCTGCTGGACGTCATAAGATACCCAGTCAGGATAACTGAACCACCGCCCGGCCTTCATTTTGCTATAGGCCGGGCGGGAAGTCGTTAAGTATATAAATAGTAAGAAAAGGAGGTCAGAACATATTGGCCTCCATAAAGGATGATGAAGGGAATCTGGCTACAAAAGACGGTGAGATGACAAAGGTTTTGAATTTATTCTTCTCCTCAGTCTTCACGGGGGAAATGGGGGGTTTCAGTAACCAAGACTGCAATGTTTATCCTCATAACAGGTCACAGGAAGCACCCTCATAGCTGACAGAGGATAGAATTAGAAGTAGACTTGAAAAACTTAACATTAACAAGTCACCGGGACCAGATGGCTTACACCCAAGGGTCCTTAAAATGGAAAATTGTATCATACTTACCAGTAATTTTCCTTTCCTGGTGCCTATCCATGGCAGCATACTTGTGATAGAGCTCCGCCTCGACTCCTCCTTCAGGACTAGTGAATAGAATAAATTAAAGGCATAGCCCCTCCCCCAACATTCTCCGTAATATAGAATACCGAGGGTGGGAGCGTATGCTGCCATGGATAGGCACCAGGAAAGGAAAATTACTGGTAAGTATGATACAATTTTCCATTTTCCTGGTGCCTCCATGGCAGCATACTTGTGATAAATAACTAGCTGACATGGGTGGGATAATGCTTAACAATAAATGTTTAATTAGAAGAAGACATAGCAGCCTGAACTGCCCTTCTTCCAAACTCAGTCGTGAGAGCTCCTAGACCAATATGGTAGTGTCTGAGGAACGTATGGTGAGAAGACCAGGTGGCGGCCCTGCACACCGTCTTCAACAAAACGTTAGCCCTTGCTGCCCAGGAAGCTGAGACTGCCCTTGTAGAATGAGCATTTACTCAGGATGAAGAATATTCTTTACCCTGTAAGCCTTCTGGATTAACTTTACAACCCAAGATGCCAGAGTTCTGATGGAAGCTCTTTGCCCCTGTATTTACTGAACAGTACAATGAAAAGTCTCTCAGAGTTTTTGAAGGGGTCATGGCTGCTAGGTAGGCCCTGAGCACTCTGGATACATCCAGCTCACGACAAGACTCTGAACCTGTGTCTGTAACCACTGGTAGTGCCCAGGTTCCAACAGGTGGCTTGGAGTAGCGACCTTAGGTGTGAACCCTCGAAGGGGCAAAGTTCCACCCTGTTCGGGAAGAAGGAGATGGGGCTGTCTTGACTGCCTAAAATCTATTGGATTTGTCTGGCGGAACCTAGAGGACCCGCCTCTGAATATTCGCATCCTTCTGTCCTGGGGAAGCATACCGGACTTCCCTTCTGACAGCCTGGAGATAGCTTTATCCGTTTTGTCTCTGAATAGTGCTTTCCCACTGAATGGGATTTTGCACCAATTTTGTTTGGAGAATAAGTCAGCCAGCCAATCTTTCAGCCAGAAGACCCTCTTCACCATTACTGAATGCAACATGGATCTTGCAGAGCAACTGATCGTGTCAATGGCCGCCACCCTGACAAAGTCTGCTGACAATCTAAGCTCTTCCAAGGCTTTAATTATATCCTCCTTGGGGACATCCTGACGCAAAGCCATCTCAATATTATATGTCCAAGATCTTATGGCATTTGATACCGATGTGAGGGCGATAGCTGGCTTACACGCTGCTCCCGCGGCTAAATAGCTCCTCTTCAGCTCCAGGTTGGTTCGCCTGTCTAGAGGGTTTTTGAAGGAAGCGGAATCCTCCATTGGTAAAGCGCGCTTTTTTTTTTACGAATCGTACCACCGATGCGTCTACCACTGGCATGGATCCTGTTAATGGGTATAGTTCATTGAACCAGTCCCATGAAAGTTTTCTATCAGTTCTTGACCATTCATTCTGAATGACCTGACTAATGTCGCCTCAACAAGAAGAGAACCTGCCCCCCTTTGAGGCTGGGAAGTAACTCGTAGACTCTTGGGGAGGCTCTTCTGCGTCTTTCAGGTGATTGCAGTTTTGACTGCCTGGAAGAACAGCTTTACCAAGGAGAGACTGAAGCCAGAAGGTTGACTCCTCTGAAGAGTCTACAGGTGGTGAATCTCTAGCTGGTCAGCCTGACAGTGGCAGAGGTGTACTGACTGCTGCAGGACCAGGGAGATTAGGTTCTGTATCCTGAACCTGGGACATCTGCTGAAGTGGTTGAGCGGGGACCCAAGTCACAAGTTTAGAGAAGGAGTCCTTCATTGTTCACTTGAGCAGGTCTACAGCGTGCTGATTTTCTAGCTCGCAGCTGGACTCATAGTCCATAAAACAGTCCTTACAGACCACTCTGTCTGGTAGTGGTGTGGCCCCACCTGTCCAGCATTTCTTCTTTGAATAGGTCCTAGGAGAGGGGGAAGGATCTTGTCCTCTGGATCTTGATCTCTCTGATCTATGACGTGAAGAATGGGGCCTGGGACCGGTGGCGTGAAGAAAGAGACCTGCGGTCTGATCTGTCGTCATCACGGTGTCTTGAAGATTTTCTGGACCTCTTGGAGTGGGCAGGGCCACGGTGTAAGGAACTCACATTAGACCAGTGAGCGCACTTTTTTTTTTTTTTTTTCTTAATACTCACATATAGTTGGTCACATACCTAATAGGGGTGCGAGGATCTTTGTTGCAAGATAAATGACTAATTGTGGAGTTAGGCAGAAGGATCAGCTGCGGAAATTTAGTAAGAAAGGGAAAAAAAGGAACTATGGAGTTTTTTGACACCTTTTTTTTTTTTTTTTTTAAATAACATACATTTATTTTATTTTTTTTATTTTTTATTTTTTCTATCACCATTTTTCCTTTTGAGAATAAAAACAAAAAGGTACCTACCACAGAGCAGCATCAGTGAAACCTAGCAGGGCACAGCTGAGGAGACTCTGACAGCTAACCCTGAATCTGAACTTAACTAGGCTCAGGTGGATGGGCTAATAATCCCATAAACCACCATTGCAAAGTGACTCTGGAAGAAAAAGGGCAAATCTGGCCCCTCTTCCAGAATCCAAGATGGCCGCAGTGATGTCGAGTGATATACAAAACAAAACAAAACAAAACAAAAACTGTAGCCCACCGCTGATTTCGGGGGAAACAATCAACAACTGCAAGCCTGTCAGGATAAAAGGCACCTGCCCCATCAAACTGACCGGACTTAAAGGGAGCATCACAAAATAAAACAACAAGCACACCTTTTTTTTTTTTTTAAAAGGAGACCTAACAGGCAAGTTAAAGGAAGGAAGGGATGGGAGAGGGGAGAGACAAAAACAATATATGCCTAAAAATAAAATGGAAACCACCAGCCTGGAAAGATGTGAGCTGATCCTTTTGCGACTCCACTGCATTCATCATGGATGCGATAGCAGACTGCGTTCCTGTGAGGAAACTCTGCGAAAAGACCCCAACAGATCCACAGAGGGGTTCCCAGTCTTATTAGCGCTAAGAGCGGCCCAAGAAAAGGGACTGCGCCTGGGAAAGGCTAAACCCGGCGGACGCTGCCGACTGCAGAGGTATGGACATACATCTACTCTTCACCAGCACAAGAAGGTATGAGGAAAGAAAGGAGAATGTTGGGGGAGGGGGCTATGCCTTTAATTTATTCTATTCACTAGTCCTGAAGGAGGAGTCGAGGCGGAGCTCTATCACAAGTATGCTGCCATGGAGGCACCAGGAAAGTGGTTTTAAACCCTTACAAACCACTTTTCACTTCAGGTAAGCCTATTATAAGGCATACCTGTAGCTACCCCGGATATATTCTAAACCTGCATAGGCTTTGATCAAAGGTGAGCATTTCATAATGTTTTGCAGGTTTTATTTATTTTTTGTTTGTTTGTTTTTGTGGGTTTGCAACCACTTTAAGGAAGTGATTGTCAGACCATTGTTCCTAATTTTATGAACAGTCTTCTGACTGGAATGGTTCCAGCTGATTGGAGAAAAGCCAATGTAGCACCAATGTTGAAAAAAGGGCCAAGATATATCCCTGGGAAATACAGGCCAGTTAGCCTAACATCAATAGTTTGCAAGCTCTTAGTGGGCATGATAAGGGACTATATACAATATTTAGGTAAAGGTATTATTAGCAGTAATCAACCTGGATTTATGAAGAATCGTTTTTGCCAGACTAATCTATTAACCTTCTATCAAGAAGTGAGCTGCAAAATAGAGCAGCAAGCAAGTACAAATGATAAGGCCACAACAACCAAAACTGTATACTAAATTTAAAAGTGTAACCCATTTAACACAGCTCATATTAAATACAAACAAACATTAGGATTTTAAAGAAATTGTGTAGTAAACAAATAATCATGCAGATACCCTCTGTCAGGCAGATTCATTGCTCAGAGCACAATGGAGCCAGCACGACAAGGAATCCTGCTTAGATTACATCAGATAGAAATGGGCTGCAGCCAAAACAACACATCAAAGGCATTTGAGAAAGAAAAAGTTTGTTTGATTTAATTTCTGTGAACGTGAATACAGAAAGATATAACTCTTGAAGAGTACAAAATATACTTTTGATTTGTATGTCTAATATTGGCTACAGCAAAAAACTTGATACCAGATATTGGAAAAATAACAAACGAGACCACAACAGAATGTCAGTTATGCACATCATAAAACATTAAAGATAAACATGAAACATAAAATTATTTCTATTATCTAACATTTGAGAACAACATTTAGTAAAACACTGTGGGGGCAATTATTAAGCAAATTAATGACACAGCAAGGTGCATTTCATACTGCTTTTCACTTAGCAAAGTCTGTGCAATACTTAAAGGTTTATCTGTGACCCCTGTACCTGTAATCCTGTGGAGCCAGCTGTGACAGATAAGCAGTGTCCAGAGACAGGTCCATTACTAAAGATGAGACCTGTTTTCACTCTGAACAAGGTAGATAGAATATTGGAAATAGACTTAAAGCGGAGGTTCACCCTAAAACAATTACCAGTATATACCATTACATCCAGCATACTTCCAACATCTACAGTATGCAGTTTTTTTTTGTTGCCGTACATACCGTTTTATTGTTATTTTCCCCCCGGCTTCTGGGTTCTGGCTCCTGCGGGAGTGGGCGTTTCTATCCAGAGGTTAGATGATTGACGTCTGGTGAAAAACTTCCCCTGGCGCATAAGGCGCATCACCAGTTTTCCGTAAGTAGCCGACCTGCGAGCCGGCTCTATACGGCGATATATGGCGCCTGCGCCCGCCGTGTAGGGCTGACTGCGCAGGCGCCATATAGAGCCGACTCGAGTTTGGAAAACTGGTGACGCGCCTTATGTGCCAGGGGAAGTTTTTCACCAGACGTCAATCATCGAACCTCTGAATAGGAACGCCCACTCCCGCGGGAGCCAGAACCCGGAAGCCGGGGGAAAATAACAATAAAGCGGTATGTACGGCAAAAAAAAACACAAAAAAAAAACAGCATACTGTAGATGTCGGAAGTATGCTGGATGTAATGGTATATAGATGTTTTTTAGGGTGAACCTCCGCTTTAAAAGCTGCCAACATATTGTTAAAATGATATACATTTATCGAATACAAAAAGTAAAAATGTTCACATGGATAACAATACAGCATTAAAAACCTATCCTGCACAGAAATTCTTGATATCTGAAACCCCCTTGATATTCCAAGCTATTGATCATCCAATGAGGTGCAAGCAAAAATGCTTTTTTTTTTCGTGCACCTGATTGGGTATTTTTACCACATTTATATTTAACCATATGTCATATGACGGTGTCCCAGAACAGCCGCACTTGCGCCCCTGTGGGGGTACACACCGCAGCGATCCTGGTCGCACTGTGTTGTTAGGACACAGCATGACCCCAATCTCTGCAAAGAGCCATTGCCGCAGCTCTTTAACCATCTAAACGGCTGTGTCCAATCATAGCCAGTCACATGTAAACATGGAAATGCCAGTAATCGCTCTTTGCTGATAGAGTGTGGGGCAAGGAGAGCCGATCAGCCGATGAGTGCCCACCCATGCCAGCAATGAGTGCCCCCCAGTGCCAGCAATGAATGACTACAAGTGCCAACATTTAGTGCCCATTAGTGATGCCAGTCAGTGCTGGCTATCAGTGCTTCCCTTCAATGCCCATCAATGCTGCCCATCAATGCCCATCAGTGCCACCCATCAATGCCCATCAGTGCCACCTATCAGTGCCCATCAGTTCTGCCTATCCATGCCTCCTATCAGTGCCCACCAGTGCCACCTATCAGTGCTCATCAGTGGCCCATATCATTGCCACCTATCAGTGCCCATTAGTGTGGCATATTCGTGCCTCCTTATCAGTGCCACCTAATCAGTGTCCATAAGTGCCACCTCATCAGTGCCCATCAGTGCAGTCTATTTGTGCCCATCAGTGCCGTCTCATTAGCGCCCATCAGTAAAGGAGAAAAATTACTTATGTTCAAAATTTGCTGACAGAAACGAAGAAACTTTTCTTTTTCTACATTTTCAGTCTTTTTTTGTTTAGAAAAAAACAGCAGTGCGTCAGGCTAGGAGCAGATAACAGTTCATGTGTGCTAATTATGTAAACAGTTCGAGAACAAGAGCACTTACCATGAGCAGGTCTAAGATGAGCAGGTCAGCTGGGACTTGTAGTTCACCGCTGCAGATGAAGGTGGACGTTTAGCTGGTGCTTGTAGTTCACCGCTGCAGATGGATGTTCGCTGGTGCTTGTAGTTCACTGCTGCAGATGAAGGTAGATGTTTAGCTGGTGCTTGTAGTTCACCGCTGCAGATGGATGTTCGCTGGTGCTTGTAGTTCACCGCTGCAGATGAAGGTGGACGTTTAGCTGGTGCTTGTAGTTCACCGATGCAGATGGATGTTCTACAGTAGAATCAGGTAAAGCGTAGTCTAGGCAAGCTGGGTCATACACAGGTAGATCAGAGTTCAAACGGTACTGAATCAGAAGCGAACAAACAGGGTCAAACGACCCGGGTCATACACGAAATACACAGAGCAGAATGTCAGGCTGATTCAAACAAAGGTAACTCTATCACGAGCACTGGTTGGATGATGATATAGGTGATTTAAAGGTGAGCTGGCCAATCACTGTTGTTTCCCAGGCAAAGGCTGTGTCAGGTGAGTTGTGCTGGGTCCTAAAGGAATCCTAGTACTGACACAGTGATTAAATACCACCAAAAGAAAGCTCTATTTGTGTGAAGAAAATTATAAAAATGTCACATGGTTACAGTGTAGCATGACTGCGCAACTGTCATTCAAAGTGTGACAGTGCTGACTGCTGTTAAATTGCCTGGGCAGGAAGGGTGTGAAAGTGTCCTGTATTGAGCTGGTTAAAGGGGTTGTTAAGTCAGAAGGTTTCTTATCTTAATACATTCTATGCATTAAGATAAAAAGCCTTATGTGTGCAGCAGCCCCTCTCGGCCCCTCTACTACATACCTGAGCCCCATCTCTGTTCAGCGATGTCCACAAATGTCTCAGCCATCCTGGTCTCACCCTTTTGATTGGCTGAGACACAGCAGTGGTGCCATTGACTCCCGCTGCTGACGATCAAAATCAGTTAGCCATTCTGGAGAGAGAGGGGGCGGGGCTGAACTGCAGATTTATGTCTGAATGGAAACAGGGAGCTGTGACTCGCCTCAGGTGCCCCCCATAGAAAGCTGCTTGCTGTGGGGGCACTCAACAGGAGGGAGGGGCCAGGATCACAGAAGAGGAACCCGAGAAGAGGATGATCCAGGCTGCTCTGTGAAAAACCACTACGTCAGAGCAAGAAAGTATAACATGTTTGTTATTTTTATAGAAAAAAAACAAGACTTTACAATTACTTTAAAAAGAAAAATGAGAACACTTGCAAAGTGAACAGTCTATTTGTCCTTAGTAAATCAACCACATTGTATAACCCATACAGAAGGTAAATAGTGTTTGCTACCTGTGCACCATATGCCCCATCAAGCCATGCTTAGGACTCTATCAACAGACATGGGGATAAACAGTGGACAGTGCTAGAAGGGAAGTATAGATGGAAAGCAAAACATGTATGCCTTTTGTGTGTGTAAATATATAACATAGTAATAAGTAACTAGCTTAAAGGAACACTAAAGGTTTGTTTTTTATTAGATCAATTGATTGCTGTAGGCTAGAGCATTTAAATATCACTTACCTCGTTTTTCCTTTTGACCTCCAAAATACAGTAATCCAGGTTTGAAAATGCCATTTCCTGTCTCTCCTCTTCTTGCTTTCCACCAGCATCTGAGCTGTTTTGCATGGTGGAAAGCAGAATGTGCTCACCCCCTCCCTATGACTACAGCCCTGCGTGAAGATGCTCTCTTATCCCTTACAGGCATGGAGGCTAAGCCTAATGGGAACTGTAGTTCCCATTAGGCCGTGATGTAGCAAGAATGAATGCGCACCGCAAACCAGGAAGTCAGTGAGAATAACGATTCAGGAGTGCTGGAGGTGAATAAAACGGTTCCATTTCAACAGGTATCAAACTAGTTATAATGCAAAACATTACTTTTTACTTTATCAGCTCCTGTCAGACTTTAATTTAAGAGGAAAATATTTTTGTCTTTACTTACAACCCCTTTAATGATACCCAATTACATGCAAAAAAAATAACAAAAAAAATAATATTTTTGCTTGTACACGATTGGATCTTAGTAGTCAGCAGAGTTTGACCTCACTATCTTCCTTGCAAAGTACAACTTTCCTTGTAAAATAAACAGTCTATTTGTCTTTAGTAAATCCATCCAGAGTCTATGTCAGAAATGCATCGTACAGGGTGACATATTTGGAGTACAGTTTTACTCTTCAACAGCAAGTGCCTAACCATGGAACTTCATTGCAGAATCACCAGCTAATATGTAAATGGAAGCTTTAGATTTAGCAATAAACTGTAGAAAGCAACTTTTTAAATTATATGATTATTTTAAAGCCTATATGAGGGTTTATTGGTTGGGTTTTCATCTACTTAAATTCTTATTAAAATGTATTTTCAAGATAAATGTAAATTTCAGTCTAATTCAGACCCTTTCATGTATTATGTGAAATTATTCCAAAGTCTTAAAAGTAATGATGAGTGAATGGATTTGCAAATCTGGTGAATTGACAAATTGTGATTTTTTTTTAATTATGGGAACAAATGCAGATTTTATTCAATATGCAGAGAGTTATACAATTAAACAGCCTGGATTCCTGAACTGTTAGATTCTCTGCAGATCAGACAGATATGCATGCAAGTATTCAGGAGAACCAGACGTTTGCAAATCAATGATTCTTCTGATCCATTTATCACTTTCCACAACACTTTTAAAACCACTGTGAAATTCTCTGCTCTGTTGTTGTTTGAAGTGTATGGCATACTAAATCTGAACACAAACATATAGTAATACCAGTAGATATAGGGAATGTAAAGAGAGCAGTAATGACTCTGAGCAGTCACAAATCTGAATATTGTGTCTTACTCTGTAAAAAACTGTGCAGGTTTTTCTATAAATTAATTTCAGTCTCCTCTCTTACCTAGCCTCACTAACTTTGTTTATATTTTATAGATGGCTCTGAAAGTCAGGGGTCAGAGGTATCCAGAAGTCTGATAGTCCTCAAGATCACTTTTACTGGTAGATTTACAGGATCTACTAGTGACTTTTTCCAGCAACCTAATTTATTGCAATTCTGTTCTGACAATTGCAGTATATATGCCCCTACCACATTATGAAAGTAGACGGGTGACATGTAGTCAGGCAGTAGACAAGGCAGCGATTTTTTAGATCTTAGGTGACTCTTAACCCGTGATGTTTAAAATTAAGAATCAGGTACAGACAGGTTAGTAAGGTAAAGGACAGATTGTAATCTTTAATTGAAAAACCTATGCAATTTAAATAAGTAAGACTAACTGGAGACAATAAGGCCCGCTGAAACCACCCAAGGATAATGAAAAATTTGATTTGCTGTGAATAAACATTAAAATCCAACTCCAGCTGGAATAAAGAAAGCAAACTGTGAGTCTTATAGTCACCCTATCTCTGGCACTGGTCCCTCCTATGTGTTGAACAATGCCCGCCATTATTCAACCAGCTTCCTGTGAGCCCAGGGCACCAAGGTTCTACACTGATGATTACAGAGCACTGGACTGAAGACAACTGAAAAGAGGTAAGAATAACCTTTTTCTTTTTTTTTTTTTATGGGTGCTGAGGGCAAACAGGAAGAGGACTCAAAATTCATTTGGGCTATAAACGATTCAAATTATTTTTTGGAAGTATTCATGTTTCTTTGAATCTTATTGTAGCAGTGTACATTTGAAAACATTTTAAAAATATTTAATATTTAATATTTAGGTTGATGCATGAAGTAAAAAGAGCAAGCTTATCTTCCATCTCCCTGTTCTAAAAATCTATATAATATATAGTCCCCAGATAGGGGACGTATCAGATATTAAACTGATAAGAACAGATGCTACACTTGACCCTAGCCAAAATGCCCAGAAGCGATTAAATAGAAATTTGGAATAGATGTGCTCCATATAATTTCTAAGGAATGCTTTTTTTCCCAATGTCTTAAAGGTACCATAATCATCTGTTGACTTTAAAAGGTGTCCTTAATCCAGCTAACAAGGGCCCAGATTCAAAGAGATCTGCGCTTTATTTGCGGAGGCGCAGGGCAACGGTTTTGCCCTGCGCCCACGCAAATATTTTGCGCTGCCCTCGATTCACGGAGCAGTAGCTCCGTAAATTGCGAGGGCGCGCCGGCAAAATTGCCCGGCGTAAGCGTGCGCAATGTAAATGATCCCGCCGGGGGCGGGAATCATTTAAATTAGGCGCGCTCCCACGCCGAGCGTTGAGCGCATGCTCCGTCGGGAAACTTTCCCGATGTGCATTGCGGCAAATGACGTCGGAAGGACGTCATTTGCTTCAAAGTGAACGTGAATGGCGTCCAGCGCCATTCACGAATCACTTGCGCAAACGACGTGAAATTCAAATTTCACGTCGCGGGAACGGCGGCTATACTTTAGCATTGGCTGCCCTTACTATTAGAAGGGGCAGCTTATGCTAAAGATGCCGTACGGAAACTCCGTACCTTGCGTACGCAGGGCCCGCGCAACATTGTGAATCGGCGTAAGTATGCAATTTGCATACTATACGCTGACCACAATGGGAGTGCCCCCTAGCGGTCAACGCAAGAATGCAGCCTAAAATCTGCGTGGCATAAGAGCCTTATGCCATGCAGATTTTAGGCTGCAGTCGGCGTAACGAGTTCTCTGAATCAGGAGAACTCATTACGCCGGCGCAAGTCAGCAATTGCGCTGCGTAACCTATGGTTACGCAGGCGCAATTGCTTACTGAATCTGGGCCAAGGTTAATAAGTTCATTGATTTCAACTTGTTTTTCAATTCCCAATTTGGACAACTAAGAGAAACTGGAGTCAACAGAAGTAAAAATAGTAAGGGAATGGACTATCTCGGTACCCAAGGACTGCATTAAAAACAGTAAAATTTATTTTATTAGTACAAAATCTACAAATTAATATATCCAGATACATACATTTTCTAAGGATTCTGTTAGTTGTCACTTTAGGACTTTTTTGTGTTTCATTATACTAATTAGAGGCCTAGCATTTATTTAAATTTTGGCATTAATTACAGTACAGCAAAATAAGTATTTTTTTTGCCTTTTTTTTCTTTATTCTGTTTATTACGTTTTGTAAAAGAAAACATAAAATAATAGCCCGATAATAGGCCACAAACTTAACACAAAAGTCCTCAGCACTGGACTCACTGCATAACACTAATGCCGTTAACACACGACCGTTAATCATGACGTTAAAAAAAAAAAAAATGTAATGTCATTAAAAACGATCGCGTGTGGGCTCCAGAGCATTTTTCTTAATGCGAAAAATGGCCATTAAAAATTTAGGACATGCTCTATTTTTTCGTGTCGTTTTTCATGTAGTGAAAAACGGTCATGTGTAGGATTTAACGACGTGAAAAAAACGCACATGCTCAGAAGCAAGTTATGAGACGGAAGCCCTCGGTCTGGTAAAACTAGCGTTCGTAATGGAGATAGCACATTCGTCATGCTGTAACAGACTGAAAAGCACGAAGACTGAAAAGCGCGAATCGTCTCTCACCAAACTTTTACTAACACGAAATCAGCAAAAGCAGCCCCAAGGGTGGTGCCATCGTACATGTTGTACATCACCACACTTTGCTTGAGCATGTGTAAGCAAGGCAGGCTTGACAAGAATCAGGTTGAAAATAAACATTTTTCTAGACCATTCAAACTGGTCGTGTGTACGCGGCATCAGATTAAACATGTGAATAATACCAACAAGTTCAATGAAATATATAAATCACATATCATCAAATAAATCAACAAACCCATAGAATGATGCCCAGGCCCACACCCACCCCAAAGGGAGAGTGTTAGGCAATCTCCCTTATCCCCAGACCAGATTCCACACATATAAGACATTACAATACCGTGTCACTGTAAAAGGTCTATTTAATCAGATATTGTAGATGTTCTGTTTATCCAACTACCTCACACTTTATCAAACTTATGTGGTATGCCTCTGCTTGCATACGTAGCCTTGTATAAAGAGATGGCTTTGTTACCAAGTGCCTTCCATTCATGAACAGACAGAGGGGCAGACTTTTTCCAGGAAAGCACTATTAACTTCCTAGCATAATAAAATATAATGTCAACAAAGTACGCATCATTCTTCTTGGAGCCAGGGCATAAACAAGTCCTAGGAGACACACCTCAACCGCTGGCTGTACACAAATAGCAGTGACCTTCTCTACACACTCAGTGACCCCCCTCCAAAATGTTTGGATGGCCACACAATTTCAGTACATGTGTAAAAGATCTGCATTGGATTAAGTGCACCACCAGCAACAGGGCGACTGGGTAGGAAATATTTTGACCAATCTGTCTGGAGTGAGGTAAATGCAATGTTAAAATTTGTATTGAATAAGGTGATCCCTAGTCGATACTAGTCTTGAAAAGTGTATTTCCCAAAGATCATTCCAGTCATCCCCATCTAACTGTGGGAACACTGCCACCCAGGCCGCTCTACAACATGCAAGAAGCCCACCAAAATCAGTAAACAGTTGTTTGTAAATAGTAGACAGGACCTTTACTAAAGAGTTGTCCCTAAGCAAAGGCACCAAATCACTCATTTGAATCCTAAGAATGGTGTTACCAAACTGGGCATTATATGCATGTCTAAATGGCAAGTAGCGAAACAGGTGGGTATTGGGGAGATGGAATTTAGCTTCCAATGTATCAGACTGAAGGAGTTTTCCATTTCGTGATACCAAATTTGGTGCAAATGACTGGATCAGGGTAATCAAAGAATTGTGACAGGTTAGGATTCCTTCATAACGATGTATGAGAGGAAATCACTGCATCGTCTCTCACTTTAGCCTTATTAGTCATCGCCTACGCTCTATCATTTGCACGCATGGAGATGGTAATGGTGTACGGCACCCTGTTTTCTGGCAACAATAAATGCGACAATGCTTCATAGGAGCTGACACTGGCCGCTTCTAAAGCGGTGGCAGCATCATCGTCCGAGACATTAAACCACCTATGAGCAAAAACCAACTGGCCCACCAGAAAATAATGATAGAAATCAGGAACCGCCAGCTCTCCCTGTTTCCATGACTGTTGCAATACCTGAAATGTAATCCTGTGGTTTCACCGCTGCCACAGGAAAGTTGTAACCAACTGTTCTATACTCTTAAATATATATTTCGGTATCCAAACGGGCGAGATCTGAAATACATAAAGAAAAAGAGGTAAAAATGTAATTGTCAACAAATTTACTCTACCTATGAGCGTTAAAGGCAGATTCTGCCAGGCCTGTAACCTATGACGTAGCTGTGACAAAAATTGAGTAAAATTCAGGGCAATAAAGTTAGACACTGAGTTAGAGATATACAGACACAGATATTTAAACCTGTCCACTTGTTTTAAGGGACAATTAGTGGGAACCCTACAATTAGGAGATGGTGTCCTGAGTCGGAGCATTTGGGATTTGACCCAGTTAACCTTCAGTTCCGAAAAAAGGGCAAAATAATTCAAAATATCTAATTCCACTGATAGAGATGAATCCGAGTTATGCAAAAGAAGGACCATGTCACCAGCATAGAGTGCTGTTTTTTTATGTCAAACTGCCTACCTGTATCCCTTGTACTTCTGCGGAGGCTCTCAATGCTGCAGCTAAGGGTTCAATCAGTAATGCAAAGAGACCAGGAGACAAGGAGTTTGGCTTTTCATTACAAATATCTCATTTTGGCACCCAGATCTTTTTAAAACGCAAAATCACTTTTCTACCCTAAGATCATACTGAATGTAAGGTAAGTCGTGTTTATTTTATTACAAAGTGTTTTATTTATTAATATTAGCTGTATACAATAACACTGTTTTTATTTCAGTATAATTTATTCTCTTCCAATATATCACACAAAGATGTCTAAAGTTGAACAGCGAGAGGAGAGATAGAATAAATCCCAAATGGTGTTGTAAACACAATGACAGTGAGTAATTTGTAAGACTAGGTGTAGTACAAGAAAATATTTATGTGAATTTAGCCTTTTGTCCTTTTAAATGTGAGACTTTTTACACCTTAATAACCAAGTGAAAAGACTACATGGTACTTCAAGCATTCTAATTTATTGTTACTCTCCTCTGAGACTCTGGCAATATATTTGCTTCCGCCACACTATATAACTAGAAAGGTGACACTTTCTGTCCATTGGATAATCTGTATTGTGAAGATGCTGTTCTATTGTTGATTTTGTACTGCAATAGAAGCTGTAGTAGAAGTCTATCCAGAGTTACAGAAGTGTGCATGCTGTGTCAAAGAAATTTGCAGACATATACAATGAAAATTAAGAGTGAAACACCACTTATTTTGGTTGTATGGTATAGAGAGAGGAAGGGCTTGGATGCTTAATTTCCCTCCTGTCATCCAACTGCTCTCCTTAGTGGGGTCACAGACAGCATTCAGGAGGCAACGAAGAATGTCCTTCCTCTCTCTCTCCCCTTAAATTTTATATATACTCAACTAAATATTATATAAATTGATTAAATTGAATTGAGCCAGGCTAAAGAGTATCCACATTTATCTTTGAGTTCCAATATCCTTCATACATTTAGAGTATGCGTGTAAATAGAATTAGCTCAAAATTGTAAAAGTACTCTAAAATGTATATTTTTACAGGCCAAAAACATAAAAAAATAGCATATGCTTTATTTGTGTCATTATTACAATTAAAAAATATACCAAAGCCATTAAAATTCCATGAAAACATGTATTTGTAAAAACAGTCATCATTTGTACATCTAGATCAGGGGTTGGCAACCAGTAGCCCTCCAGCTGTTGTGGAACTACATTTCCCATGAGGCATTGCAAGGCTGGCAGTTACAATTACCCCCAGAGGCATGATGGGACCTGTAATTCTGCAAAAGCTAAAGGGCCCCAGGTTGCCTGCCCCTGATCTAGATTCTATAATATATAGTGTGCATATCCTCCAAAGTGTACTTATAACTACACCCTTAAATGCTTACAAAAACTTCTAGTACTTCTGGTCTTGCTATAGTATGCAATTGATATGGCAAAATAATTATTTTAAAATCATTTCAAAACCACGGCACCCAGGGCCAATTTCCTGGCCTTCTAGAGTGTTCCAGATCTACTTTGCAGTCATATGCTTGCCAACGTGCTGTGAAAACAAAGTGCTATCCAACAAAGAGTGTGCTTTGGTGTTCCACCATTTTTTTCAAGCTGGAAAACTCACCATATTGCCATGACCACCCACTACAGGTAAGTCATGAAAGGAATGTGTGTATCAAGAGATTTCCTTTAACTGCCCCTTATCTATTGATTAGCACTCCTGTGCTCCTATTGAGGAGACTTTAAAATTCATAGTTAGGACTGCAATACACGGAGTGCCTTAACGGGGCCCACAGCTTACACAGGTATTTGCAAATACATGCAACTAAACCTCTTTTTTTAATGCATACAGTTAGACAGGTTAATTTGGTTTATTGCTTTTTTGGTTGGTAACTTTGAGCCTGGCTATTATGGAAACATTTTTTATATTCCATATATATATTTAATTGCATACTGCTAAAAACACATCTCATTTAAAGTTCCAAAACCTCCCCCCTTCTATCCATTTACAGGGATGGAGGCCTGTGGTAGTTCTCTCACATGCCTCATGTAAAGTCCCAACCTTATCCCCACTTTTTTTTTACACTATCCAGGGATGGAGATGCGTTTCAGGAGTGGAATAAAGTGCCTCCACAGATCTACCATTGACAGTTAATTATGCATTGTCATTTTTTGACTAGCTGACCCAGGTTGATGTGGTCTGCCTTTAGTTTGGTGGTGTTTTGGTTTGGTAGGCATGTTTGGTTCCATGCTTGCATTTCTTTTGTTTTTCCAGTGCTCTTTTTTGCTAGACCAACTATAGGTAGGGGCATGGTCAGGTGATCACCCGCCCCTTATCTATTGATTAGCACTCCTGTGCTCCTATTGAGGAGACTTTAAAATTCATAGTTAGGACTGCAGTACACAGAGTGCCTTGATGGGGCCTGCAGCTTACACAGGTATTTGCAAATACATGCAACTAAACCTGTTTTTAATGCATACAGCTAGACAGGTTAATTTGGTTTATTGCTTTTTTGGTTGGTATTTATGGAAAAAAAAATTATATTCCATATATATATTTAATTGCATACTGCTAAAAACGCATCTCATTTAAAGTCCCAAAACCTCCCCCCTTCTATCCATTAACTGTATGCACCTTTAATTACCACCAAGGGATTCCATTCCTTCTTATATTGTTAGCCAGTATCCCTTTTACATAGGTTATTCCGGTGTGATAGAGAAACGCAAGGGGAATCAATATAGTGTAAAACTATTTACATTTTTATTAAAATCACAAACACTTGCCCTCCTCCTAGTCACTCCTACTCACGTTGTTTGGTTCTATGCCTTTGCTATAAACAACATACTATCATTACAGTGTACAATGTAATCCTCCAGACCCCGGCTGTGCAATATGCATACCACTTCCAGGGTCTGGTCTCTCAATTCTCCTGTGTATAATAGAATTTACATCCGGGGTGTATTCTTAGTGATGGCATCACTTCCGATTCCGCACCTGCCCACATATGCATTCACATGTGTGCACGCGCATGCCCAGCTTGTGCACATTTGTCACTGACTCTGGTGTCAAATTTACTTAACTGGATTTGACTGCACTACCTCATTGATCTGATCTACAACATTTTCACGCAACCTGTTACCAGTTCCTTTACTTGACTCCTTGTTGCTGACCCAACTTGTTATTTTTTACACTTGAACACTACCTACCCCGACCCTTGCCTTTCCCTGGAATTTGCCTTTGTCTCGTGTCTTACCAAATTGCTCTACCGCTGCTGACATTGATTTAACTACTCTTCCGCCTGTTGCTTATGCTTGATCTGCTCATCTGTTACCGACCCGGCATACCTAAACCTGCATCCTGCCTGGCAAGTGTCTTCTAACTGGTCTTCTTTTTACCTGGTTCTCTCCAGCCTGCGCAGCACTGGCAATCTGTCTGGAAAAGTTACTGGAAAAGTTACAGGCACTCATACCTTGCTGTGGTCTTGCAGTGGCTGTCTTACTGAGCCAGAGCTATAAAAGAGGCCTCCTAATGTCAGGCTCCACCACCAGGTGCATGACAGTATCTAAGTAAAACAAAATGTTGGCCAAACTCGGTGACTCAATGATCATTTTCCAAAAAGTTTGTGGCCCATAGATAACGCACTAGCTCCCAGAGTGTTTTGTGGACTATTTGACATCCCAATTCCTAGATGTTCCAGGGATTCAGGGAGTTTTCTCTCAGTCCCAAGGTCCTCTCCTCCCTGCCATTCTCTCCCCATGGTATCTCTTCCCACAGCTCCCATATTCCTTTTTTTTTGCCTCTACTTTACAGTTCTTTCTTTTCTTGCTATGAGTTACGTATTTTTTGGTACCTTTTGTTACATACCAAGATGACAAGATGATCTGGCAGTTAGGTCATCCTAATAACTAGGGTTGAGCGAACCCGAACTATAAAGTTCGGGTTCGGTACGGACTTTGGGTTTTTCCCGAACCCGAATAGTTGTAAAAAGTCCGGGTTTGGGTTCGGAGTTCGGGTATGTTTTGGCGTGCTGCACGGCAGCCAATCGCCATTCGTTTTACAACTGTGACTGGGAACTGATCACAGCCATGCCTGCTTATGGCATGGCTGTGATTGGCCAGTGTAGCATGTGACCTATCATGTGACCAGCCTCTATATTAGAAAGAGGCACACAGCACAGATCGTCACTCTGCTTCACTCATGATAGGGGAAGGCTGCTGCATTCGGCGTTCAGGGACAGTGTTAGGTGTTCTCTGCTCCAGAAATCTCAAGAAACACACTTTATTTTTTTGATATCTACATCATCTAAGGCTTTCTGGCTTGCTGTCACTGTGCTTCACTTACGATAGGGAAAGACTGCATTTGGCGTCCAGGGACAGTGTTAGGTGTACTCTGCTGGCTCCAGAAATCTCAAGAAACACACTTTATTTGTTTTGATATCTGCATCATCTAATGCTATCTGGCACCCTGTCACTGACTGTGCTTCACTTACGATAGGGAAATATTTCAACAGCACTGAACCTGTGATATACTGTGTTTTTCTATTAAGTACATAGTTCAGTGACAGGTTCTATAGGTGACTCTGAATATTTCAACAGCACTGCACCTCTCCCCTGTGATATACTGTCTGTGCAGTAAATTGTTTAGGGCTGGGTTCCTGCTTCTTGCTATAGGTGGAGAAATATATAGGTGAATCTCTGCCTATTTCACCAGCTTACACTATTTTTGTATTTAAAAGTTCTCAAAATTAGGGCAAGACCCTAAATTTGAGAAATATATAGGTGAATCTCTGCTTATTTCACCAGCACTCCGCCTGTCCCCTGTGATATACTGTTTGTGCAGTACATTGTTTGGGGCTGGGTTCCTGCTTATTGCTATAGGTGACTCTGAATATTTCAACAGCACTGCACCTGCCACCACCTGTGCACCTGTGATATACTGTGTTTTTCTGTCAAGTACATAGTTCAGGGACAGGTTCCTGCAATTTTCCTATAGGGGCAGTCAGAAATCTATAGGTGACTCTGAATATTTCAACAGCACTGCACCTGCCACCACCTGTGCACCTGTGATATACTGTGTTTTTCTATAAAGTACATAGTTCAGGGACAGGTTCCTGCAATTTTCCTATAGGGGCAGTCAGAAATCTATAGGTGACTCTGAATATTTCAACAGCACTGCACCTGCCACCACCTGTGCACCTGTGATATACTGTGTTTTTCTATAAAGTACACAGTTCAGGGACAGGTTCCTGCAATTTTCCTATAGGGTCAGTCAGAAATCTATAGGTGACTCTGAATATTTCAACAGCACTGCACCTGCCACCACCTGTGCACCTGTGATATACTGTGTTTTTCTATAAAGTACATAGTTCAGGGACAGGTTCCTGCAATTTTCCTATAGGAGCAGTCAGAAATCTATAGGTGACTCTGAATATTTCAACAGCACTGCACCTGTGCACCTGTGATATACTGTGTTTTTCTATAAAGTACATAGTTCAGGGACAGGTTCCTGCAATTTTCCTATAAGGGCAGTCAGAAATCTATAGGTGACTCTGAAAATTTCAACAGCACTGCACCTGCCACCACCTGTGCACCTGTGATGGAGGACAGCTTTTCCGTTGCCTCTGGGCAGCCTGGCACACATGAGCAATTACATGCTGCAGTGTCTCCGCAACGACCGGCGTGTTTCGCACATTATGACAGGTGCTGATTACTGGGTGGCCACGCTGCTGGATCCCCGTTACAAGGACAATGTACCGTCCTTAATCCCCTCACTGGAGCGTGAACGCAAGATGCGCGAGTACAAGCGCACGCTGTTAGACGCGCTGCTGGTGCAATTCTCACCTGGCAGCGGGGCCACAGTGATATGGAACGTTTTAGCAGGAGGCAGCATTTCAGCAACATGGTGGAGCAGTATGTGAGCACACCCCTACACGTACTGAATGACGGCTATGCCCCCTTAAACTTCTGGGTCTCCAAATTGGGCACATGGCCTGAGCTTGCCCTTTACGCCTTGGAGGTGCTGGCCTGCCCTGCAGCCAGTGTATTGTCTGAACGTGTATTTAGCACGGCAGGGGGCGTTATCACAGACAAGCGCAGCCGCCTGTCCAGATCCAATGTGGACAAGCTCACGTTCATTAAAATGAACCAGGCATGGATCCCAGAGGAGTTGTCCGTACCTTGTGCAGAATAAACACCGGGCCGGCCTTACCCAGCCATTGTTTTTTTCTGAGCTTTCTAGTGTTGCCATCTCATCCCTTTCAAAGCAAAAACATATTAATTACACAGGTTCTCTGGCTGATTAAGGTGCTGCTAATTAAACTCACTTGGTGCCTTATCGACATCAAATTAGCCCCAGAACCTGTGTAACTCTGTGTTCAGGTTTAAAGGGATGAGGTAGCAACCCTAGATCTGTCTCACTATTTTGGGGTTTACCCTAATTTAAAAAATAAATCAATTAAAAACCAAAACCTGCTGTGTTGGCTACCTCCTCCTCCTCCA
The DNA here is from genome assembly GCF_905171775.1 of Rana temporaria. Taxonomy (NCBI): domain Eukaryota; kingdom Metazoa; phylum Chordata; class Amphibia; order Anura; family Ranidae; genus Rana; species Rana temporaria. The sequence goes on from NC_053489.1 coordinate 136,158,462, forward strand.
CCGCCGCTTCCACCTTCAGTCACATTCTTAGGCTTGCGCACTGCAACTGCTTTCTTTAAGTCCCACCAGAGGTTCTCAATCGGATTTAAGTCTGGTGACTGCGATGGCCACTCCAAAATGTTCCAGCCTTTAATCTGCAACCATGCTCTAGTGGAGTTGGAGGTATGCTTGGGATCATTGTCCTGTTGAAAGGTCCAACGTCTCCCAAGCCTCAGGTTTGTGACGGACTGCATCACATTGTCATCCAAAATCTCCTGGTACTGAAGAGAATTCATGGTACCTTGCACACGCTGAAGCTTCCCTGTACCTGCAGAAGCAAAACAGCCCCAAAGCATGATTGACCCCCCGCCATGCTTCACAGTAGGCAAGGTGTTCTTTTCATCATAGGCCTTGTTCTTCCTCCTCCAAACATAGCGTTGATCCATGGGCCCAAACAGTTGTAATTGCGCCGTATTGCGCCGTATTGTCTGAGCAGAAACTTCAGTACCCACATCTGACAAATATTTTCTCAGTTCCTCAGCAGTCACACGGGGACTTTTCTCCACTCTACGCTTCAGGTAGCGCACAGCAGTCAAAGTCAGCATCTTCTTTCTGCCACGACCAGGTAGCGTTTCAACAGTGCCCATTGCCTTGAATTTTGCATTTACTACTGTATTACAAAACCAATTGATGTCATATTAGTTGCATATGGTTCTTTATGAAGTCCTTGTAGGATTTCATTCTGAATACAATTACAAATGTACACTAAATTCCCTAAAACCCTTTACAGCATTGGGGGGGGTTCAATAATTTTGAACAAAACTGTTTGGACCTCGTCCTCAAAGGTCAAAAATCATTATATTTTTTATTTTATTTTTTTTTATGTTATTTTAAGTTATTTCCCTATCCACATTTATTTCCAGAGTACTTGCCATGCTCTTCCCGACATTGTGCTGCCATTTGCAGCCCTCCAGCCCTTTCCCTTAGTTTTTTAGAGACATTTTTGTAGTCAAAAGTCCGGGTCCCCATTGACTTCAATGGGGTTTGGGTTCGGGTCAAAGTCCGGGTTCGGGTTCGGTCCCGAACCCGAACTTTTTTTTCAAAGTCCGGGTTCGGGTCCGAACCCGAACATCCAGGTGTCCGCTCAACTCTACTAATAACTAATTTATCTAACACTTGAATTAATTCTGATTTTTGATCATATTTAACCAAAATCCTCATGCAAAGTCAGATGTTCAGCATTCAGACAGGAAGCACTGAAGTGAATCCTATCCAGTCTGCTTCTAAGTAATCAAAGTGAGTGCTATATAATTGTGCAATGTGTTGCTACTGTGCTACAGAGAGGGTAAGGCTGTTTTTGCTAATTGCTGGTGTCAGTGGGAGCAAATTAAGCCTCATAATTGGTGTCAGCCGGAAAAAATAATGCCAATTATTGGTGTCAGTGGGATAAAATAAGTCCCAATCATTGGTGTCAGTAGATGTAAAAATAAGCCCCAAACATGGGTGTAAGTGTTAGTAAAATAAATGTCAATCATTGGCGCCAATAGAACAAAACAGTGGGAGTAAAATAAGCGCTACCATGGGTGTCAGTGGGATGAAATAAGTGCTGTTTTTAAAGAATGTGGTAGAAGTTGTAATTAATGGCTCTTATTTTCCACAAAGTATGTTAGCCTTTGCATATACTATATATTTAGAAGTATTACATAATAGTAGTTGCTGCTTTAAACAAGTCAGTTTTTGTTTGATTTTAGTGTGAACTGAACTCCGGCACCATTTAAGAAACCTTCATAAAAATTATGATTCCTTTACAAATATACCTGTATGTTTTAGTGTAAATGTAAGAATTTTAATCAAAGAATATGAAAAACGCAAGTCATAAGGGCAGCAAGTACACTAGTTATCCTAGAATACCCAGTGAGAGAATATGCATTTTGGAAGTACAGAATAAGCAGTGTTTGCATGAAAGTAGCATGGTTCTCAAACAGAATGCTTTGGCCTCTTGCTTGTAAGACATCTCTCCCTATTACCACCTTTGTATGTATGACACAGATCATCCCTGTCATCTAAGGTCTAACTGCTGGTTGCCTATAACTGTTTGCATTCTTGCTCCAGCTGCAAGTCAAACATTGTTTTGGGTGGACAGAACCGTACATTTTTATTCTGCATTGCCACATGTGACAAAAAAAAAATGAAGTCTTTAACCACTTAAGCCCCGGACTAATATGCTGCTAAATGCCCAAAGGCGTTTTTACAATTCGGCACTGCGTCGCTTTAACAGACAATTGCGCGCTCGTGCGACGTGGCTCCCAAACAAAATTGGCGTCCTTTTTTCCCCACAAATAGAGCTTTGTTTTGGTGGTATTTGATCACCTCTGCGGTTTTTATTTTTTGCGCTATAAACAAAAATAGAGCGACAATTTTGAAAAAAATTCAATATTTTTTACTTTTTGCTGTAATAAATATCCCCCAAAAACATATATGAAAATTTATTTTTCCTCAGTTTAGGCCGATACATATTCTTCTACCTATTTTTGTTAAAAAAAATCGCAATAAGCGTTTATCGATTGGTTAGCGCAAAATTTATAGCGTTTACAAAATAGGGGATAGTTTTATCATTATTTTTTTTTTTAACTACTAATGGCGGCGTTTCGTGACTGCGGCATTATGGCGGACACTTCGGACAATTTTGACACATTTTTGGGACCACTGTAATTTTCACAGCAAAAAATGCATTTAAATTGCATTGTTTATTGTGAAAATGACAGTTGCAGTTTGGGAGTTAACCACAGGGGGCGCTGTAGGAGTTAGGGTTCACCTAGTGTGTGTTTACAACTGTAGGGGGGTGTGGCTTTAGGACTGATGTCATCGATCGAGTCTCCCTATAAAATGGATCACTCGATCGATGCAGCCGCCACAGTGAAGCACGGGGAAGCCGTGTTTACATACGGCTCTCCCCGTTCTTCAGCTCCAGGGAGCGATCGCGACGGAGCGGCTATAAACTAATAGCCGCGCCGTCGTCCCGGATCGCTCCCCGCAGGAATCCGACCGCCGCATGTAGCGGGGGGGGGGGTCCCGATCGGACCCCCGACCCGCGGAAAGGCAAGGACGTACCTGTACGCCCATTTGCCTGTACGTGCCATTCTGTGGACTTACATATACATGCAGCGGTCGGGAAGTGGTTAAAATACTCGTCATTCCTCTTAAAAAATACCACAGGGTGTTTGCTTTCCAAAACGTGGTTGTGTCCACTGTCCTGGTGCTCCATGGCCTTGAAAAGTGTAATAGGTAGTCAGGAAATTAGATGCATAATTAATGCCTCTAGAATGCTCCTTTAATTTTGGGCCGCTCTATGTGGCTAGACTGTAAAAAAGTCCCATGCATGTGGTGTCGCCATTCTCAGGAGGAGTAGCAGTATGTGTTTTGGGGTATACATCTAAGTATGCCCACGATGTGTGTTAAAAATATCTTGTTAATTGACATTTTTGTGTAAAATAATACATTTTAATTTTCTTTCCTGCAATTTCCAAAAACCTTTGGCAAAAAAGGACATTTTCAAAAGACTCCTTATGCCTTTCAGAAAATACATTGGGGTATTTTCTTTTGTGGGTGTTTTTACTGTCTTGGCACTCCAGGGCCTCCAAAAAATGTATTCAGGAAATTTGTTGTGTAATTTATGCCCCTGGAAGACCTGAAAGTGTTCTTTGGAATCCTAGGCTTGTTCCTGGCTGTTAAAAAATGTTAACACACATGGCATCTCCATTCTCAAGAGGCATAGCAGAGTGTGCTTCATTATGTATTATTGTAAGAATGCCTATGCTGTGTGTCAGAATACTACTTTTTGAAAGCAAAATATTTTATTTCTTAATTTTCCCCAAAAAATGTTAAAAAATTACAACTTCAAAAAAACTCACTGTGTCACTTCCTAAATACTTCAGACTATCTGCTTTTCAAAAGGGGTCATTTGGGGGTAATGTATACTGTCCTGGCATTTGAGGGCCTCAAGACAGTAGTCAGTACATCAGGACTGATCATTATTCAAATATTCAGTATCTCACAAAAGTGAGTACACCCCTCACATTTTTGTAAATATTTTATTATATCTTTTCATGTGACAACACTGAAGAAATTACACTTTGCTACAATGTAAATTAGTGAATGTACAGCTTGAATAACAGTGTAAATTTGCTGTCCCCTCAAAATAACTCAACACACAGCCATTAATGAGCCACAACCATGGACCGATCACCATGCCATCAAATTCACAATCACCAAAAATGCCAGCCCAAAAAAAACGACAAAACCGGTGACAACTCACTGGACTAGATCTCAGAAGAAGCTCCACTCGGAACTCTTCAAAACAACACTAGGGAACAAAATAAAAACAACCCAACAAAAACAAACAGCCACAGAAACACTTGACGCCATCAACAAGGCGCTACTACAGTCAGCTGACTTAGTAGCACCAAAACGCAAAACTTGCATCCGGAAAAACAACTCCAGCTGGTTTAATGACCAGCTGACGTTGCTAAAGCAAGAGCGTAGAAGAGCAGAAGCTGCGTGGAAAAGGTACTCTTCAGATAAAAACCACACCATTTACAAGATAATAACAAAGAAATATCACAAAGAAATCTTCACGGCCAAAAAAAATAATTTCTCCAACATCATCGCAAATGCCCTTAACCGCCCCCGAGAACTCTTCAAGCTGGTCACTCAGACTATGAATCCAGCTTGTTTAGAGGCCCCCAATTCTGATTCACAAGAATTTTGCAACGAATTATCGGATTATTTCATTAATAAAATTGAAAAAATCTGTGAAAGTATTCAGCAAAATGGAACCGTCACCAACTCCCCCCCAAATCACAAACCTAATACCCACATAAATCCGTCGCAACCACCAAAATTCACTCTAAAACCCATTTCCATCGATGCCACTAAAAACATCATCGGGACTCTGCATAATAGCACAGCACCCAATGATATCATCCCCACTAAACTGCTGAAAGAAAGTGCCGATATACTGGCACCAGCTATCACGCAGCTCATTAACCAATCATTCAAGGAGGGCATGGTGCCCACCTTGCTAAAACAAGGTACAATAAAACCAATTCTAAAAAAAACTACCCCCGACCCCAAAGACCCAAACAACCGGAGGCCCATAACAGCTCTAAATGTCTTCTCCAAGGTAATGGAGAAAGTAGTTGTACAACAGCTGCAACTGCATTTAGACACCCATAAATTACTCGATCTGTTTCAATCAGGCTTCCGTCCAGGTCACGGAACAGAAACGGCGCTGCTTAAAATATGGGATGACGCTCTAGAGGCCGCAGACGAAGGAGAATCTTGTCTCCTGATACTGCTGGACCTAAGTGCGGCTTTTGACACTGTAGACCACGGACTACTACTGGCTAGGCTAGCTGAAGTAGTCGCTGAATGTGTTTTACCCTGGTTCTCCTCCTTCTTGGAAAACCGATCACAAATAGTGAAACTGGGGTCTTTCACTTCTGAAAAACGTACGGTGTCATGCGGAGTCCCTCAGGGATCCCCCTTATCGCCTGTATTGTTTAATATCTATCTTTGTCCTCTCTTTGAAATCATCAGTAACCAGAAGTTACTTTACCACTCCTATGCAGACGACACACAACTGTATTTCCGCATCTGCAACAAAAAGGATCATTCTCTTGGACTAGAGAAATGCCTCACTCTAATAGATAACTGGTTGACAAACAGTTATCTTAAACTCAATGGTTTGAAAACAGAACTTCTCCTGTTTCACGCTAACCTGAAAAATCACCCCGCGTCAACATGGACTCCCCCACCCATTCTGGGTAAAACTATCACCCCTAGCACCAAAGTCAAAAGTCTCAGAGTCATTTTCGATACCTACATGACAATGGATGCACAAATAGGGTCAGTAGTCAGCGGATCCCACCATCTGCTGCGCCTACTACGCAGACTCACGCCCTTTATCCCGAAAGAGGACATTGCAGTCGTGGTGGGAACAATCATCAATTCCAGACTCGACTACGCAAATGCCCTCTATCTAGGACTCCCCAAATACCAAATCACTCGTCTGCAAGTCGTTCAAAATACGGCCGCTCGACTAGTGACTGGGAAAAAAACATGGGAATCAATCTCACCTTCACTGAGATCCCTTCATTGGTTGCCGGTAAAAGACAGAATCACTTTCAAGGCACTCTGCCTAATACATGTATTCAAGGCAACGCCCCCCAATATCTATGCGAAAAAATAAAAGCCCATAACCCCAATCGCATTCTGCGATCCACCAATCAAAACCTCCTCCAGATACCCAAGGCCAGATACAAGTTCAAAGGAGATCGAAGATTTGCAGTCCAGGGACCTCGCCTGTGGAATGCACTACCAACCACCATCCGACTGGAGTCAGACCACTTGGCCTTCAGGAGAAAGATTAAAACCCATCTCTTCTGAGGTCAAGGGGTTCCTTACCCATGAAATGGATACAGCGCCCAGAGGTGATTCAGTTCGCATGTGTTGCGCTTTACAAGTCTCTCTCTCTCTCTCTCTCTCTCTCTAAACTGCTGGCAACAAAAGTGAGTACACCTCTAAGTGAAAATGTCAAAATATTTACAAAAATATGAGGGGTGTACTCACTTTTGTGAGTTACTGTATAAACCATAGTTTGTAAACTCTATAACTTTCCGACAGACTAAATATTATACACTTGTTTGCGTTATTTTTACCAAGAAATGTAGCAGAATACATTTTGGCCTACATTTATGAAGAAAGATTATGCATTTGCAAAATTTTATAACAGAGACTAATGCCTTGTACACACAATCAGATTTTCCATTGGAAAAACTTTGGATGGTTTTTCCGACGGAATTCCGCTCAAGCTTGGCTTGCATACACACAGTCACACAAAAGTTCTCTGAACTTTCGACCGCCAAGAACGCAGTGACGTACAACACTACGACAAGCCGAGAAAATGAAGTTTAATGCTTCTGAGCATGCGTCAAATTGTTTCTGAGCATGCGTCGGAATTTTGCTCGTCGAAAATTGCTACAGACGATCGGATTTTCCAATAGGAATTTTTTACGTCTGAAAAATTGAGAACCTGCTCTCAATCTTTTGTTGGCGGAAATTCCGACAGCAAAAGTCCGATGGAGCATACACATGGTCGCGGAATTTCCGTTCAAAAGCTCACATTGGACTTTTGGTGTCGGAAAATCGGATCGTGTTTACGGGGCATAAGAAAATTTTTTTTTTTTTAAATGTTCTGTCTTTTCACATTTACATGCTGTAGCAAAAACTAAAAAACCCAGTGGTGATCAAATACCACTAGAAGAAAGCTTGGTCTGTCTAAAACAAAATATAGAAATGTATTTGGGTGCCTTGAATGACAATTCCTGAGTAATTGTCATTCAAAGTGTGACAGTGCTTAAAACTGAAAAGTGGCCTGGACTGGAAGAGGGTGAAACAGTGTGGTCTTGAGGTTGTTAAGGACACTGAATAATTACACATGTTGTGAATGCAGACATTGTCCTGCTACTTGCTTCTATTTTTTATAGAGTTGAGGCAATTGCTTTTTAGTGTAGTTCAGCTTTTTCAGCCAAATTGGAGAAACCTCCAATATATCTTTATGTATTCCCATTTACACAGCATACTTAAAAAATAAAATAAAAGTATATTTGTTTCCTTGGACCAGGTTTATACAGAACTGCAAGCTATTCTGATCAATCTTAAGCTGGGGACATAACTGATTAAAAGTTAATTAATTAATTGGGACAGACATTGTTTAAATCTAGTTTCCAGCTAATACTAGAGATCTGTCAGCACATTACAGACAAACCAATGTTTTTTTATGTTAAAGGGTCACTAAAGGATTTTTTTTTTTTAGCTAAATAGCTTCCGTTACCTTACTGCAGTCCTGGTTTCATGTCCTCATTGTTTGTTTTTGCTATGATGTTGCTGTAATTCCTCTCTGTTCTGGGCACTTCCTGGTTGTCTGTTTCCTGATAACCACAGTACTGGGAGATTTCTCACTGTGGTCACTAATCAAGGAGGTGTGATTACTGTGTGCCTAAAACTCCTCAGCACCAATCCAGTTTCGTTTTACAATCCATCACTGCCCTCTATTGGCTCTCTGGCTCTGTACATCAGAGAACCAGCAAAAACGATTTGCTGGTTTTTATCTATTTTTATTCATTTTTAAAAGGAATCAGTTAACTATTATGGGGCAGATTCACAGAGCAAGTACGCCGGCGTATCTACTGATACGCCGGCGTACTTTCAAATTTCCCGCGTCGTATCTTTAGTTTGAATCCTCAAACCAAGATACGACGGCATCTGGGTAAGATCCGACAGGCGTACGGCTTCGTACGCCTTTGGATCGCAGATGCAATACTTCGGCGTCCGCTGGGTGGAGTTTGCGTCGTTTTCCGCGTTGGGTATGCAAATGAGCTTTTTCCGACGATCCACGAACGTACGCGCGGTCGTCGCATTCTCTTACATCGTCTGTAGTCGGCTTTTTCCGGCGTATAGTTAAAGCTGCTATTTTGTGGCATATAGATAGACTTACCATGTTAAAGTATGGCCGTCGTTCCCGCGTCGAAATTTGAATATATTTTTTTTTGCGTAAGTCGTCCGTGAATAGGGATGGACGTAAGTCACGTCTAAGGTAAAAAAATGACGTCGTTGCAACGTCATGTAGCGCAATGCACGGCGGGAAATTTAGGAACGACGCATATGCATTTCATTCGGTGCGGGGACGTGCTTCATTTAAATTAAACCCGCCCCCAACCCGCCCAATTTCAAATACGCCGCCAGAAAAACACTACGCCGCCGTAACTTACGGTGCAAATTCTTCCTGGATTCGAATTTACGGCAGGTAAGATACGGCGGCGTAGCGTATCTCTGATACGCTGCGCCTGTCCAACTGTATGTGAATCTGCCCCTATGTCTCTATACCCTGTAAACAGTAATTTCAGCTAAAAAATTGTTTTCCTTTAGTGACCATTTAAACATTACCAGCCGCTCGTTAGGTGTAACTTAAGACAAAACTTTTTTTGGGGGGGGGGGGGGGGTTAGAATGGAGAGGGTTTAGAACACCTGTCAGTTTTTATTGCTGTCTGTGCCCTCATAAGTAAGATTCACTCTTTCGGATTTTCCTGTTAACCATTATGAAAAGTGAAAGTAATATAAAACCCCACATTTTGGGTTGATATCAGAACTCTAAGGCCCCATGCAGACTAGGCATTTGCTTAACTCTTGTAAATGATTTTTTCCTAGCAGAAGAAAAGAGGCATCCAAAACTTGCCTGAGCTGTGATTTTGCAAATGTGTTTAGATGACTTTAGGCACGTCGAGCACTTGGACGTTCATTCATTGCATTGTCCGGAATATATTTTGAGCTGCCTAGTAATTAGGAAGCAGGGGACTTTGACCCATACACAAGTCCTTGTGTAAATGGGGACCAATTATGGTTAAGAATTATGCTTTTTCTGTGGCTAGAAAACATATTTGTGGTGAAGTACTAGATTGTCCTTGCTTTCCTCTCTTGACCTGTCAGCCTCTGCATGCCTGACGATTAGGATCACATGCTCTCTTGTACCTATACTAGAATGAGCTTGGTGGAGGAGGCACCCTCTTCAAAAGGTTTTTTTTTTAACAGTGGACATGCACAAAACAAATGAAAGCTTACAGACAATGATGAAAGCCTTTGGTGGGGGTAGAAAATAGGCATGTGCAAAAGGGAAAATTTCGTTTCGTTTCGTTTTAATTCGTTATTTAATTAATTTCGTCAAGTTAGGTTCGTTACATGTGTTAAATTCATTTTCGGAACTCTTTCGTTTTCGACCGAATTTCGAAAAATCCGGTCGAATTCGAAAGTATTTCGACCGGATTCCCCAACAAATAGTCTCTTTTCGAATATAATTTCGAAATTCGATCGGAATTCAAAAAAAAAAAAAAATTAAATTGAATTCCAAATCGAAAACCCGCGGACGAAATTCGATCGGAGTTCAAAAAAAAAAAAAAAACATTTTTTTTTTTCGAATTCCAAATCGAAAACCCGCGGACGAAATTCGATCGGAATTCGAAAAAAAAAAAAAAAATCGAATTCCGATCGAATTTCGTCCACGGGTTTTCGATTCGGAATCGAAAACGTTCGTTCGGATTCGGTAAATTCATTAATATTGCAATTCGGGAATTCGTATGCATCCGAATGTCCGAATAATGAAAAATTTGTCCGAATTTCGATTCGGAACGAAACGGAATTAGAAAAAAAAAAAAATTCGAATTCCAAATCGAAAACCCGCGGACGAAATTCGATCGGAATTAAAAAATATATTTTTTTTTTCGAATTCCAAATCGAAAACCCGCGGACGAAATTCGATCGGAATTCGAAAAAAAAAAAAAAATTCGAATTCCGATCGAATTTCGTCCGCGGGTTTTCGATTCGGAATCGAAAACGTTCGTTCGGATTCGGTAAATTCATTAATATTGCAATTCGGGAATTCGTATGCATCCGAATGTCCGAATAATGAAAAATTTGTCCGAATTTCGATTCGGAACGAAACGAAATGCACATGCCTAGTAGAAAATCTTCTCAGCTGCCTAACAGTGCTCCAAAGTCAACAGGACTTCCTTTTCAGTGAGTTGTCTCAAACATTCTGAATTTCCAGGCAGCCTTTTGCTCCCCATGCTTTTCATCACCTGACAGTAGGCTCTTTAGTCTCCATGAGAATGAACAATGTGAACGTGGTATACTAGATCAAGAGGCAGCTCAGAACCCTTCAGCCCCAGTCTACTAAAAAAGCTAGAGTTGACCTGGGCAGGGAGGAATCGCTCCAACTTTTTAGCAATCTGCTCGTCAAGGATTCAGAACTTCTAGGAGGACTCAATATTCCATGTTCTTATGGGACGAGGGGTCTCTAAATCCAGGCTTCTTCAATGGGTTCTGTCACTGCATTGGATTATAAAGTTAGCTCTGTTTCCATTTCATTGCAACTGCTAGTTGAATAGTTTTTTGTAAGGGGCCTAGGGCAGCAAGTCCTGGAAGTGGCTCGTCTGACAGATCAGAAGAGGGTTCCTAAGCTATATTCTTTCCCTCACTATAGATAGATTCTTAAGGCTACTGTTAAAAAACAATAGAAGCAGTTGTATTGTATTCATATTGGTTAAAAATTCTTGGCTTCCTCTTCTCAAACTTGATTATTAGGGTACAGTCCCTCTTGATTCTCAGATGAGATCTTCTGTTGCAGGGTTCCATACTCCACACTTATTTATCGTCTCAGGTTATTGCCAAATAGATGTATCAATACTCCAGGAAGATGGTGCACTATTATAGTTTACAGCAAGTTTTGAGTGAAGTATGTTCAGTTACTGCTGCATCTGACTTCTCTTGTGTCAACCCTCAGGTCCGCTAAATTATGGACCTCTTAAAGACCAGTCTGGATAATGGGCTGATCTTCAGCTCTCCTAAGGTGTAGATCTCAGAACTCCAGGCCTGCTCAAATGTCTCATAGGTGAATTACTCCTTCCTCATCCTGTTATCCTGTTATATAATAGGATGCTGTGTGAGAGACTCCAGAGAGAGCCAAGACTTCCAAAGTGGGATTTACTGCTTGCTCTCAACTTCTTGCCAGTTCTAAATGGAATCACTTTTAGTAAAGTTAAAGAAACCGTGATCCAGGAGAATAGAATTTTTGATGGCTTTTCCCTCCCAGAGTGAAGTTGCAGAGATCGGACCTTGTACTTGGGACCTTTTTTGGTGTTCTGACCATAGTTACATAGTTACATAGTTAGTCTGGTTGAAAAAAGACAGAAGTCAATCTAGCCCAACCAATAAAAGGGAAACTAAAAAATAAATGAAATAATAAAAAAAATGTTTTGGCATTGTTCTCCCTGCATGAAGGCCTGCTTAGGATGGACAGTTCTATTCACTCTATGTTACGATTCTTTGAGGTTACTCATATGCTTTAGCTTCAGTGGAAATATGGGCCATCTTTGTCTCTTTTTAAAAACCAGAAAGAAGGAAACATCATCCAGATTCATCAGTGGATATAGGGCTAAAAGGTCTGGCCCCTGTTGAAGCAATGACAAAACGCTCAGCCAGGAGCATGTGGACTTTGCGGGCTCCCTGTTATGAGTAGAGTTAGGTGAACAGTTAGAGCCAAGCATAAGTTCGGACCACACATCATCTATTTGCCCATTCAGCGAACACCCCAATTTGCGGGGCACTCAGCGGGATGTTCACCTTCCAAGCAACCCACAATGCACTGTGTGCTGCACAGTGCATTCTAGGGCTCTAATTTGATAAAGCAATGCAGCTGACCGTTGGCCAGGTGCAAGTCTTTTCCTAATCAGGGCACAGAGCACAGTGAGAGCCATGATTGGAGAAAGTCATGATGACTTTGCCTAATCATGGCTCAGTGCTCATAGTCCCACCCCACGCTATAAAAGGTTCCTTTCCTCAGGAACCATTTGCAGTGTGTTGTTGGAGTGGAGATAGATGGAGCTGGGCTCTGTTTTCTACTAGTGAGTTGGTGTGTTTTTGTGACTCTGAGTGTAGATTGTCAGTGTAGTGTTAGTGTAGTGTGAGTATAGTATGAGTATAGTGTAGTGTCAGTGTAGTGTGTCAATGCAGTGCAGTGTTAGTGTAGTGTGAGTATAGTGTTGTGTATCAGTATGGTGTCAGTATAGTATGTGTCAGGAACATGTCATTACTGGTTTCACTGTTACACTCAGCACCAAAGGGTGTAGTTCTGGTGGCCACCAGCGGGTGTCTCTCTGCAAAGACTACCAACCAGCTATCAAGCACACCTGTTGTGGGTCTGCTGGACTATATAAGCCAGCTCTTAACCAAGGCTCAAATACTTCAGAATTCCATCTGCTAGCCTTGTCCCTGCCTAAACCCGCAGAGCAACAGAAAGAAAAAGGAGGACTTCCTTTCCCCTCAAGGCCTGCTTTATGCAGACACCATTCATGTGACGCCACAAAACACACAATAACAGAGGGAGGAGAAGGAGGAACAGGAGGATTCTGGCAGTTTTGGAGTCATTGAAACAGAGGAAGACATGCGTCAAATCTTAAGAGATGTTTTCAGTCCCCAGAAACTTGGAATTAGTACGTGGCTGGGAGCAGGCAGTTTCAGATAGTGTAATCCTCAGTGATACCCAGGACTGTGCTTCTCATGCATTCCGCAAACTTGCAGTGCATGGGCTCCTTTATTATTTAAAGCCTGAAAAAGGACCCGAGAATGTGTGGCATCAAGGAGAAGGACCATTATCGGTTGGCAACCCTCCTTGACCACCGTTAGTGGAAAGTATCGGGAACTTATCTTGCCCTCGCGGGGGGAACACAGGATGAAATATCTTAAGGACACCTTAAAGAAGAGTTTATGAAACCTTTCCAGACTCAGGTAGGTTACAGTCTCATGGAAAAGGTGGTTATGAGGCTTCTGTTGGTCAAAGGAGGAGCGGTGGAGAAAGTGATGCATTTAAAAACAAAATTGCAATCTGCTGCATGTGCATGTGCATGTGCAGTCCTTGCACCCAGGGCTGTTAGCTTCCACATCCCTTCGACAGCATCTGCTTCATATAGTGAAAAATTATTTAGGTGCAAAAACAGACAAAAACAGACATGGAGAGCTTTCCAGCTGATGATCTATTGGGTTACTGGGTCATGAGAATAGACCACTGGCCAGAACTTGCCCAGCATGCAACTGGGCTGCCCTGCATCCAGTGTGCTTTCTGAATGTACATTTAGCGCTGCTGGAGATTTTGTGACAGATAAAGGAGCATGTCTGTCCACAGACTCCGTTGACTCGCTGACATTTGTCAAAATGAATAAGTCCTGGATTAGCAGCAGCTATCTAGCCACATTTTTTGGTATAGGTTTTACGGGCACAATTAACACCAAAGGACCAATTTTGTGCCATCTGTTTGACAGGTGCATTTAATTGAAAACATTTACAGCAAGGCCAATTCTTGCATTCATCCAATGTACCTCTATAGGGTTACAATGTCAAGGCACCACCAACACCCAAAGCCCAATTTTTCCAAACCTGTTTGACAGGTGCAAATACTTTCCATTTTTTCCAGTTCTTGCTTTTATCAAGATTACATCTAGCCATTTCCTGCTCTCTCTGGTGGTGTGTTCACGGAGCATTCCGCTGGGAATTTTTTTCTTCCTTTCACTGGTTTTTAGATCAGGGGTGGCTTCAGCGACAGAATGAGTTTGTCAATAAATTCCTTAATGGTCTTACTTGTAAGCCAGTAATGGTGAAACTGAAGTGGGGTATGGAATACAAGGGATACCTGGTCTCTGTTGATGGGTACATGAACATGCAGCTTCCAAATACAGAAGAGTATATTGATAGGGCATTGTCTGGACAACTTGGATAAGTTCTAATAAGATGTAATAATGTATTGTATATACGAGGAGTAGAAGAGGAGGCAGAAGATGGCGAGATGAGAGAATAAAGCAATTTCCATATTAGTATATTTTATAAATTTATTTTTAAACTTCGTTTTTGAGGTTATTGTTTGACATTTTTTTTGTATGTTTTGTTAAGAAAAATAAACATATTTTAAAGAGTACCTCTATAGGGTTATGGTGTGAAGGCACAACTAACACCCAAAGTCCAAATTTTCCACACTTGTTACTTCTATGCAAAGTCTGTGAAAGAAACACCAGACTATCTAAAAAAAAATTGTTAATCTTGGGCTGAGTGTACTATAATTTGGCTTCTTTGCATAAAGCTTGCTCACTGGGGTGCAAAAGAGACCCCAGACTTAATCCCAAAAAATCTCTAATCTTGTTCTAAGTGAACTAAATTGTGGCCTCATTGTACAGACTGGCTTTCCAAGCTATTGTTTACAAAATAAAGAAAACTTGCAGGGAAAATCAATTAAAATGTAATTTTTTTTCTTTGTATATGTCATATTTGCTACAGCAGGTTCTATACATGGTACAGATGCGCCAATTTACAGACAGACTAAGCTAAGGTATCACGGACCATCTAGGCTTTAAAGAAGGGGGTATGCCCCAGAAACGCGCCAGCCATTTAGATGTCTGAAGTTCTACTGGCAGGTGCCGTGAGGTCCAGTCCAGCTGTCTGAAAAGCGCTTACTTATTAATCTTTTGTGAGTAGGACCATTGCTTTTTATTCTGCTTTTAATTAAAATTTTAAGTGGTAATGCACAAGGTCGGTGCGCCCTCCTTTCTTTTCTTTTTGTTTTAGCCTTATGAACACCCTTTGTTCTGTGGAGGGCTGCAAGACTTCAGACTTTGCCGTTAGACTATACTGCTGTTCCCGGTTTGGCGAAACACCAGAGCGCAGGAGGTTTTGTTGTTTTTAAGCTAAGGGGAACCCAGACACTTTATTTAAAGACATTTTTCATTTTTATTGTTTCATTTTAATCACTGCTCCTTTAAAAATTATCTTTAAAAAAAATGCATTGATAAATGTCTCCCAGGGCAGTACCCGGTCCCCCATATCCTTTTTATTGCCAATAACTTGCAAAATGTGCACTTTTGATTTTTCAAGTTCGGGTCCCATAGACTTTATTAGGGTTTGCGGTTCGTTTCCAAACATTTGCGATGTTTGAGAGTTCTGGTGCGGACCAAACTGGGGGGGGGTGTTTTGCCCAACTCTAGTTTTGAGGCGCCAGAGTTATTGGGGCATGTCTCACCAGTGAGTCGTGGATCTTGGGGAGAGTTTCTGGCTGTTTGTTGCAGTGGTCACTTCTTGGCAGTGGGGGTGTGGCTTGGGGCCACACAACATTAGGTCTTACTTTTTCTGCATCCCACCCTTGTTTGTGGCTAGCTATTTCCCATTTGTATGCTACAATAGAGTCAATCAGGCAAACGGAAAATTGTTATCAATACTCACCATCATTTATCATTCCTGATGAAAATATATTGGGGAGGGCTCCTATGAGGTAGGAGTGAGGGTAGAGTCTACCCATTCGTATGCTGCCATGGAGCCAGGAAAGGAAAGGAAAATTACAGTAACTATTGATAACAATTTTCCATTGTATTCATTCTTTAGAGAAAGCTTTTTTATTTTTTTAAACACCGTTGTCTTGAAAAATGTGTAAATAAATGATTTTGTAAGCAGAAATTTAAAACCATTTCTGTGATCTCTCGAGTATTTTTATGCATAAAAATTATGCTTGTAAGCTACTCTTTTGCAAATCTGAATATTTATATGCCTGGAAATAAGATCTTCAATGCGTATATTAAGATTCTATAACACAGGATGCAGCTGATGCTTTCATTTGTGAAATAACTACACTTATTTTCAACATTTTGTTTTCTGGAAAACAGCCAAATAACAGCCAGCCTATCACACAGAGGTGCTCATTACCACAATGTGTTATGTTATTAAGCACTGAGCAACAAAATTCATCTTTCATAGATATCATCCACAAAAGGCTGCACTCAAATCCCAGTGAATAGTAGCAGGTGGCATAACAACAAACAGCTTTTTGCTCTTGCTGAGATTTTCTTTAACCTTGACAGATGAATGTTTACATGTGCTGGCTTACCTGATATTCCATCTAGACCATTTAAAAAAACAAAACGCATATTTTTTTGTTTTGGACTAATGTTTTATATGTAGCTTAGAATACAATTCTAAATGGGGGCAATATTGACTTTTAGTTGAAATGAGCTGGACCAACTGACCCAACACCAACCAAAAGCAATTACAGGCCCACTTTAAAGTTTGAGTGCGCCAATCATTTTATATTCTGCATGCACTGCTGACATAGGCGATGAACCATGAATTGATTACATTCAAATGATTTAGCAAGATACTTAACAATATAAATGCAAGTTAAAAAAAAAAATAATAGAAAAATCTTTTAGTATTAAATAAATACACTGTTATCCCCAAAGTTTGGGAAAATGTGTTCATTTTGGTTTATGGGACAGAAAAATAAGATTTACTTACCAAGTCCTCCCCTTCTCCACGCTGTAATGCCGCATACAGACGGTCATTTTTTGTGATGGAAAAAAAATGAAGTTTGAAGTGATGAAAAAAAACGACATTTTTGAAACTTCATTTTCAAAAACGATGTAGCATACACACCATCGTTTTGAAAAATGATGAACAAAGTGACGGCACTCTAAAGGGGAAGTTCTATTCGCCTTGAGGCTGCTTTTAGCTGGTTACTTGTTAGTAAAAGACGTTTCGTGCTTTTTTGTCTGTTACAGCGTGATGAATGTGCTTACTCCATTATGAATGGTAGTTTTACCTCCCGTCTCAAAACTTGCTTCTGGGCATGTGCGGGTTTAAAACGTCATTTTTGCCCACACACGATCATTTTTTATGACACAAAAAATGACATTTAAAAAAATGACATAAAAAATTCGAGCATGTTCGAATTTTTTTTTTGTCATTTTTCAGAAGACATAAAATGACATTTTGCCCACACACGATCATTTTAAATGACATTTTTAAAAATGTCATTTTATTTCATCACAAAAAATGACCGTCTGTACGTGGCATTAGACATTGCAGCATCTTCTCCCCATGCTCCAGCAATCTAAGGTCCTAATGTCATCAAGACCAATGCAGGATCCATAGCCCTGCACTGGAAGTAATGATGTCAAGGGACAGACCAATGCAGGAGCATGGGGGAGCATCTACTACTGATATTTGCATGGCCGCAGGAACTCGCACTGGTGCATAACAAATGCACAAATGTGCACAAGAATGTGCATTGACACACACATCTGGGAACGGGCACGCTGGACCATGCAGATGCACTGGTGCACAACCGTGCATGCCCCCAATGTAGTTTGGCACCAAATGGCCTTTATAAGGAAGGCTGTCAGTGGCTATAGTTGCTGGTTGATCTTCGGCTCCTCCAGGGCATTTTCCTTGTGATTCTCTTGTTCCTGTGATCTCCTGTTACCGACCTGGCTTGTCCTAGACTTGTCTGTTTGACCTCGGCTACTCACCTGACCATGTCTGCTCTGATACGCACCTGGCTCCTGACCTTGGCTTTTCACCGACCACTCTCCAGTCTCTGCACCTGCAATGTCTCACATGCTTCATCTGTCTTCTGACTCCATCCCAACACATCAGCTGTACAGTCCAGCAGGTGACTCGTGCTACTTTGGGCCTGACTTCTTCTGTTTCACCTTCAGGGGTGTCTGGAACTTAGCCACAAGGGAAACCCTCTCTCCATTGGCCACCAGCACCAGGTATGCGATACAAGGGATTATTTTAAAGTTTCCCCAAAGTTGAACCTTAAAGAAGAATTTCAGGCATCGATATGCTATGTATGGTTACATTCAATTTGCAATCATTCAGAAAATGCAAAACATTCTGTGAATGGTTCCCTTTCTGAGTGGCTGACCTGTGTTCACAATGGAGGAGAGCAGCCGCTAGTAGGGTTGAGCGAACCTGAACTGTAAAGTTCGGGTTCGGTACGGACTTTGGGTTTTTCCCGAACCCGGACCCGAACCCGAATAATTGCAAAAAGTTCGGGTCCGGGATCGGAGTTCGGGAAAAAAAATGCGCGGAGGTCCCCGCAAATTCAATAACCAGGTCTGGTATGGATATTAAGGGGAACCCCGCCGTCAATTTAAAAAAAAAATGACGTGCGGTTCCCCCTAAATATCCATAGCCAGACCCTTCAGGTCTGGTATGGATATTAAGGGGAACCCCGCCGTCAATTTAAAACAAAAATGACGTGCGGTTCCCCCTAAATATCCATAACCAGACCCGTTATCCGAGCACGTTGACCTGGCCGGCCGCAGACAAGAGGGGGGACAGAGTGCGGCCCCCCCCTCTCCTGAACCGCACCAGGCCACATGCCCTCAACATGGGGAGGATGTCCCCATGTTAATGGGGACAAGGGTCTCATCCCCACAACCCTTGCCCGGTGGTTGTGGGGGTATGCGGGCGGGAGGCTTATCAGAATCTGGAAGACCCCTTTAACAAAGGGGACCCCCAGATCCTGACCCCCCCCTGTGTGAAATGGTAATGGGGTACACTGTACCCCTACCATTTCACGAAGGAAGTGTAAAGTCTTGTAAAAAAAAACACACACACACACACCGTAGAATAAAGTCCTTTATTAATAAAAAAAAAAAAGAAAAAAACCAGCGGTGATAATCCACTCGTTCCCGGCTTCCTGCTTCAATGTTGTCCTGATCCTGCGATGGCTGTGGGTGATCTCCAGCGATGAGATGATCCTGCGACGGCCAGGTGATCTCCGCTCCAGCGATGAGAAGATCCATCCGGAGCGCAGCATCCCCGACCTCCTCCCACCGCTGGACACAGCCCAGCGAATGACGCGCTGGAGCTGTGACATTACTTATATAGAGGAGGCAGGGCCACCCGTCACGTGACCCCGCACCCTCTGACGTACCCTCTGCTATGTCACTGGGAAAGCCCATGAAGAGGGAAGACTATGGGCTTCCCCAGTGACGTAGCAGAGGGTACGTCAGAGGGTGCGGGGTCACGTGACGGGTGGCCCTGCCTCCTCTAAAAAAGTAATGTCACAGCTTCAGCCGCTCATTCGCTGGGCTGTGTCCAGCGATGGGAGGAGGTCGGCGATGCTGCGCTCCGGATGGATCTTCTCATCGCTGGAGCGGAGATCACCCGGCCGTCGCAGGATCGTCTCATCGCTGGAGATCACCCGCAGCCGTCGCAGGATCAGGACAACGTTGAAGCAGGAAGCCGGGAGCGAGTGGATTATCACCGCCTGATTTTTTTTCTTTTTATTAATAAAGGACTTTATTCTACGGTGTGTGTGTTTTTTTTACAAGACTTTACACTTCCTTCGTGAAATGGTAGGGGTACAGTGTACCCCATTACCATTTCACACAGGGGGGGGTCAGGATCTGGGGGTCCCCTTTGTTAAAGGGGTCTTCCAGATTCTGATAAGCCTCCCGCCCGCATACCCCCACAACCACCGGGCAAGGGTTGTGGGGATGAGACCCTTGTCCCCATCAACATGGGGACATTCTCCCCATGTTGAGGGCATGTGGCCTGGTGCGGTTCAGGAGAGGGGGGGGCCGCACTCTGTCCTCCCCTCTTTTCTGCGGCCGGCCAGGTCAACGTGCTCGGATAACGGGTCTGGTTATGGATATTTAGGGGGAACCACACGTCATTTTTGTTTTAAATTGATGGCAGGGTTCCTCTTAATATCCATACCAGACCTTGACTACAATGGGGTTCGGAGTTCGGGTTCGGGTTCCCGAACCCAAACTTTTTTTTTTAAGTTCGGGTTCGGACCCGAACCCGAACATCCAGGTGTCCGCTCAACTCTAGACACTAGCCGTGGGATCCAGAAGCAAGTTGAGATCACTGAAGTAGTGGTGTCTACAGGGATTTTCAGCTTCCAGGGGCATCAGCCAAGTATATTATACTGTATACATAGTTACATTGGTCCAAGCTTGATGTAAAAATACGTAATGCCTGGAATTATTATTTACAGTACCTGTCACCGAGAATGTGTTTCCAGCACGACAGCATCGCGCTGATTCTCGGTGACAGGGTGCCGACATCTCGCACTCGCTGGAATAGAAAAAGCACATTCCAGCGAGTGCGTCATAGAAGCAACGGGGATCCGACTTGGATTCCTGCCAATTCTACCTGCGGCAAAAGGTATGAATCATGAGGGGGAAATCCACGCCAAATTTTAAATAAAAAACCGGCATGGGTTCCCCCCCAGGTGCATACCAGGCCCTTAGGTCTGGTATGGATTGTAAGGAGATCCCCCTACGCTGAAAAAACGGCGTGGGGGTCCCCCCACAATCCATACCAGACCCGTATCCAAAGCATGCCGCCCAGCCGGTCAGGAAAGGAGTGGGGACGAGCGTGCGCCCCCCTCCTGAGCCGTACCAGGCCACATGCCCTCAACATGGGGGGGTTTGGTGCTCTGGGGCTGGGGGGCGCACTGCGGCCCCCCCACCCCAGAGCACCCTGTCCCCATGTTGATAAGGACAGGGCCTCTTCCCGACAACCCTGGCCGTTGGTTGTCGGGGTCTGCGGGCGGGGGGCTTATCGGAATCTGGGAGCCCCCTTTAATAAGGGGGCCCCCAGAATCCGGCCCCCCACCCTAGGTGATTGAATATGGGGTAGATCGTCTGGTTCTCTTCCGCTCTCATCTTCTCTGCTCTCCGCTGTCGTCTCAGCGCTCCTCGCTTCTTCTTCTTCTCCCGCTCGCTCTCCGGTGCCTTCTCCTTCAGGGCTGGCCACCGCTATCTTCGTGTTAGCTCAATTACTAGCGGCGGGAAAGGTGCCTTTGGCCAATCATGGCTCAGTGGGACTTAGTACACGCCCCAAACTATATAAGGCTTCTTACATAGCGGCCGTGTATAGTGTGTGACTGTGGACGGAGATACAGTAGCTAGATTAGGCAGGCAGATTAGTTAGTTTGAGATTGATTAGGCAGGCAGTTTAGTTAGTTGCAGTGTATTTAATATATATAAATAAATAAGTATACGTATATTCAGTCAGCGCAGGCACTGTAGTTTATATAACACAGTGTATTGAAGTAGTTAAGAGGCGCAACAATTTTTTTTGTTTTTAAATGGCGTGGGGGTCCCCCCAAAATCCATACCAGACCCTTATCTGAGCAAGCAGCCATGGCAGGCCAGAAAAGGGGGGGACAAGCGAGTACCTCCCCTGAACATACCAGGCCACGTGCCCTCAACATAGGGAGGGTGCTTTAGGGTCCCCCCCAAAGCACCTTGTCCTTCCCACAACCCTTGTCTGGGGATTGTGGGGGTCTGAAGATGGGGGCTTATTGGAATCTGGAAGCCCCCTTTCACAAGGGGTCCCCCAGGTCCAGACCCACCATTACAGCCGCAAGCAATTTTAAGTGACAATTTTTTCCTTTAGAAATGTCATTTTGCTGCAGTACTGTAATAAACATCAGGAATATGCACTACTTTACCGGCATAATAAGGGCACCCACCCCCAGGTACTAATTTAAAGGAAAATTTCATTTTTATCGTTTCACTTTAAACATTATTAAAATCCCTTCTCCTAAAAATCTTTTTGTTTTTAAAGCTTTTTTTTGCATTGATACATGTTCCCTGGAGCAGTACCCGGGTTCCTAAATACTTTGTATGGCAATAACTTGATTTTTCACGTTCGTGAATCCCATAGATTTTAACGGTGTTCGCATGTTCGCACAAATTTTTTGTCTGTTCGCATGTTCTGGTGCAAACATATTCAACACTGTACTCAAATTACATTTATATACTTTTTTTTTTACACAAGTAGAGCTTTTTTTGGTGGTATTTGATCACCACTGGATTTTTTTTGTATATAAAAAAAATATATTTTTTTTCTACGTTATGTTATAAAACATATCCAAAAAAATAAATCTTTATAGATTTAGGCCAGAATGTATTCTGCTGCGTGTCTTTGGTATAAAAAAAATGTATATTAAATTGGTTTGTGCGAATGGTATAGCATCTATGAACTGTGGTATAGATAGATGTTTGCATACACGTAGGTGCAAAAGCCTAAGAACCCCTGCTGTAGCCAAGCGACGGGTGCTTGCGCACAGCGCAACTTTTTTATTACAAATGGCATGCCCACGTGTTGATAAACGCGCTTGGTGCAGTTCCCTTTAAAAAGAAAAAAAAAGGGTCAGGGACTTCTACACACAGAACACCTCAGTGAGAACTGTTACATTTTGGATTTCCCATTACTTGGTGACCAGAACAAACAGACAGTGAATCTCCCTATTGAGGCACAAACAGCAAAATAAACCCTTTCCTTTCTATTCGAAACGTAAAACAAAATGCAGCTTCTTTGAATATTCTGAAAAATGCTGTTATTGTTGTTTGGTTTTTACTAGAAAACACAAGATTCTTGTCTTTTTGAATCATTCTTTTTGATATTTGCTTGAGTCATTTTTGTAAAGCAAGGCCAGAAAGATAATATATAGATTACATATAGTGATGACTAAATCATCCAATTTGCTCATCATTCTTCAATCAGTTAACGCTAGACTGCAAACTAATCTGCCATTCTGTTATAAACTATACTCCCTGATGGGCCATACTGCTGGATGTTTGTATATGAATATGATACTTCTTCTGGTCTACAGCCTATACATGCCTTTAAAGGGAACATAAGAGGAGATGATTAGGCCCCTGTCAGAGAACTCACCTTGCCGGACATTCTCGTGGTCGCCTTGGTGCGTGCTGACGTGTGTGCTCCAGTGCACGCTGTTGTGCGCACGCCCGTGCACGCTGGTTCACATCCCGGACTGCCAGCGTGCACGCCTGTGTGCGATGGAGCCACTTGGCCCCGGGCAGTCTATTTAAACCCCTGGAATACTGCAGACCGATGCTGTCTGATCTGCAGCTTCCTGTTTATCCTGCATCTACTATCTGCCTGAATCTGGACTTTCTGACCACCCGGCTTGTGACATGGACCTCTCCTGCTTTCTGCCTGCACCCGACCACGGCTTGCCTTGACCCTGAATCTGCCTGCTCCTCTGTACCACGTTGTCTGATTGTTGCCAACCCTGCCTGTTACTTGACTATTCTCCCCAGCTTCTCTGCTCCATTTGGGCTTGTCAACCAGGTACGTGTGAGTCTGACAGCCCCCCCATGGATCAACAAGTTTGATAGTTTTATGCCGGAAAGCAGATCTTTTCTACTTCACTTACCTCTAGATGCAACCCTATTGTTGCATTTGAAAATTGTCTTACCTTCTTTAGTGGTAAGAATATCCCTGTCCTTTTTTAGTCCTTTCTTTTTTAATCAGATTTTTGGCAAGATGGGACATTCCTGCTTAAAGTGGATGTAAACCTGATTCATGAAATCTGAGCTAGGCACATATATCCGTAGTGTTTTCTTATCGCTTTCCAAAGCTCTGAGTCCTGTAGCTTTCTCCTGCTCAGTAGCTCTGTTATCAGCCTGATAACTTCCGAGATGGCAGCCTGAAGTGTGTGTCGTGGGAGGTTGATATAAATAGATTAGTAGACAGCTTGCCATCTCAGAGTAGAGCTCTGCATATTCCTTCTTTCCTTGTGGAGTGGGGGTGTGTGCATTTCCTCCAATCAGCTGTCTTGGCTGTATGCCAATAATCCACTTCCAGTGCTGACTGGGAAGAGAAAGTATGTAATATGAAGAGCACTTTCTTAAGGATATATACAGATGAGGACAGCAGATATACAAGTAAAACTTATGTAGGGAGATTTGTTTAATCTCTGTGTACCATCTGAGGCTGTTCACTTCACTGGGTATATGTTAGCGTTTACATCCACTTTAAGATACCACCACAGCCACTTATTAAGAGGGGGAGACAAATAGCATAGGCAACTAAATCTCAGTATTTTTATGTAATGAATTATGAAATTAAAGTCCTTTGCTATGTACAGTATGTAATTGTGTGAACTGAGATAAAGTAATGTGCTGCGCTGGGATGTCATATTTTTCAAAGTTTTTACCATTAATTCTACTCACTGGTAACACAGGGCTGTAGATATTTTTTTTTCCTGAAATGGGGAACCAGAGGAAAGAAAGGTGATGTGTGCAACATCCCAGGGCAAGTTGTGTGTGTGTGTGGCAAAATAGTACTAATAGAAGGAGGGGTTTAAAGCGTGCATGTATACTGCACAGCATGCAGGGGTCTGAAATATTAAAGGCAAACAAGTTTTCCTATGACACATACTTGTTTTTGTCTAGCGGATTGAAGAATGGAGATATACTTACCTAATGTAACCCTGTGCATCCTCTTAACATTACCCAACCCATACATTGTATGCTCTTAACCATGACATTTATCCTAAATATTAGTTTGTCCTTAGGTTAGTGGCCTCCAAAAGCAGAACTATTCACTGGACGATTACTTAAATTAGTTAGTTAGGGCCAGATTCACAAAAGAGATACTACGGCGTATCTCCTGATACGCCGTCGTATCTCCGTTTCTATCTATGCGACTGATTCATAGAATCAGTTACGCATAGATATCCCTAAGATCCGACAGGTGTAATTGTTTTACACTGTCGGATCTTAGGATGCAGTACCGCGGCCGCCGCTCGGGGGAGTTCGCGTCACTTTGCGCAAAGCACGGCGGGAGTTAGGAAACGGAGCATGCGCAGTAGGTCCGGCGCGGGCGCGCCTAATTTAAATGTTGACGCATTTACGATACACTGCCGCAAGTTTCCAGGTAAGTGCTTTGTGGATCGAGCACTAAACCTGACAACTTACGGCGGTGTAACTTAAATGGCCTAAGTTTCCTAAGGCGCAATTGTACGTGAATCTGGCCCTTAGTACCTACAGGATGTACCAGAATTATCCAAACAGTCCTGTATTAATAAAACCAGGAGCAGATAATTCATTTTAAAGTATGGCTATACCACTGCATTTGACCAAAAAGATTGATGAAGACTTTATAGATGACGATAAATGTATTAGTCTTGCAGAATCCCTTTGTGAGCTGTATGATCAACGCTACACATTTTATAAAGATAGCCAAAAGGAAACTTTGTTTCAGTGTGTGCGCACATCCAAGGACTCCGTCATTTTAAATATGTTATATAGGAGTTATGAGTATGCTGGTGAGTTTCTTATTCATCATACAGTAAAGTCATGTCTGGTCTGAATCTCCACTAAGATACAGATTGAAGAAGGAAAATCACCGCTCAAGGTGGGTCTGCTATAGGGTCATACACAGGTGTAGGATTCCAAGGGTGCTGGCAGTGCACTAGGCAAGCATTGGCGTAAAATGAAGGATGGATGGCCGCACTCCAAACCAAACAGGTTGTCTTTATTTAAACGAACAGCAAAAACATACCAGATCACAGCAACAGAAACAGGAGGATAACCGACGTTTCGCACTGACTTAGTGCTTATTCATGGCTAAGATACAGATTGCTTCCTCATGGCTCTAGCGATAGATTATATTGCTGCTAGAAGGTATGAAACCTAATTTTTGTGTCCCTGCATGTTTCTTCAAAGTTGCTTTTTCTGAATGTTTCAAATGTCTGCATTACCACTTAATTTGTTATGTTAATTAGAGCATTATGTTAAATTCTATTTTTCTATGGAGATTGTACTAATAAATTATCTTTGTGTTGTCAAATGTTGACAAATAAAAAAAATGTTTTTCTTTTTTTCTTTTTCATGTAGTCATGTAGACCTGTATTTTTTGTGGGCAGTTTGGAAAGCCAGGGCCAAAGGGTCCAAAAGAGGGCAGGGAGAGACCCATGACTACCTAACCACCCAGTACTGCTCATTGTTAAGTACTAATAATGTACTATGGCTGTTATATAATATGTTATTGATTTATATTTTGTCGCTGGGTAACATATGACTGCTGTGTGGAATTATATGTTGGTATTAGGTCATAAAATGTGTTGT
This sequence comes from Rana temporaria, assembly GCF_905171775.1. Taxonomy (NCBI): domain Eukaryota; kingdom Metazoa; phylum Chordata; class Amphibia; order Anura; family Ranidae; genus Rana; species Rana temporaria. Next base: position 136,184,777 of record NC_053489.1, read on the forward strand.
CATGTGATAGAGAATTCGGTACTACTTGAAAATGTATTGTTCTGTTACTGTAATTTTATTTTCTATTAAAAACAGAACAGAAATTAAAGGGGTTGTAAAGGTCTGTTTTTGTTTTTTCTAAATATGTTCCTTTAAGCTAGTGCATTGTTGGTTCACTTACCTTTTCCTTCGATTTCCCTTCTAAATGTTTTTTTTCTTTGTCTGAATTTCTCACTTCCTGTTTCTCCTCAGTAAACTTCACACCATCATCCAAGCAGTGTTTAGTCAGCCAGAACAGCTCACTGAACAACTTACTGAGGAGGAACAGGAAGTGAGAAATTCAGACAAAGAAAACAAAGAAAAAAAACATTTAGAAGGGAAATTGAAGGAAAAGGTAAGTGAACCAACAATGCACTAGCGTAAAGGAACCTATTTAGAAAAAAAATGAACCTTTACAACCCCTTTAAGGCAAAAAAAGTATAAAACACACAATCAAGGGAAAACAGTAATATTGTCGCCATATCAGCTGGGGACTCATATTAATTATTCTGAATGTCTGCCACTTATGATCACAGCTGACATTGATTCCTCTGATGTCACACATGACAGGGAGAATTGTGATTGAATATGTAGTCAATATCTTTATTATTGAGACTGTAGTTTTCTTTTGCCATATTTATGGGATCCTCTAGTCTAGGGTTATATGCAGTGCTGTATCCTGGCCTAGGCCAACAAAGCCCAGGCCTAGGGCAGCACTTTGCAGGGGGGCAGCACAAAAAGAATCCCTGTCGGCTTGCGCTACACTATTAGTGTACCACCAGTCTTATAGGGCGGACTTGGCTGAGTGGCAAATTAGTCTAGCGCCCCCATAAAGCGGCCATACTGCTTCCAGGCATTCCGCAACTGTGGGGGAAGGTGCTGCTTCTAATTTTGACTGTCCTAACATCCTGGACCACAAACCTTCCTCACTGTGCTGTATGTTTTCTGCTGCACCATTGGCATGGTTATATTTTCTTATTCCACTCCATAAAATTATCAGAAATTTGTGTTTAAAGTAGAACTATAGGCAACACTTTTTTTCATTTTGGATTGATTAAGGGAGGGTTATACCCCCGGTCAGTTTATGTTTTACCATCCCTGTCCTATTGCAGAGATTTCCCTTCACTTCCTGCCCCATAGCCAAACAGAAAGTGAGAGGAAATCTATGTAGATTAAGGTAATCCATTGCCCCCCTTGCAGGCCCTCAGAACTAGTGTCCCCACTCGAAAATGTCAGGGCAGGTTTTAAACAGAAAGGTGTGTGGCCTTGACAGGGAGGGGTGGGTCATATTTTAATTAGTTGGTGCATGAGTTTAGTCAGGCCTAGGGCAGCACAAAACCTAAATACACTACTGGTCATATGAGTTACTGAATACAAGACTGGCGATTATTTACCAGGATACATGGATATGTATCATGTGGTCATGCAATTCTGTCTTAGTATAGACTCACATATTCCAAGAAACTCAGCAGCAGCAAATGCAAATAAATAAGGAGGTTTTATGTGTCCGGCCTGTCATCAGCATATACAGAGCTTTTTTCAGAGATTCTCCCCAAACTTTGAATAAAGCAAGTTTTTTTTTTTTTTCCATAGATGCTACTCTGTGACCCTAAAATAATGAATGTGAAGCAGTAATCCACTCCATCTTTAGGAGCTTGCTTTTTCTGCAAGCTTGCATTATTGAAATCGCTATCAATCCTGTCAGAGACACATGTCAGAAGCAAATCTTCAACAATTACAGTCAAAGCAGCACCAAAACCTTAACCACTTCGTTACCGAGCCTGTTTTTCAGATTCAGTGTTTACGAGACTAAAACAGTTTTTTTTGCTAGAATATTACTTAAAACCCCCAAACATTATATATATATTTTTTTCTAACACCCTAGAGAATAAAATGGCAGTCATTGCAATACTTTTTGTCGCACCGTATTTGCGCAGTGGTCTTACAAGCGCACTTTTTTTGGAAAAAATTCACTTTTTTAAATTAAAAAATAACACAACAATGAATTTGGCCCAATTTTTTTTATATATTGTGAAAGATAATGTTACGCCGAGTAAAATGATACCCAACATGTCACGCTTAAAAATTGCGCCCGCTCGTGGCATGGCGTCAAACTTTTACCCTTAAAAATCTTGATAGGCGACGTTTAAAAAATTCTACAGGCTGCATTTTTTGAGTTACAGAGTAGGCCTAAGGCTAAAATTATTGCTCTCGCTCTAACGATCGCGGCGATACCTCACTTGTGTGGTTTGAATACCGTTTTCATATGTCGGCGCTACTCGCGTATGCGTTCGCTTCTACGCGCGAGCTCGTCGGGACGGGGCGCTTTAAAAAATTTTTTTTTGCTTTTCGCATTTATTTTTAATTATTTTACAATTTTTAACACTGAAATAAAACAAAATAAAAAAATTATCACTTTTATTCCTATTACAAGGAATGTAAACATCCCTTGTAATAGAAAAAAGCATGACAGGTCCTCTTAAATATGAGATCTGGGGTCAAAAAGACCTCAGATCTCATATTTGGGCTTAAATGCAAAAAAAAAAAAAAAATTTGGAAATGTAATTTTTTCAAATGACAAAAAAAAAAATGTCTCTTTAAGAGGCTGGGCGGGACTGACGTTTTGACGTCACTTCCGCCCAGCAGAGCTATGGGGGACGGGCGAAGGAGATTTTTCCTTCAGTCTCGTCCCCGCTCAGCTGCCGGATGGTCGCGATCCCCTCCGCCGCTACCGACGGCTCCGGTAAGCGGCGGAGGGCGCGGGACAGCGGCGGGAGGGGGGGGGGGGGGCCCTCTCCCGCCACCGATAACGGCGATCTCGCGGCGAATTTGCCGTGGAGACCGCCGTTATCGTGTACAGGACCGTCGGCACTAAAGATGGATACCTCAGTTGTGGCAGCAGCTGCTGCCGTTACTGAGATATCCATCTTTAAAAACAGGACGTCATTTGACTATGGGCCAGTAACCAAGTAGGAAAAATCTTCCACAGCAATTTTAGAGGGATCTGGGATTAACATGAATATCACAGAAAATGGCATAAAGTATGGATAAAAATGCTAGCAAAGTACATCTATGCACAATAAAAAGCAATACAGTGTAGTTAAAAACACATGGCAGTGCCTGTTAACCAATATTATTCCATACACTTACAAGTGCATGTGGTGTGAATGAGCCCAATGGGCCAAATTCTCAAAAATCTTGCTTAACGTAACTTTAGGGAGTTAAGTTACACTGCCGCAATTTTCCGAAATTAAGTACCGATTCTCAAAGCACTTACCCGGAAAATTGCGGCAGCGCAACTTAACTCCGTCCGTTGCAAGGCGTTCCTAGTTTAAATGGGCGATTCCCATTTAAATTAGGCGCGCTCCCGCGCCGGACGTACTGCGCATGTGTGTGACGTCATTTTTCCCGACGGGCAGCGCGCGAACGTAATTTACGCCGGGCTTTGTGGATCGCGACGGGACAATAAAATTGCGTCGGGAAAAAAAAAAAATACGCGCCGGGAAAAAAAATTCAAATTTAAAAAAAAAACGCGGCGATCGAAAAAAAGGTCTGGTTTTACATGGTGGACTAACTTTCCACATTGTAAAACCAGCCCTAATTTTGCGCAAGCAAATCGGAACTTACGCAGAAACCACAATGCTTAAAAGCTTTGTGGATCTGCTTAAGTCCTCATTTGCATACGCAAAGCGGCATTTCAATGAGAAATGCCCCCAGCGGCGGATGCGGTACTGCATCCTAAGATCTGACAGTGTAAGTGTCTTACAGATGTCAGATCTTCTGCCTAACTTTGGAAAAATCCTTTTGAGGATCGTTTCCAAAGTTAGGCACAGAGATACGCAGGCTGAACAGCAGTTCCGCCTGCGTATCTCTTTTGAAGATTTGGCCCAATGAGTTTAGCCAAATTATTCACAATTATTAAGAGAAGCAGTTTATAGTGTGCAAATTACAGTTAACTAATTTGTTACATATAAAGTGGATTTTGTTGGCAGTAACTATTGTAATGCATACATTAAATTTCTTTGCTTCAACTATTTTACTGTTTGTAATAGTATGCCCATTTTATATATTTTGTATGTTCCATCTGGCTCTATGCTGTTCAACAAAAGCAAATAGGGGACAAGGGAGGATATCTAAGGGCATGTGGGCACAAATTATTGGGCTACTGTATATATCTCTTAAATTTGGGAAAGATTCTCTGGCATTGCTAGGCAATGGAACCCAGGGAATGTGTCTTGGGTAAACTCACCCTATACCTGAAAAAATGGCCTCCCATCCCCCTGTATAGGTCTGGTATGAAACAAAGTAATAAAGTGATTCAGCGCTGGAAAATAAATAAAACTAAATTGCAAGCCAGCACTGCAGATATAATCCAAAAAATATCTCAAAGTGAATACATAAATAAATAGTGCAGCGCAAGTACATAAATCTAAAAATAAAAATTATAACACAATTGATCAAACTTAATATAAAGAGTCCATAAAGTGCAAAGTGATAAAGGTGCTCCGAAAAACACAATAGTGATATATAGTGCAGAAATCTTCATCAGATCTGTGACCCATAGGACAGGATTATCCTCCACCAAGGCTAATGGATGGCCTCTCACCTCAGCGATTCGACCTGTGGCTAGGTCAAAAAGCAAATAGCATATCCTCCACAAAGTAAATGGCAAACAGCTTTCATGGGCTCAACTCCAAAACGTCCACCAGATGGAACCAGCAAGCAATAAGCAAGTTAACACTCAATTCTTAATAGCGATGGCTGCATTTGTTTTCCTTTTTAGGCTTTTCTTTCTTTTATTTTCATCTGGTGATCTGGCCAGTAAGTTCTCTGGGGCCTCCCTGGGGTGATCAACCAATTTCGGCCAGCTTTTGAGGTCTTTGTTTTGGAAATTGGTTGATCACCCCAGGGAGGCCCCAGAGAACTTACTGGCCAGATCACCAGATGAAAATAAAAGAAAGAAAAGCCTAAAAAGGAAAACAAATGCAGCCATCGCTATTAAGAATTGAGTGTTAACTTGCTTATTGCTTGCTGGTTCCATCTGGTGGACGTTTTGGAGTTGAGCCCATGAAAGCTGTTTGCCATTTACTTTGTGGAGGATATGCTATTTGCTTTTTGACCTAGCCACAGGTCGAATCGCTGAGGTGAGAGGCCATCCATTAGCCTTGGTGGAGGATAATCCTGTCCTATGGGTCACAGATCTGATGAAGATTTCTGCACTATATATCACTATTGTGTTTTTCGGAGCACCTTTATCACTTTGCACTTTATGGACTCTTTATACTAAGTTTGATCAATTGTGTTATAATTTTTATTTTTAGATTTATGTACTTGCGCTGCACTATTTATTTATGTAGGTCTGGTATGAGGCATATATTTGAAGATTGAGCCAAAAAAGACCTTTTCCCAAACATATGACAATTGTATAGTACAGGAGCAGTTAGAGGACCTTAACAGATGAAAAGATGAGAACTAAAAGAGAGACGATATCCACTGCCAGGTTTTAATAGATGACTCATGCAGCCTCATTCTTCTGGGTCAAAGGATATCAGTAGCTGCATTTTTTTTTTTTACTGTTCTCCCCTCACTGGAGTAGCATTGCAACCAGTATAAGCAGGCCAGCACAGTAAACTAAGCATAGAACTGAGGGAGAAGGAGCCCCTCGCGGAAAAATAGGGAGGTTTCATGATAAGCTGGTGGGGACCATATCCTTGCATATGTAGCCCCCTTTTGGGGGGAGGGTTGTGAGAAAGGACCCTGCCTAAACAGGATATTGCTCTAAACATGTAGGTAAATAAGAGAACCAGAACTTTCGACAAGTGGATATAATTTCAAGAGTGGATATAATAATAACATTGATAGCGCCTCCACCCAGGACAGGGCCTCTGTAAGACAAGATCAGTGGCTATGTGTGGGGTGGGGGGGGGGTATCCACCAGCTGTTGTCCAACCAGCCTTGAATGAAACTTCTCACCAGCAGGCACTGTGGTGTGACACTGGAACTCAGAGTCAGCCTATCTGTTCTGTGCTTCAGTCCCTCCCTAGTAGTTTCTAAAATAATAAAAGCAGTATATAAACTATAATGCAATAAACAGCTTCACTTACCAACATACAGCAAGGTGGCCACTACATACATTAGTAGCTAGACCTAGCTATCTATACGTGTGTCTAGTAAATAATGAAATTGCTGGTCCCTTTCAATATATTCCCCATTTTGCAGCAGTCTTGTTCTCCACTGGTTAAAGGCATGAAAAAAATCAATTTCTGTCAGCTGTTTCAACACATCTGCCATTTTCTTCTTTATAGCATCAACTGACTCAAAACATGTCCCTTTAAGCACTGATTTAACTTTTGGGAATTCATTCTCACGTCCCTCGCTGAATCTTTTGTGCCACTCAAACACACGCGCACGAGACAAGCCGTCATTCTTATAAGCTGTAGTAAGCATTTAAAAACATTCTGTTGGTATTTTGTGCAATTTTACAAAACATTTCAAATTGACACATTGTTCAACTTTGAAATTTAGCATTTTTTCGGCACACTACAGAAAACACAACCGAACTAAATGGCGACTTACAATCAACTGAACGTCATAGAGCAGTGATGGCGAACCTTGGCACCCCAGATGTTTCGGAACTACAATTCCCATGATGCTCATGCACTCTGCAGTGTCGTGGAGCATCATGGGAAATGTAGTTCCAAAACATCTGGGGTGCCAAGGTTCGCCATCACTGTCATAGAGTGTTGTTGCTTGTCATGCAGGTTCAAACATGTTCAAGGTCACCACGCATGCAGTTATAACCGGTTCTGACTGCTTTGTTTACTAGGTGGGATTACAGTCTCGTTATTCAATAGACACACCTTGTACACTCAGCAGCTGAAGTTAAACTATTTGATCATAGAAATACTTGCATAATAGTCTATTCTGGTCCTGGATTTAGCAACATTGACAGGACATGTGACTTTTTCTCTCTCTCTCTCTCTCAAATTTCTACTTCTGGGGTTTCAAAGCCAGCAACCAGGGGCAGGAAGTGCATACATAATATATTTATAGGCATTTGCAAATTCAAGTAGGATGCAGCGGATCCCTACACATAACTAATTGGGACTTAACATAATTAGGAGTATTAAAGAACAAATCATGCCTCCACCATACTCTGCTTGTACCCAAATCACTCTTTTAGATGGTGGGGCCCACAGGGGGGAATCAATATAAGTTAATAGAAAGAGGAATACTGGATGTTGCATGCAACATCTGGGCCAGCGCATAGTAAAGCAAGGTTTGATAAATGTGGTTGCATGTCCTAAACCCTTCAGCTTAAAGTGGGGTTCAAGACATAATTTTGTTTTGCAAGCTAAAATTTATTACATATGAAATAATTCTGAGTGAACAAAATAGCAGCGCTAAGTTCAGTGATTGAACAAAAGTAAATATGTAAAAAAATACCCCTGTGAAAGAGTGTATCATACATATACTAAAAAAATGTGCGTATATATATATATATATATGAACATACACATAAATATAAACTAAAATAGTTGAATAAATATAATTGAATATTCAAAACGTTCATCCAGTGGTCAAAAATAAGTAGTAACAAGCCAAGTCCATAAGTAATTAAATTTCAAGTGTCCACTTAAGCCTCGTACACACGATCAGTCCATCCGATGAGAACGGTCTGAAGGACCGTTGTCATCGGTTAACCGATGAAGCTGACTGATGGTCCGTCGCGCCCACACACCATCGGTTAAATAACCGATCGGGTCAGAACGCGGTCACGTAAACCACGTATGACGGCACTATAAAGGGGAAGGTCATATACAATGGGGCTGCTCTTGCTGATTCCGTGTTACCGCGTGTTAGTAAAAGTTTGGTTCGAGCCGATTCGCGCTTTTCAGTCTCCGTGCTTTGCAGATCGTTTTCTCAGGTTCAGTTTGTGCTTGTGGGTTCATATCTGTTTTTCAGTGCTTGCAGTCAGATCGTATCTGTTTTGCAGAGCGTTCCTGTCTGCTCGATTTCTGTTTTTCAGTGCGTTCTTTACAGGCCTTGCTGTACTTGGGTGCTTTCTGTTTTAAGTGTTCTGCCATCATACAAGTGATACAGAAGGTCTATATTAAGGTAAGTTGTCTCCTTTCACATCACAATCTATATATGTCTTTAATGTATGCTAATGTCTTGTATTTCTTGCATCATTCCCTAATTACCATGATTGTAATATGCTGTGAATGTCCCCTTTGTCCCCATGCATGTTCTAAGCTTTCAATGTTCCTTTTTTGGCCTACATGCATATTTCCCTTTACTAACCTGTCCAGCATGCTATCCTAGGCCCAAACACACCTAGCCTAGTCTGTTTACATATTTTTTTTGTTTGTTCCATTGTAGTTCAACCCCCCCCCCCCTTAAAATGTTTAATGGCCCATCAGAGGGGTGAGGAGTCTAAAAATTGGGCCTATTTCAGTTCTGGCATGTAATTAGCACTCCACTAATAAATGTTATACTGATGTTGGACAAGGATGTCTTTTGCTTTGTGATTGCAATGTTTATGTGCCAAAGGACTAATTTTTTTTGTTTGACTCCACAGTTTCCTTCCACGCCACAGGAATGACAGACTGTTGGCTTCCAAATTGGCCCAGCGGTAGGACTTCTCTAACTGCGGAGGGGCAAGAGATGGGCAACATGTCTGCATAGTGCCGCCACCCCGTTCGGGGTCATACAATTACAACTACAAAGGTTTTCATAGTATTGTGTTGATGGTGTTGGCACAGTACGAGTTTTTGTATGTGGACGTGGGGAAGAACGGCCGGATGTCCGACGGTGGAGTCTTTGCGCAGATGGAGTTTGCCCACTGTCTGGTGGCCTGGCCCTGCCACGGGATGAAGACAATGTGGAGGGACTTACTTTTGTGTTTTTTGTTGCGGACGAAGCTATCGGGCTTGGACCACACCTTATGAGGCCGTTTCCCCAGAGGACTCTCAGCCCTGAGAGGAGGGTTTCGAATTACTGGCTGGCCAGAGCCTGGAGGGTTGTCGAGAATGCCTTCATAATGGCCAGACTATTCCGCCTGTTCCAGACAGCCATCCACATGGCGGACTATAAACTGAACACTGTCACTTTTTCTGCTGCATTTTTCAGAATTTTTGGCGCAGGCATTCAGAGACCTACCTTTCAAACATTGGGCCTGAGGCCAGACAATCATCTGAGAACCTGACTGGCCTGGACACTGGCCGTACTGGATCCCCCCCCCGAACTGCTCGAGATGCCCATGATATATACGTTGAGTACTTCACTGGTATGGGGGCCATTGCTATGCCAGACCATATTTCTTTTAAAACAAAACAAAAAACAGAGGCGCATGTCCCAGCTGGAGGAAGAGTGTCTGCAGGACATTAGGGATGCAGCTTCAACCATGAGGGCCCCCTTAACCCTGTTGAGGACTACAGCACCTACCTTGCTGACCAGCTGCAAAAAAAGGATGAGCGACAACGGGCCCTGGCAGAGGATTTCCTTGCCCGAGAATATGATGCGATTCATCGACAAATATTGCACTTTAAAAAACCTGTGGGAAATCAAAAATCCATTCTATTCTAACAAGAATGTTTAAAGGGCAACAACTGCCCACTTGGTCACTTATATGCAGACCTGGATACCAGAGCTAACTTCCATCATGATAAGTAATAAAATCAATAACATGAGGAATGCTTACAAGAAGTGTTTGATACAGGTCCGTGCTTCTCGGAGGTCAGGATCAGCAGCAGATGAAGTACAGGAGCCCAAGCTGTGGTACTATAAACACCTCAGTTTTCTGGATGATCAGATCAAGGCCAGAGAATCACTTTTCAGTCTTCCTTCCACCCTTCCCTCCACTGTTCCCTCCAGTGTTCCTTCCACTGTTCCCCCCCCCCACCCCTGCAGAGGGTGCCAAGAAACAGGCTGAGATTGAGGAGCCAGATCTGCACATCTACAGTCAGGTATAGTAGTTTACAACAGATTTCTTGGCCTCAAATAATTTTTGGTTGAACGAGATGTTTTTGTAACCAAAATGAAAGCTTGAAAACCCAAACAAAAGTCGTGGGCAGAAAATATAGTGACAGGGATGCCAACTGCAGGGCTCAGAATGAGAGTCTGCTCAATTTACCAAAAATACAACCAAAAAAATGCAACAGTCATGAGCTTTAAAATGTGTGTGTTTGATGAAGCCAAAAAAAACATGTCCCTTTTTTAGACACAGGAAGAGATCAGCCAAGAGGAGGAGGCTCAGGAATGTCTCAGCCAGAAAGAGGAACTGGTGAGCGACAGAGAGGAGGAGGAAGGGGTAGTGGCAGACATGAGGAGGCTGGGCTGAGTGGCAGTCAGCAGGTGCCCAGGCCCAGGGGCAGCACTGTGTCACAGGTGCCTCCCCTCCAGATGCGCTCAACAAAAAAACAGAAACGCATGTCCCAGCTGGAGGAGGAGTCTCTGCACATTATTAGGGAGGCAGCTGAAATCATGAGGACCCCCTTAACCCTGTTGAGGGCTACAGCTTCATACATTGCAAACGAGCTGCAAGAAATGGAGCAGCGACAAAGGGGCCTGGCCCAGGATCTGATAGTATCTGTGATACAGAGGGGAAGAAGGGGCCTGCTGACTGAGACAACACAATTCAGTGACCCGGCCCAGTCTCCTCCTCCTCCTCCTGCTGCCACATTTCCACCACCTGCAAGGAGCCGTGGAAGGAAGGCTGCAAGGAAGACCAGAAAGAGATTCCCTGGCTTCAAGCTGATTTGCCAAAAAATGAGGTTGTTGTAGTACCACAGCTTGGGGTCATGTATGACATCTGCTGCTGCTTCTGATATCTGGGATTTGGGGAGCACATTGTGACCCAAATTAGAGGGAATCCTGATGTTATTGATTTTCTTGTTTATCATGGTGGAATGTGCCTTTGGTGTCCAAAGTCTGCATATATTTGTCTATTGTTGCCCTTCATGTTTTTTTTTATCCAGAATAAATGGAGATTTAATTTAAGTTAAATACTTGTCTATTGTGTTTTTCTGGTGAATAGCCATCAAACATTTCCAAAATACAATGTGTAATTTACAAAGGACACAACCTCCTTGAGGGGGGGGGGGGGGAATGTTGTGATAACTTGAGTAAAAAAAAAAAAATAATGAATTTAACCAAAAAAAAAAGTACAACAAATTATTTTGGAGATCTGGCTTTAGAAAAAAATATATATTCATGAGATCACAAGCAAACAAAAAAAGAAGTCAGTATGGGAGAACTCTGTCTAAATACCATCAGCAAAACAACATCTTTTTTCTAGCAATAGAACAAAGAAAAAAATGCGCTGCAATAAACGAGGCACTCATTTTAAAAATGTAGAATGTGTCATCTCCAAAACGAACGCAAGTTTTACCAGAACGAGCGCTCCCGTCCCCTAATTTAGTCTGAGCATGCGTGTATTTTTAACCGATGGTTGTGCGTACTAACAATCGTTTTTTTCTATCGGTTAGGAATCCATCGGTTAAAATTTAAAGCAAGTTGGCTTTTTTTTAACCGATGGTTAAATAACCTATGGGGCCCACACACGATCGGTTTTGACTGATGAAAACGGTCCATCAGATCGTTATCCTCTGCTTAACCGATCGTGTGTACGAGGGGGGGGAGAGCGGCACGGACGGGGGGAGAGAACTGCACGGACGGGGGGAGAGAGGACTGCACGGACGGGAGAGGACTGCACGGACAGGAAAGAACTGCACAGACGGGGGAAAAGACAGCAGGGGTAAAAGACAACACAGGAAAATGACAGCACGGAACACAGGGAAAAGACAGCAAGGAACACGGGGGAAAAGACAGCATGGAACACGGGGAAAAGACAGCATGGAACACGGGGAAAAGACAGCACGGAACACGGGGAAAAGACAGCATGGAACACGGGGAAAAGACAGCATGGAGGGGGAGAAGACTTGCAACTCCCCTGCCTGCCCAGCTATCGGGTGAGGCATCCGGGCATTTCCCCCCAGTGGAAGAACTCTGGGAAATGCTTGGTATCGGTACCGATACCGATACTAGTATCGGTATCGGGACATCCCTAGTATTAACAATTGTACAATTATACAATGCTCATGTTCCCTATGATCACTGCAAGCAAGGTCATACCTGATGTTTTGTGGTCATGGAGACACAGAGTATGTATAGACGCATTACGTTATACATCTGGGTTCACGAACGTATTCAGTGTGGTCGTGGAAACGCGGAGCACGTACAGATGCAATGCGATACACATCCGGGTTTACTTACGGACGGGGTATATAGGGGCAGGTATTAGACTGTGAAACCAATCCCATTGAAGAAGTCCTGAGAGACGAAACTTGTCTGGGAATGGTTACACAGCGTTCCAGTACGTTCGGACCACCGACCACTGAGTGTGCAGGGCTTTGAAGTGAAGAGGAGAACGAATGGAGCGGGGGGTGAGACTTATGGTTTAACTTTGTGTCTCCCGGGACCATAATACACCAAGGTTTTTCTGCAAGTTTTTTCCGCAAGTTTGTCTCTGGTTTTGGAGCCCACTGCCGAGTTTACTGTTGAAGTGCCTCTGTTTGTTTTAATAGATGTGAGTGCAATGTGTAAAGGCCTCTCGTGCTGTTTTTAATAAACAGTTTTGATATACTTCACTATTGGAGTCATTTTATTTTTACATGTGGAGCAACATTGAGGTATTGGAACACTGGTGGAGTCGTTAATGCCTTTGGAGGCTTTGCTGTATTGCCAAACATGTGAGTGCGAGGCTTGTCCTATTGGTAATCACAATTCCTTAGGGTGTGGAGTCACTAAGCACTTACGGTGTGGTGGAAGCGATGTAGTAAATAGCACTAGCAGCAAAAAGGGTTGTTGGTTCGAATCCCAAACACGACACCGTCTGCCTGGAGTTTGTATGTTCTCCCTGTGCCTGTGTGGGTTTCCTCTGGGTACTCTGGTTTCCTCCCACGCTCTAAAGAAATTCTTATAGGTTTATCCGATCCTGTCTAAATTGGCCCTAGTTTGTATGAATGTGTGTTAGGGATCTTAGGTTGTAAGCTCCTTGAGGGTAGGGACTGATGTGAATGTACAATATACTGTATATGTAAAGCACTGTGTAAATTGACAACACTATATAAGTACCTGAAATAAATAAAAACAACATGTTTTCCTTATTTGTATTCAATATACTATATGGCAAAGGCACATATATTGCATTAATGAAACTGTAAGATGAAATCGTATTTAATGAAAATTATGAACAGGTTGTTGTCCTAACAAGTTTGACACGTTCCCCAAGACAAAGATTTTTACAACTAGTCTTCAAGTTTAGATTGATGAGGCTTATATTACATAGCCTCAGGCAGACTTACTATTCCTGTTACATTAATATTGTAATACATTTCTTTTGACAGCTTTTCATGTGCTGCCTGTGCAGCTAGTTTTATGTACATTTTCACCATATATCGAAATGGAATTATTCACTTTTTTGTACCAATACATTTTAAATTTTATCTATAAAGCATAAAAAGTGACATTATATGTAATAGATAAAAAATATACATTTTGTAACATAATATGAGATTGTTATGAGCATTAATTAAATAATATTATTTCACCATCCTACAAAGAATACATATTTACTGATTTGAAAAAATGATTGCTCTCAAAAATTATAATATTACAAATATATCCTAAACTGGAGCACACAAAACTTGGTGCAGCCGTGCATAGTAACCAACCAGCTTATAACTTCAGCTTGTTCATATAAGCTTTAACAATAAAACCTAGTCGCTGACTATGTGATCCTGCATTTACGGGTTGTGGGCAATCCACTGGCGGCTTGCTCCTGCTGTGGTTGTGCACAACGGGATCCGGTCAGCGGGTACTACAGACTCTATGTCCGTCGGCACCCTCCGATCATTCCGTACACAGGTGGAATGGCAGTCTGCCTATGTAAACAAGGCAGCTTATCGTTCTGTCAGTAGGGAAGGCTTGAATCCTGTATTCCTGCAAAGCAGGGACATGGATCCATGCCTTCCCCTAGTAAAAGCACCTCAATCCGATCCCAAAGAAGTCTATGGAGCTGAAATTTTTACTGCACCACACTAAACTTACAGAGGACCCTTTTTTGAACTGGATCAAATTAACAAATATGTGAACATCCTTCCTTGGAAATAATGTTTATTTGCATGACATGCAAATCTATGGTTTTTGGATCGCATCTGATCGGCATGGAATTTGCATAAGTGTGAACCAGGGCTTGACAAATTAAGAGTAAACGTTGTTCCTTTTGGGACTAAGGTTTTATATAAATAAATAATTGACTATTGTAAATAAAAATAAATTGGCAATTGTAAGCACCCCTGTCAGTGTTAAATATTTTTCCCAACCCAATAACTTCTACATTTGCAGGGCAGCTTGTTCTGTAACATACAACAGACTAGCTGGCAGGATCACAAGGTGAAAATAAAAGAAATACATTTTAAAAAGGAAAATAAGGCAGCCACCACATCTAGCAATTGGTAAGCTGCAAAATAATAAATGTTTGCTTTTGGCTTTAATACCACTTTAACCACTTAAGGACCGCCTAACGCCGATATACGCAAACGCGGTCCGAAGCTCCATGACCGCGCCTGCGGGACCCACGGACCCGATCGCCGCCGGTGTCCCGCAATCGGTCACAGGAGCTGAAGAATGGGGAGATGTGTGTGTAAACACACCTTCCCCGTTCTTCACTGTGGCAATGTCAGTGATCGTCTGTTCCCTGATATAGGGAACGACGATCACTGATGTGACACGTCCAGCCCCACCCCCAACAGTTAGAAACACACATGAGATCACACATAACGCCTTCAGCGCCCCCTAGTGGTTAACTCCTAAACTGCAATTGTCATTTTCACAGTTATCAGTGCATTTTTATAGCACTTTTTCGCTGTGAAATTGACAAAAATGTGTCAAAATTGTCCGATGTGTCCGCCATAATGTCGCAGTCATGAAAAAAATTGCTGATCGCTGCCATTAGTAGTAAAAAAAAAATTATTAATAAAAATGCCATAAAACTATCCCCTATTTTGTAAACGCTATAAATTTTGCGCAAAGCAAATCAATAAACGATTATTGTGATTCTTTTTACCAAAAATTGGTAGAAGAATACGTATCGGCCTAAACTGAGAAAAAATAATGTTTTTTTATATATTTTTGGGGGATATTTATTACAGCAAAAAGTAAAAAATGTTGAATTTTTTTCAAAATTGTCACTCTATTTTTGTTTATAGCGCAAAAAATAAAAACCCCAGAGGTGATCAAATACCACCAAAAGAAAGCTCTATTAATGGGAAAAAAAGGACGCCAATTTTGTTTGGGAGCCACAATGCACGACCGCGCAATTGTCAGTTAAAGCGACACAGTGCCGAATCGCAAAAACTGGCCAGGTCCTTTACCTGCATAATGGTCCGGGTCTTAAGTGGTTAACTAAGGATCATATTAACGCATTATTACTTGTGTTGAAGGTGTTTAGCTGTTGCTGCTTTATTCTTCATAATGCAGGGTGAAGAGCTAGTATTACAGCTTATAGACATTCTGCTATAACCTGCTGAGATGCCTCAAAAGTGTGAATGTCATCAGCTAGGCAGACCAAGGGTTTCATATACAGTTAGGTCCATATATATTTGGACACATGCACAATTTTTGATTTTTTCAGGTATTTATCAAAACATATTGAAGCTATAATTATATAATGTATATGGGCTGAAAGTGCACACTCTCAGGTTTAATTTGAGGATGTGTACATCCACATCAGTGGAAGGGTTTAGGAATTACAGCTCTTAAGAATAGCCACCCCTCCTTTTTCAAGGGACCAAAAGTAATTGGATTATTTAATCAAAAGTTGTTTCATGGCCAGGTGTGGGCTATTCCTTCGTTATTTCTTCATCAAAGTCCCTTCTTGTATTAAGAGAGGTATGGACTCCAGAGAGAGAGAGATCATTTTGCCCCTTTACAAATCATTATTAAGACCTCATCTGGAATATGCAGTTCAGTTTTGGCCCCCAGTTCTTAAAAAGGATATTGGGGAACTGGAGAAAGTGCAGAGAAGGGCAACCAAACTGATAAGAGGCATGGAGGAGCTCAGCTATGAGGAAAGATTAGAGGAACTGAATTTATTCATGTCCTGTACACACGATCGGTTCGTCTGATGAAAACGAACCGATGGATTTTTTTATCAGATATCCAATGAAGCTGACTTTTATCAGTCTTGTCTACACACCATCGGTTAAAAATCCGATCGTGTCCAACTCGGTGACGTAAAACACAACGACGTGCAGAGAAAAATGAAGTTCAATGCTTCCGAGCGTCTACTTGATTCTGAGCATGCGTGGATTTTTGACCGATGGATTTCCCCACAGGCGATCGTTTTTTTCTATTGGTTTTTTAACCATACGAAATATTTAAAATAGGTTCTATTTTTTTTCACCGATGGGAAAAAAAATGATGGGGCCCACACACGATCGGTTCGTCCGATGAAAACGGTCCATCGGTCCGTTTTCATCAGACGAACCGATCGTGTGTACAGGGCATCACTCTTGAGAAGAGGCAATTAAGGGGGGATATAATCAACATGTACAAATATATAGTGAACTTGGTGTTGAGTTATTCACTTTACGGTCAACACTGAGGACAAGGGGGCACTCTTTACGTCAAGAGAAAAAGAGATTTCACCTCCAAATACGGAAAGGTTTCTTCACAGTAATGCCGTGTACACACGGTCATTTTTCGGCATGAAAAAAAATTACATTTTTCAGCATGTCCAAAAAACAACGTTTTTCCAACTTCATCAGTAAAATTGATGTTGCCCACACACCATCGTTTTTAAAAAATGATGAACAAAGCGCGGTGATGTACACCACGTATGACGGCACTCTGAAGGGGAAGTTCTATTCGCCTTTGGGCTGCTTTTAGCTGATTCCGTGTTAGTAAAAGACGATTCATGCTTTTTTGTCTGTTACAGCGTGATGAATGTGCTTACTCCATTATGAATGGTAATTTTACCAGAACAATCGCTCCCGTCTCATAACTCGCTTCTGGGCATGCGCGGGTTTAAAACGTCGTTTTAGCCCACATACGATCATTTTTTACAACCCAAAAAAATACATTTTAAAAAACGACATTAAAAAATGCAGCATGTTCGAATTTTTTTTTAGAAGCCGAAAAACTATGTGAAGCCCACACACGATGATTTTAAATGATGTTTTTAAAAATGTCATTTTTTTTCATGCCGAAAAACGACCGTGTGTAAACGGGATTAGAGCTGTGAAAATATGGAATAGAGTCCCTGCAGGGGTGGTGCTGGCCAGCTCAGTAGAGTGCTTTAAGAAAGGAAACTTTCCTAGATGGGTACTAACATTTATAGGTAAAGTTGATCTGGGGAACATCCGATTGCCTCATGGGGGATCAGGAAGGAATTTTTTACCCTGCTGTAGCAAATTGGATCATGCTTTGCTGGGGTTTTTTGCCTTCCTCTGGATCAACTGTGGGTATAGAATTGGGTATGTGTGATTGTATGATATTATTATTATTATTTTATTTCTTATAGTTGAACTTGATGGACTTGTGTCTTTTTTCAACCTAACTATGTAACTATGTAATTGAGCAGGTACTGAAGTTGATTCTAAGTGTGGTATTTACATTTGGAATCTATTGCTGTGAACCTATATCATGTGTTCAAAGACGCTGTCCATGCACAAATCCATCAGAGGGATAGCAGCAACATTAGGAGTTGCCAAATCAACAGTTTGGTACATTCTGAGGAAAGAACAATGACTGGTGAGCTCAGCAACATAAAAAGACCTGGATGTTAATGAAAAAAGAGAAAATTACCCCTAGGGGCTTTGTGCTGCAGCAAGGAATAGAGACGTACCAAAAAATATATAAAAGTATAAATTTATTTAAATATGTTGTACGGAAAAAGCCCCAAACAGTAGGGACTCAAGATATGAACTTGGTAAAAAACATAAGTCATACATGGCAAATAAAAACACAAGGTAGAACAAGTACAGACATAGCATAACAGTACTGTAAGTATACAAATACTATGGGCGAAAAACACCCCTACGCGTTTCGACCTTTTATAAGTAGCGGTCTTCTTCAGGGAGTATTAGTTAGACGCTGCCATAGGTTCTGTAAGAAAGAAAATACATACAAAGAGAGATACATATAGATAAGTGGGACATAATAACAGAAGAACACAAAGAGGGCCCGCCACCCACAGCCATATAGGTAGATGGCAGGATGCGGGTAAACCTCCTACAAAAGTGGACTAGTGTAGAAAATCCCACTGCCACTCACCCAAGACGTCCAATGGAAGGCGTAGACCCGGACCAGATGAACCACTGCCGCACCATCAAACTCCCCCGGGGGGTACCAGAGGGGTGGAAAAAGGGGAGAGGAGCTCCCCTGGGTCAGTGTAGAAAAGGACTCCAAATTCAGGTGCACCACCAAGAGAGGTACCGCCCGGGCCTACGAGAGGTCACCAGATAGCGCACCAAAGCCGCGCCCCGAGGCGGGCCGGAGGGGGGGGGCGGCAGGCAAAAAGGGGGGGGGGAAGGAGGGCAAACCGAGGTGGGGAAGGAGCACAGGGAGGGGGGGGGGGCAACGGGGCCAGGGATGGCGGATAAGGCCAAGCAGGTGGGGACGAGCACACGCGCCTGGCTGAGTCACAGGGGGGCCCGACACCACCGTGTACACCGGGATGGGTAAGTTGGGGTGCGGGGGAGCGCTCCCCTCCTAAGGTTGCGGTGAAGACCCTGTAATGTAAATACACGTATATGTATAAGACTGGGAAACATGTCTAGAGAATAAAAATGGTAAATATATGAGTACACGCCAGGCTGAACAAGAAGCCTGATGTGTAGGCATGGAAATTGCGTGAGGGAGATGCACAGGGGAGAAAAAGAGATGTGGGAATGAGGGGAAACAACAAGACAACAATAGGACACAGAGTGAAAACAAACCAAAAATAATGAGCATGGTAAAAGTACATAAAACAAAAGTGTGTAAGTGACTGAATGAATAACAATAAAGAATGCAGTGTGTGGTCTAGTGAGAAATGTGGAAGTGTGTGTGAAAGGGATGTGGTAGAGCAGCAGTGTGAGGTAGGAATGCAAAAGTAAAAATGGAAAACAACAAGGGAAGAAGAGAAAAAGGATGAAAGGGGAACAGGAAATATGGGGAATGTTACAGTGAAAAAGAGAAGAAAAAGGAATACAAATGAAAATAAAAATAATAATAAAAATGCTGATAATAATCATGTGACTATAAGTGTATGAGTGATCTATGGGTGTGTGTGCATGTGAATGAAATTATGAAAACAGGTGAATAAGAGGAGGGTGGGAAAAGAAACTGCAGGGGAAAGGGGCTAGTATGGAAACAAATGAAAAGGTGAAAAAATACCTGTGCTATCTGTAAAGCTCACAGAGGTAAGATGGTCAGATGGTAAAATGGTTGAAGCTGTAGCCTTCCTGTTAAGGAGGGATGTTGAGACACCTATTGAAGGAGGTGCTGACGTCTGTTGAAAAGTAAACGAAGTAGAAGAGTAAGATAATAATGGGGATACCGGGGTGGATGGCAGGTTTGCAGGAAAAGGAAAAGAGAGCCAAGGCTCCCACTTACCTTCCTGCAGCCAAAATCTGTCATAACCACCAAACACAGTCGCCGTGGGATCTGGATTTGTCCCAATGAGGCTGGCTGCTTATATAAGGTATATCTTGAACAGGTGAGGGAGTGCACTCCCTCTACACCTGTAGCAACCCCACCCTATGATGCAGTAGGGGGCGGGCCCGGATGGACCCAACCCTGCCCGGGAACCACACCCACCGCTGTGGCAGGTGTAAACAACGCCGAAGATCCCCCACACCACACACACCCCCCCCACCCCACAGGGAAACCCCCCCATCCACGGGAACGCCACACCCACCCCCCCACACGGCCAAATCCCCGCCCCCCCACCCACCGCGCACGCAGCAATACAGCGCGCCCAGGCCGCCATGAGGCGGCAAGTGGTGGCCTCCCCGGCGTTCCAGAAGGGACTGTTAGGTCCCCGGTGTACCAACTCCATCCTCCTCGTCCAAAGACGGCAATGCGCAGGCACGCAGGTGGTGTGAGCCGCGCGCGGTCACGCGAGGCGTCGGCGCCATGACGCCATCGCGACCCCGCACGCTCGGCAAGGGCGCGTGCTGGCCGCTAAGGGACCTGGAACGCCGCCGGCAGGCGCAGAAACTCCCCCCAGTGGCCAGCGGGAAGAAGGCCACCAGAGAAAAAGCACAAGAACCGGGACCAGCCCGGATATGTGCAGAGTCCCCGCCTGCCGTGAGGCCCAGGGAAGGAAAAATCTCCTGCTGGCTACCGAACCATGTGCACCCATGGAGCCCCCAGGGGAAAGATGATGATGGAAGGATGCGGATGTGGTGACGGTCCAGGCCCGGAATCCAAGAAATGGACGTCCATGGGGGGTGGTAAAAATCTGAAAAAATATTATTAAAGTATATGTTAAATGCAGATTGCTGTGCGATCATATTTGGGTAAATGCTCCGCATCAGAAACAGATGCAAAGTACATTTGTATTGTGTAAGAAATTAATATACCAAATGGACATATTAGTCTGAAACAAACAAAATAATGTATATAAGAACAGAACAAAGAAATGATAATAAAATCATAACTAAATTGGAGAGCTGAGCGTATTGTAAATAAACATACACACTTGGAAAGGGGATCCAAAAGGGGAAAAAACCAACCATATACTGATGGAAACAAAAAACCTTCAAAGAACAAACCGGGGAGGACACAGGACGCAAACATGTAGGATGAGAGGTAGGTCACCATACAAGGCGGCCATAACTCTCCTGCGTCCTAGATTAAGTCGGTTTTCCCGGATGTAAACCCCTTTCGGGGAGGGAGCAAAGGAGATGGATTCGTTCAGGCCTGGGTACACCGTGGCATGGAGTATGAAAATCCACCTTTGCTCACACTGGGGGAGGGCTTTGTTCCAATCGCCGCCCCTGATCGGTATATGAACTCGATCAATGGCGGCGAAGGTGGTTTTAGGCATTTTGTAATTGTGTTTAAAAACCACATGCCTGCCAAGGGGCAGGTATCGGTTTCCAGTTTGCATGTTAAATTCGTGCCTAATAATATTTTTTCAGATTTTTACCACCCCCCATGGACGTCCATTTCTTGGATTCCGGCCTGGACCGTCACCACATCCGCATCCTTCCATCATCATCTTTCCCCTGGGGGCTCCATGGGTGCACATGGTTCGGTAGCCAGCAGGAGATTTTTCCTTCCCTGGGCCTCACGGCAGGCGGGGACTCTGCACATATCCGGGCTGGTCCCGGTTCTTGTGCTTTTTCTCTGGTGGCCTTCTTCCCGCTGGCCACTGGGGGGAGTTTCTGCGCCTGCCGGCGGCGTTCCAGGTCCCTTAGCGGCCAGCACGCGCCCTTGCCGAGCGTGCGGGGTCGCGATGGCGTCATGGCGCCGACGCCTCGCGTGACCGCGCGCGGCTCACACCACCTGCGTGCCTGCGCATTGCCGTCCTTGGACGAGGAGGATGGAGTTGGTACACCGGGGACCTAACAGTCCCTTCTGGAACGCCGGGGAGGCCACCACTTGCCGCCTGGGCGGCCTGGGCGCGCTGTATTGCTGCGTGCGCAGTGGGTGGGTGGGGGGGCGGGGATTTGGCCGTGTGGGGGGGTGGGTGTGGCGTTCCCGTGGATGGGGGGGTTTCCATGTGGGGTGGGGTGGGGGGGGGTGTGTGGTGTGGGGGATCTTCGGCGTTGTTTACACCTGCCACAGCGGTGGGTGTGGTTCCCGGGCAGGGTTGGGTCCATCCGGGCCCGCCCCCTACTGCATCTTAGGGTGGGGTTGCTACAGGTGTAGAGGGAGTGCACTCCCTCACCTGTTCAAGATATACCTTATATAAGCAGCCAGCCTCATTGGGACAAATCCAGATCCCACGGCGACTGTGTTTGGTGGTTATGACAGATTTTGGCTGCAGGAAGGTAAGTGGGAGCCTTGGCTCTCTTTTCCTTTTCCTGCAAACCTGCCATCCACCCCGGTATCCCCATTATTATCTTACTCTTCTACTTCGTTTACTTTTCAACAGACGTCAGCACCTCCTTCAATAGGTGTCTCAACATCCCTCCTTAACAGGAAGGCTACAGCTTCAACCATTTTACCATCTGACCATCTTACCTCTGTGAGCTTTACAGATAGCACAGGTATTTTTTCACCTTTTCATTTGTTTCCATACTAGCCCCTTTCCCCTGCAGTTTCTTTTCCCACCCTCCTCTTATTCACCTGTCTTCATAATTTCATTCACATGCACACACACCCATAGATCACTCATACACTTATAGTCACATGATTATTATCAGCATTTTTATTATTTTTATTTTCATTTGTATTCCTTTTTCTTCTCTTTTTCACTGTAACATTCCCCATATTTCCTGTTCCCCTTTCATCCTTTTTCTCTTCTTCCCTTGTTGTTTTCCATTTTTACTTTTGCATTCCTACCTCACACTGCTGCTCTACCACATCCCTTTCACACACACTTCCACATTTCTCACTAGACCACACACTGCATTCTTTATTGTTATTAATTTAGTCACTTACACACCTTTGTTTTGTTTTATGTACTTTTACCATGCTCATTATTTTTGGTTTGTTTTCACTCTGTGTCCTATTGTTGTCTTGTTGTTTCCCCTCATTCCCACATCTCTTTTTCTCCCCTGTGCATCTCCCTCACGCAATTTCCATGCCTACACATCAGGCTTCTTGTTCAGCCTGGCGTGTACTCATATATTTACCATTTTTATTCTCTAGACATGTTTCCCAGTCTTATACATATACGTGTATTTACATTACAGGGTCTTCACCGCAACCTTAGGAGGGGAGCGCTCCCCCGCACCCCAACTTACCCATCCCGGTGTACACGGTGGTGTCGGGCCCCCCTGTGACTCAGCCAGGCGCGTGTGCTCGTCCCCACCTGCTTGGCCTTATCCGCCATCCCCGGCCCCGTTGCCCCCCCTCTCCCTGTGCTCCTTCCCCACCTCGGTTTGCCCTCCTTCCCCCCCCCTTTTTGCCTGCCGCCCCCCCCTCCGGCCCGCCTTGGGGCGCGGCTTTGGCGCGCTATCTGGTGACCTCTCATAGGCCCGGGCGGTACCTCTCTTGGTGGTGCACCTGAATTTGGAGTCCTTTTCTACACTGACCCAGGGGAGCTCCTCTCCCCTTTTTCCACCCCTCTGGTACCCCCCGGGGGAGTTTGATGGTGCGGCAGTGGTTCATCTGGTCCGGGTCTACGCCTTCCATTGGACGTCTTGGGTGAGTGGCAGTGGGATTTTCTACACTAGTCCACTTTTGTAGGAGGTTTACCCGCATCCTGCCATCTACCTATATGGCTGTGGGTGGCGGGCCCTCTTTGTGTTCTTCTGTTATTATGTCCCACTTATCTATATGTATCTCTCTTTGTATGTATTTTCTTTCTTACAGAACCTATGGCAGCGTCTAACTAATACTCCCTGAAGAAGACCGCTACTTATAAAAGGTCGAAACGCGTAGGGGTGTTTTTCGCCCATAGTATTTGTATACTTACAGTACTGTTATGCTATGTCTGTACTTGTTCTACCTTGTGTTTTTATTTGCCATGTATGACTTATGTTTTTTACCAAGTTCATATCTTGAGTCCCTACTGTTTGGGGCTTTTTCCGTACAACATATTTAAATAAATTTATACTTTTATATATTTTTTGGTACGTCTCTATTCCTTGCTGCAGCACAAAGCCCCTAGGGGTAATTTTCTCTTTTCTCAAGACATATCAGGGGTGTGCAGCACTCTCTATCCATGGGTTCCAATACCCTTTCCTCGCCTGGATGTTAATGAAAGACAACAGTGGTGGATGATCACAGGATCCTCTCTATGGTAAAGAAAAAACAATTCACAACATCCAGACAAGTGAAGAACACTCTCCAGGAGGTGGGCATACCACTGTGAAAGTCTTCAATCAAGAGAAGACTTCAGGAGAGCAAATACAGAGGGTTCCCCACGAGGTGCAAACCATTCATAAGCCTGAAGAATAGAAAAGACAGATAATACGTTGCTAAAAAAACAGACCTGTTCTAGAAAGGCATTCTTTGAATGGATGAAACTAAGATGAATCTGTACCAGAATTACAGGAAGAAAAAAATGTGGAGCAGGCTTGGAACAGCTTATGATCCAAAGCACACAACGTCCTCTGTAAAACATGGTGGAGGCAGTGTAATGGCATGGCCATGCATGGCTTCCAGTGGCACTGGGTCATTGGTGTTTATTGACATTGTGACAGAAGACAGAAGCATTCAGTTGAATTCTGCAGTGTTTAGATATACTGTCAGCCCAGATTCAGCCAAATGCAGCAAAGTTGATTGACGGCGCTTCACAGATGGACAATGATCCAAAAATACAGTGCAAAAGCAACCCAGGAGCTTTTGAAGCAAAAGAAGTGCAATATTCTGCAATAACCAAGTCAATCACCTGATCTCAACGCAATTGAGCATGCATTTTACTTGCTAAAAGAAATGCTAAAGGCAGAAAGACCCACCAATAAAGAACAACTGAAGACAGCACCTGTTAGAGCCTGGCAAATCATCAGAAAGGAGGAAACCCAGTCTTTGGTAATGTTCATGTGTTCCAGACTTCAGGCAGTCATTGCCAGTAAAGGTTTCTCCAAAAAATATAAAAAAATTACATTTTATTTATGATTATATTCATTTGTCCAATTACATTTGAGCCCCTGAAAATGGGGAGCCTGTGTATAAAAATGGTTGCAGTTCCTAAAATTTGTACTTGATATTTATGTTCAATCCCTTGAATTAAAGCTGAAAGTCTGCACTTCAAATTTGGATTGTTTCATTCTGGCGGCATACAGAGCCAAAAGTATGAAAATTGTGCCCAAATATATATGGACCTAACTGTATATAGTTCTGCTTCTCTCAAACAATACAATACTCAATGACCATCAGTTTAATTGCATTTTTGTATATTATATTTTTATTAACGTTTTAAAGAAGAACAAAGGATTTTTCTCTGTTGTCTGTATTGTTTATTTTATCTTACCTTAGGCAACAACAATGGGATGAATGGAAATAAAAAAGTAACTTTATTAATAAGATTAACCTACACTTTATATTATTGGTAACATAACCTTCAATTAGTCTTCACTAGTCAGTTCTTAACTTGGTCTTAAAGGTGAACTCCAGGCAGATATAAAATACAGATATTAACGCTGTTTCTCTCGAATTCAATAGAGTTTGATGTTCAACAGGAAAATAGACCACATTTTTAATGTTCTATGCCCAGTTATTTGGCAGTAAAGACCCTGAAACATTAATGGCATGGCTGGTTCTTTTCCACAGGATAGAATAAAGGAAAAATTACTTTACAGATAAACTTTAAAGGTTTAATTTGCAGATTGCATATGGAAAGGAAAAGGGTGGAAGGGACACAGGACACATAAAAGAAAGCTCCAGCCTTCTGCACATCCTCCTAGACTCTCACTGCTTCAGATACTGATGAACCAATAGAGCAAAGTTTTGTTCATATGAGGTCTGGTGAACCCAGCGGGAAATCTGCAACCCTTGAACTCCATTGAATTCTATTAGAGGTGACTTTTTATGCCTTTTTTCAAGGGTAAATTTCAACCTCCAAAAGGTTTTTCCCCTTAATCACCAGGGAAGTTTTTGCTATTCAGCACTATGCTACTTTAAAAGGCAATTTTGCAGTCATGAACACTGTGCGCAAAATATATTTATAGACCTTTTTTTCCACACAAATAGAGCCTTATTTTGATGTTATTTGATCACCACTTGATTTTTTATTATATAAATGAGAAAATAACAATATTTTATACTTATAAAACATATCCAAAAAAAAAAAAAAATGTCTTCATAAATTTAGGTCAACATTTATTTTTCTACACATCTTTAGTGAAGCAAAATTCTAATAAGTGTATAATTATTGGTTTATGTGGAAGTTATATTGTCTACAAACTACGGTAAATATAGTGAAATTTTCGCATTGTATAGATGCTATACTGTAATGGCAGTGATCAGCGACTTATAGTGGGACTGTGATAGGGTGGCGGGCAATCTGGCGCTGGCAGACACTGGGTGGGAAGGTCACTAACTGACAACTGACGTCGCTAGTGACACTTATACAGTGATCAGTGATAATACTATACACCAACACTGTACTAATGACACTGGCTGGGAAGGGATTAACTTCTAGGGGCAATCAAGGGGTGTGTCTAACAAGTGTAATGTGTGCTGCTTTTACTTACTAATCTGAATGTTTTTTCTCCCTGCTTTTCAGGGAGAAGAAACAGGCAGATTGCTGTTCACTGTACACAGGGTTCTGTTTGTAAACACAGAACTCTGTGTGTGTGACTGAACACAGCCAATCAGCAGGTTTCAGTCGGAATCATTGGCTGAAATCTGCTGCCAAACGTGTGCTGTGTCCAGTCACAGTAGATGTCAGAAGGGGGCACGTACATGCGCAAGCAAGCTGGCATCGTAAATGTACTGTACATTGCCAAGTGTGCACCTGTTGCCCACAGTATATTTAGGAGGTTAAAGAAGGACATGAGTGGCTAATCATTGCTATAAAGGACATTTAACAATGCAGAATTTGTTTTTAAATATTGTTCAGTTGGGAAAGAATCCTTTAGTGTGTTTTAAAGGGTAACATTAAAATTTCATCAATGAATGATTTCTTGGGATTAGGGTGGTTTGGTGAAATTGCCCAATCTGGACAGTTTTTTTGCCTGTTCATAGAACTGTTAATACGCTAGGTTTGGGTCAAACTCATGCTCAACCCGAAAATGTAATCGATAGTTACATACTGTGCTGGCTGGAATACAAACACAACACGTCTCCTTGGATCACAGTATATTTTATGGCATACAATATGGCACTCTTATTTCTTGGTGCATGAAATGCAATGTAGGACCCAACGTTCCCCACCTTCGTTTAGTTGCTGCTGCTCATATCTTCTTCATTAGGCATCTTCTTGTTTTAGCCCTTTGGTGGCTTTTTATAATGCAACTCCTGAGCGTGTGCACTGGAGCTACATTATCTTGACAACCAGCTCTATAAGTAGCACATGCAGTATGTGTTCAATTTACAAAAAATTGACAGACAGACAAAATAGTTTTTTGGCAAAAGAGTGTTTTAAATAGTCTTTTAATAAAGACCCTACTTGCTGGAAAATGGTTGTCTAGTAAAGTGATTAATGATAAATGATCACCTTGTAAAACAACCCAGACAGTGTGTAAAGGTGTAGCGCTACTCCCGCAGGAGCCGCTGGTTGTTTTGGGATCGGCGTATTAAGTTACCTCTTACTGTTGTCTAGGGGTGAAGTTGATGAGTAGATTAGTAAGCGAATGTCCAGTTATCAAATAAAGGTTTTCTGAATGCTTTATTTTCGGCCCAACACGACCAACATCAACATGAGGTAGAGAGAAAAGGTTGATAAAGCAAGAGAACTTTGCAGTATCAGGCCTGGATATGAAAAGGAGCAATCCTGCTCTCAGTAGTAGTAGTAGATACAGTTCGTCGCCACTCTAGCCAGAGTGGGTGAAGTGCCCCCGGACAGACTCCTGCCACGAGCCTGGCAGCCAAAGTGTCACTTTAAGTTGCTGGGAGGAACAGGTCTCTGCCACAGAACTGGCTCTAGGGACCTCTGCCACAGGCCCAGTACTGAGATGAGCTGAATGGATTGAGCTCCTCCCAGTAGATTAAGTTAGGGTCACCGGGTGACAGTTGAAGTGTACCTGTCAATGTCCCGGTCACCAGATCCCCGATGGTTCGTTCAAGCCCTTTTGGACAACCTGCCTCCGGGGTTCTCCTCAAGCCGACCCCCCACCGAACGGCATACAGCCTGGGATCTCCTCAGTAGATGGGGAACCCAGTAAGTCACTTTGGCCCCCTAGTAGCATCAATCGCTCCAGGCCAGGAGGGCCCAGAGTCAGGAACTCCGCGTAGCGCGTGACCCCAGACCACATAGTGGTGGGGCCCGCGATGTGCGCACACCCTAAAGGTGGGTGCCGCACCTGGAACCAGGAACCCGCGAAGAACCCACAAAAATGGCGTCCGCCACAGATATACTCTCCCCCAGCATGCTCCGCGAGGGAAAACTCCTCTAATTGGCTGCTGGGGAAAAGTGGCTCTGCCAGAACCCTTCTAGCGCCAACTGTCACCAAGGAATGGGATCACATCCCTGGAGTGCAGACTGACCTACAGGACAGTTCTTGAATGACAGCAGCCCAAAATTTAAGAAATTATGAATGGGAGCAAAATAACTCTCCCATTCTCCCACTAACTTTAGCGTAGTGCCCATACTGAAAGTAAGGGGGCCCTACATAGGTATAAAAAAATCCACTATAAACACTATAAATATCCCCATCTTTCAATTTCTTAATTGATCACATTTACTGTTCTCAGCTGCATACAAGTTTGGGTGGTATGGCAGGAACAGTGGGCCAGATTCAGGTACAATTGAGCCCGTGTAACGTAAGCCGTTTACGTTACACCGCCGCAAGTTTTCAGTTTTAGTGCCCGATCCACAAAGCACTTACCTGGAAAATTGCGGCGGTGTATCGTAAATACGTCCGGTGCAAGGCGGTCCAAATCGAATGGGCGGGTACAATTTAAATTAGGCGCGCTCCCGCGCCGGACCTACTGCGCATGCTCCGCTTCGAAATTCCCGCCGTGCTTTGCGCGAACTGACGTCATTTTTGCGATCGGCGGCGTGCGTAGCGTACTTCCGTATTACCGGACGTGTTACGCAAACGACGTGAAATTTTCAATTTCGACGCGGGAACGACGGCCATACTTTAGACAGCAATATGTTTGCTGTCTAAAGTTAAGGCACCCAAAACGACGACTAACTTTGCGGCGGGAAACTAGACTAGCGGCGACGTAGCGAACGCGAAAAACCGCTGTGGATCGCAGTAACTCCTAATTTGCATACCCGACGCTGGTTTACGACGCAAACTCCCCCCAGCGGCGGCCGTGGTACTGCATCCTAAGATCCGACAGTGTAAAACAATTACACCTGTCGGATCTTAGGGATATCTATGCGTAACTGGTTCTATGAATCAGTCGCATAGATACTCTGAGAGATACGACGGAGTATCTGAGGTACTCCGTCGTATCTCCTTTGTGAATCTGGGCCAGTGTGCTGAGTTTCCAAGTGAATGGCCATGTGTGAGGGATGGGTGGGTGGTTGTCGGGACAAGTTTGGTCATTGGAGGAGAGCAGGCTGAGTTTACAGCATAGCTAGAGACCTGACCACACTGTGTTCTCCTGCTTAGTGTGGTCAGTGTTTAATAGGAAAGCAGAGGGACTGGCAGGAACACCAGGAATTTCACACAAAGGAAGCAATACAAAGAAAACAGGATACTTTTGTAGCTGCTTTTGTTTGTTCAGTTCGTTACTCTGCCTTTCAACCCCAATGAACTGTCCCAGCCCCTCTGGCACACCTAGCAATGTGATTAATGGAATAACTCAGCAGGAATACACAACGCAGTTCTTCTTGTAGTTTACTTGAAGAAAAGTAAAATTCAGGTTAACATTAGTCAGCCAGGACCTGTGTAAGTACCCAGGACTTGGTTGAAACAGTTTAAAGAAAACAGTCAGGAACACTATGCAAACAACAAAAGCAATAGGTAACAATATGTACAGATTAAATAGACTCCCCAATAACTTTTGGTGTGTGTGGGATGCTGTGACTAAAGGGGAACCCCAGGCCGGCCTATGATACCTCTAGTACACACCCAGTGAAATGATATCAATACCCGTGGTGTATCCCCTTTAAGAGCAACCTCGGTAATGTCCTGGAGGCAAAGCTTTGCATTTTATTATCTTCACCGGCAATGTAGGAGCTCTGTGGACAATATTTGGATGTGGTATTCTATGAAAAGCATTAAAGGTTCCTGGGCAAAGCCCCCTCACCAAATCCTGTACGCAATCAGCGGTCCTCCCTTCGATCAATCTTAGATGCAGGTGTGTCGCAGTGGCATTCAGTCCTTGAGCTGTTGCAAGGTGTCCTTCTTTTGCATGGACAGTTTGTTCCTCTGGGCTGGAGCTGTATGAACAATCTGTTTCTCTGGGATGGAGCTGCATGAACAATCTGTTCCTCTGGGCTGGAGCTGCATGAACAATCTGTTCCTCTAAACTGGAGTTGCAGGCTGTGTGTCCCTTGGTAGGCCACGATTCCACACTCACATAGAGTGCAGATGCTCTCCTGATGGGGTGCAGGCAAAAAGAGGCTCTGGTCTAGTTCCTCTGGCTTTTTATCTCCTCTCCCACAGTCCTTTGCTGCTGTCTCATGATTGGCTCAGGCTCTTCCAATAGGGAGTTTTCAAACAGCAGTACTGAGTGTCTGTCTGTGAAGAGAGAAATGGGGGGGTGAAAAAGCCCCCACTGCTGTAGCAGACAGCTGTCCCCAAATAGATTAGATCAGTCTGGAGAAGTACTTGCTACACTTTTTTTCATAGTACATCAAGTACATGGTACAGCAGGCACATATCAGGAATATGAAATGTTGGCTTTACATATTCTTAGAGTGTAAAGCCCCATACACACTATGGGCCAGATTCTGGTAGATCCGGCGTATCTCTGCGGCGGCGTAACGTATGTCATTTACGTTACGCCGCCGCAAGTTTTACAGGCAAGTGCTTTATTCACAAAGCACTTGCCTGTAAAGTTGCGTTAGCGTAGCGTAAATCACCTGGGGCAAGCCCGCCTAATTCAAATTAGGCGGGTAGGGGGCGTATAGCATTTAAATTAAGCATGTTCCCGCGCTGAATGTAATGCGCATGCGCCGTCCCTAAAATTTCCCAACGTGCTTTGCGCTAAATGACGTCGCAAGGACGTCATTGGTTTCGACGTGAACGTAAATGGCGTCCAGCCCCATTCACGGACGACTTACGCAAACGACGTACATTTTTTAATTTCGCCGCGGGAACGACCGCCATACTTAACATTGATTGCGCCTCATATAGCAGGGGCAACTTTACACCGGGACAAGCCTAACGCAA
The DNA here is from genome assembly GCF_905171775.1 of Rana temporaria. Classification (NCBI taxonomy): domain Eukaryota; kingdom Metazoa; phylum Chordata; class Amphibia; order Anura; family Ranidae; genus Rana; species Rana temporaria. The sequence continues at coordinate 136,215,919 of NC_053489.1, forward strand.
ACGTTGTAACTTCACTGCGTCGGCCGCGCGTACGTACGGGAATTCGCGTATCTAGCTAATTTGCCTACTCGACGGGGAAAATGACGGCGGCGACAACTAGCGGACCAAAAAAAAATGCAGTTTAGATCCGACGGCATAAGAGCCTTACGCCTGTCGGATCTAATGGTTATCTATGCGTAACTGATTCTAAGAATCAGTCGCATAGATACGACGGCTCGGATTAGGACTTACGACGGCGTACATGGCGATGCGCCGTCGTAAGTCCTCTGAGAATCCGGGCCTATCAGTTTTCCTGCAGGTTTTTGTCTTCAGGTTTACAAAAACCATCTAATTAATATGAGGTCAAACCTTAAGAGTTTCAATTCGTATGCAATCAGGCAGGCCCTTGCACTACATGGTTTTTGTAAACCTGAAGACAAAAACCTGCAGGAAAACTGATATTGTGTATGGGGCTTAAGTCTGCTTTAACAGTTATTTTAAATTAAGCTAATGTATCGAATTGTACTTGGTATCAGCCATTATATAGCGGAAATCAGCCTGAGAGAGGGAGGAGCAGGACTAGGAGCCTCCCAGGTGAGCTGCATGAAAATGTACTGGAGAGAATATGCTGATAGTTCACTGTCCATTCAGAGCTGGAAGAAGGGTGATGAGTGTCACCTGGTTGTGCAGTGTAGCAGGGCTGTGTAAATCTCAGACCTGGGTGGACAGAAATACAAATCCTTCTAGTGGAAATACAAAAATCCTTTGGCAGCAGTGGCGGCCGCTCCATACTGGGCTCAGGGGCGCCGCCCTATAATCCATGCACCCGGCCCCTATCTGCATGCAGGGTGCCAGACGCATGGATTCCAATGTTTTTTTTTTTAAGCACATGATTAGAGTCAGAGACTCTAATTGGCTTCATAAAAGGGTGGGCTCGGAGCACAGAACCAACCCAGTTGTGTGACAATAGCAAATATATATTTGCTATTGTCTTCCTGCTTCTCATCCCGGCCAATCAGGAAATGGGAGGAGTTTTTTTTATGTGGATAGAGCTGTGTGAAGGCAGCCTATGGTACGCTATGGGGATGCAGAAACTATATGAATACATTCACAGTTCCTAATTTGCAGGCCTGTCTATGAAAGTGTTCAGCCCGAACACAGAGTGCGCATTTGGGGTCACTCACCCACTCCTGGACACCTGCCAAATTAGGACCTGTGACCGCTCATATAGCTTTTGCGTCCCCATAATGTAACAGGCGACTCCAGCAGCGCAAACAAACTGCTCATTTACACTGTTTGGGCTAGAGAACTCATGAGAATGCGCCCTTAAGTTTTTATTTTTTTACATTTTATTTTTTACAATTTAATTATTTTTTTTTTACAATGTTTTAATTATGGATTTATTTATTTGTTCATTTATTTATTTTCAAAGCTGTTGGGGGCAGGTGGCTTTGGTGAAAAATTGGAGGTCTAAACATACCCCTGATGTCTCACTTTTGGGACAGAGTATAGGGCTGAGAATATGCATTCTTCAGTGCCTTTCTCTGCAGCCTCTGCTGCACTGTATAGTGAATGAACAAAGGGCTCTGTACAGAGGCTCCTGTTCATTCACAAACAGATGCATAGTAAACACAGTTTACTGTGCTTCAGTTATAAAAAAGCACAGTAAGGCCGTGTACACGCTATCGGTTAAACCGATGAGAACGGTCTGATGGACCGTTTTCATCGGTCCAAACCGATCGGTCCACACCTCTCCGGGGTGAGTGTCCTCTGGGGAAACGGCCTCATGAGGTGTGGTCCCAGGCCGAAAGCTTCATCCGCAACAAAAGGGAGTCCCTCCACATTGTCTTCATCCCGTGGCAGTGCCAGGCCACCAGTCTGGAGACGTTGGGCAAACTCCGTCTGCGCAAATACTCCGCCGTCGGACATCCGGCCGTTCTTCCCCACATCCACATACAAAAACTTGTACTGTGCCAACACCACCACCATCAACACAATACTATGAAAACCTTTGTAGTTTAAATAGTATGACCCCGAACGGGGTGGCGGCACTATGCGGACGTGTTTTCCATCTCTTGCCCCTCCGCAGTTAGAGAAGTCCCACTGCTGGGCCAATTGGGAAGCCACAGTCTGCCTTTCCTGTGGCGTGGAAGGAAACTGTGGAGTCAAACAAAAATAAAAATTAGACCTTTGGCACATAAACATTGCAATCACAATACAAAAGACATCCTTGTCCAACATCAGTATAACATTTATTAGTGGAGTGAGAATTTCATGCCAAAACTAAAATAGACCCACTTATCAGACTCCTCACCCTTCTGATGGGCCATTAAACAGTTTAGGGGGGGGGGGCAGAACTACAATGGAGCAGACAAAAAACAAGTTGGAAACAGACTAGGCTAGGTATGTTTGGGCCTAGGATAGCATGCTGGACAGGTTAGTGAAGGGAAATATGCATGTAGGCCAAAAAAGGAGCAATGAAAGCTTACAACATGCATGGGGACAAATGGGACATTCACAGCATATTACAATCATGGTAATTAGGGAATGATGCAAGAAATACAAGACATTAGCATACATTAAAGACATAGATTGTGATGTGAATGGAGACAACTTACCTTAATATAGACCTTCTGCATCACTTGTATGATGGCAGAACACTTAAAACAGAAAGCAACCAAGTACAGCAAGGCCTGTAAAGAACAAACTGAAAACAAAAATCGAGCAGACAGGAACGCACTGCAAAACAGATACGACCTGACTGCAAGCACTGAAAGACAGATACGAACCCACAAGCACAAACTGAACCCGAAAAAACGATCTGCAAAGCACAGAGACTGAAAAGCGCGAATCGGCTCGAACCAAACTTTTACTAACACGCGGTAACACGGAATCAGCAAAAGCAGCCCCAAGGGTGGCGCCATTGGATTTGACCTTCCCCTTTATAGTGCCGTCGTACGTGGTTTACGTGTCCGCGTTCTGACACGATCGGTTTTTAACCGATGGTGTGTAGGCGTGACTGACCATCAGTCAGCTTCATCGGTTAACCAATGGAAAAATCCATCAGACCGTTCTCATCGGATGGACCGATCGTGTGTACAGGGCATTAGTGATAGGTATTAATCACTCACTATGTTCATTCAGAAAAGGAAGGAACAGGTAAGCTACATATTTAACAGCCCCTTCCCCCACTCTCCATCTTGAAGATCCCTGCCCTGTGTGTCTGCAGCAGCTAGTGGGAGAGAAGTGGAGGGAAGTTAGGAAAGGAGGGAAGTGCTGTATGTGTGTGTGGAGGGGGTTAGGGAGCACTGGGGGGCTGGCAGCATAGAATTCATATGTGGGCAGCAGAGGGGGTGATCAGTGCAGTTGGGGTACAATTATAAGAACAGATCCCATTGGAACAGTGGCACATGGGGTGATTAGTGTGTGCCCAGGCACATCCGGCACACCCTGTGCACATGCCTATGGTTTTCCATTAAGCAGAGAAAACAATAAAACCCTGTTGTGCCTAGTAAGTGATAGGGGAGGGGATCTGGGCAAAGCAAATTATAAAAATAGGGACGGAAATATCTGCATCCTCTGTAGAGCTTTTTTTTCAAATAGCAAGAGAAATGCAAACACTTCTCCCAGAACTTGTTAGTATTGAACTATCTTATTCAAGTTTCTACATTGCATGCTCTGCAGCACCTCCTAATGCCGCGTACACGTGGTCATTTTATGTGATGAAAAAAAATTACGTTTTTAAAAACGTCACTTTAATTGACCGTGTGTGGGGGAAAACGTTGTTTTATGTCTTCTAAAAAACGACCAAAAAAAATTGAAGCATGCTTCAATTTTATGTGTCGTTTTTCAAAACGTCAACTTTTACTTCACAGAAATTGACCGTGTGTAGCAAAAACGTTGTTTAAAACAAAGTTTTTTCATCCGCGCATGCCCAGAAGCTACTTATGAAGCAAGCTTCAATGGAAAAACGTGGTGGAACGTAACCTCGCTTTGCTAGAACATTGTGAGAAAAACGATGGTGTGTAGGCAACTTCGTCTTTGAAAATTGAAGTTTCAAAAACGTCATTTTTTACTTCACAGAAAGTGTCGTTTTTTTTTATCACATAAAGTGATGGTGTGTATGCGGCATAAGACTTTGCTTACCATGCTGATAAAACACTTTCCACTAAAATCCACTAGAAGGGAAATAAAAAAGATACCACATATCGCTGACAAAGGGCAAGACCAAGATATATAGACTCTGTTGCTGCAAATTCTGATTTGTCAAGAAGAACAGAATAAGAATTGTTTTAGAAGTTCCAAAGTAAAATCTGTCACTGCAGCCAACATAGTAAAAAGTGCTTCGTTTTGGAAAATTACATTATTCTCTTGCCAGGTCCAGGAAATGAACTCTCTAAATTTAGAAACAACATTTAAATCTGAAAAAGGAAATAAGATATGATTAAATTGAGGGATTGCAGTTTAAGCTAATCTCATGTAACTAAAGGAAACATGATGTAAGCATCAATTCTGCCATTTGCACTTGTATAATGTGATCTACTGTAGTATTATTTTGTTGGTATTGTTGCTACCACAATATGATAGAATTTTCAAAATGCACAATGTGTGCATATAAGGAAGGATTTTCAATACACAAAATACAATACAAAAACATATTTTTTACAATGTTTTAATTATCTATTTATTTATTTATTTTCAAAGATGTTGAGGGCAGGTGGCTTTGGTGAAATATTGGAGGTTTAAACATACCCCTGATGTCTCACTTTTGAGTCAGAGAAAGGGGCTGAGAATATGCATTCTATCACATGAAAAGATACACGGTATATTACTGCGCAAAAGTATTAGACAGGTGTGAAAAAAATGATGTATAATATGTAAAGAATGCTTTCAAAAATAAAAGTGTTATTAGTTTCTTTCTTTCAGTTAAAGATGAATCCCTATCAGTGACCCCCTATTTACCTTGGCCGCATGCTTGGGGCTGTTGTCCTAATGCAGAACAAATTTGGGGCCAATCGCATGCCTATATATACAGTATATACCTGTATATATGTATTATACAAGCCAGCCCAGGAACAATATAAAGCCCATATTGTCTACTTTATGCTGGCTATCTGACCACAGGCAGACAGTAGTTTTCTGAAACAAGTAGCATCAGATCTCTTCAACATTGTTGCTCCAGTGCCTCTGCCAGCAGCATCCAAAACAATTGTGAAAACAGCATTTGCAACAGCAGCCACAACAGCCTGCATAATATGATCATCTGAATTTCCAAGCTCCACTGCCAGACTAATGGCGCGTACACACGATCGGAATTTCCAAAAAAAATTGTTTGATGTGAGGTTTTGGTCGGATATTCCAACCGTGTGTAGGCTCCATCGAACATTTGCTGTCGGATTTTCCGACAACAAATGTTTGAGAGCTGGTTCACAATTTTTCTGACAGAAAAAGTTCCGACCGTGTGTATGCAATTCAGACGCACAAAAATCCATGCATGCTCGAAATCAAGTAGAAGAGCTGTACTGTCTATTGAACTTAATTTTTCTCGGCTTGTCATACTTGTTGTACGTCACCGTGTTCTTGACATTCGGAATATCCGACAACATTTGTGTGACCGTGTGTATGCAATACAAGTTTGAGCCAACATCCCGTTGGAAAAAAATCCACGGTTTTGTTGTCGGAATGTCCGATCGTGTGTACGTGGCATTAGGCTCCATATCAGACCAAAGCTTTTTGCAGTTACTGGAATGGATGGAAAAAGTTTGCATTGCTTTCTAGCTACCTGAAGTCTGGTACTTAAAGGGTCACTAAAGGAAACATTTTTTTTTGCTGAAATGACTGTTTACAGGGTATAGAGACATAATAGTTAACTGATTCTTTTTAAAAATAGATAAAAACCAATCATATAATGTACCTACAGTTTAGTTTTGTTTTTGCTGTTGTTTCCTGGTTCTCTGATGTACAGAGACAAAGAGCCAATAGAGGGCAGTGATGCTTTGTAAAACAAAACTGGATTGGTGCTGACACACAATCACACCTCCTTGATTAGTCACCACAGTGAGAAATCTCCCAGTACTGTGGTGATCAGGAAACAGACAACAAGGAAGTGTCCAGAACAGAGAGGAATTACAGCAACATCAAAGCAAAAACGAGCAATGAGGACATGAAACCAGGACTGCAGTAAGGTAAAGGAAGCTATTTAGCTAAAAAAAAAAAATCCTTTAGTGACCCTTTAATTCTATGTACTACATAATCATAAAACTTAGTGGCAAAGATTTTTGCTTGACATGGTTTAAGGGGCTTTATTCAAAAATAATGCCAAAGCTATACACTGTCCGTGGTGCTGAAATGTAGGAATTGCACAGATAAGAGTATCGGCACAGATATGTCCAAAAGACTGAACTTAAAAAAAATTATGACATGTATTAAGAAACCTCATTAACTTTGTTTTCTCACAGATGTAAAGAATTAAGCAAAAATATTAAAAACACTACAATTATACTATTATTCTCTAATTATTCTCGCCAGGTCTCATTTCTGGTGCATAGCAACTGACATGTTCATCTTTTACCCAGAGTGCTGGTTCTGCAGCCAATAAGCCAATAATAACTTTTGACAGGGACAAATTCAAAGAGAGAGCTGGAGTCCAAAACAATAATTCACAATACTTTATTTGGAAAAAATAAATAAGCGATCTGGGACATCCAAACAAACCCAGCAGAATCAAATGTGTTTCAGCTGAGCTATGACTAATGCCACGTACACACAACTGTTTTTCGGGTTCTAAAAAATTACGTTTTTTTTTATGTCATTAAAAACGATCATGTGTGGGCTTCAGAGCATGTTTCAAGATCTAAAAAATGGGCATTAAAAATTTCGAACATGCTCTATTTTTTTCACAACTATTTTAACGTTGTCATTTTTAAGGTTGTAAAAAATGGTCGTGTGTGGGCTTTAACGACGTGAAAAAAATGCGCATGCTCAGAAGCAAGTTATGAGACGGGAGCGCTCGTTCTGGTAAAACTACCGTTTGTAATGGAGTAAGCACATTCATCAAGCTGTAACAGACAGAAAAGCTAGAGCATTTTTTTTTTCACGATCGTGTGTAGGCAAGGCCGTTTTAATGATGGGGTTGAAAAAAACGTTGTTTTTTCTAGACCCTTAAACACATCATTTTTTAGAACCCGGAAAACGATTGTGTGTACGCGGCATAGGGCTTCAACTGAAGCACATCAGAGTTATTCTGGGTTTGTTTGGATGTCCCAGATCACTTATATTCTACCAACAATGTATTGTGAAGGATTGCTATTGAATTCTAGCTCTTTCTTTGAATGTTATGCTTTGGAGGTGTACAGGAGCCTGATGCCTCGTACACACGATCGTTTTTTCCGACGGAAAAACTGTCATGTTTGCTTTTGGTCGGGAAAACCGCCCGTGTGTATGCTCCATAGCAGTTTTCCTGACAGAAAAACCACGAGCAAAAAAATGAGAACTTGTTCTCTTTTTTCCCGCCACGATTCTCATCGTTTTTTTGCTCGGCAGTTTCTGGGAAAAATGGGTCGTGTGTACATGGGAAAAAGCAACCGAGCAGGTTCTGGGTTTTCCCCTCGGTTTTTCCGGCAGACTTTTGACTGCCGGGAAAACCGATCATGTGTATGAGGCATGAGTTGTTGAGGCTGACATCCCTGGTGTGTATACCAACGTAGAGGTTGAGATACTCTAGAAAAGGACCTTCATGGTAGGATCATAAGGGATATTATATTAATAAAATGATTAAAAGAAAAGATTGAAAATATTTTTTTAATGATATTACAGTGACACAACATCCTTATTTTCCAAAAATAATCTATACACACCCATTACTTAATGACCCTATAAGCTATTTTTCATTTAATTGTTTCCTACTGTGTTTTTCTGCCACCTTGTAATGTTCCCTGCAAGCTCTCAAACCTTCCTTTTTCCTCATCACTACCGTTTGGAATGAGCAGTGCATATTAGCTGTGGTCATGTGCACTGCACTATGCACACTACAAATCCCATAGTCCTTACTTCATCTCTGGAGGGTGCAAGGGAAGGTGGCATGGTTGCTACATGCACTGGGACCATGGGGAATGAATGTTGCCACCCTCTAACAGAACATCTGATCACTGCAGCAATACAAAAAAATTGAATTTAGAGATCTGAAGGAGGCTGAGAGCAATAGAACATACTTTGTTATAGAATATTAGTGTTTAAATTGTTTAAGCTTTTTTGAAATGTTAGTGGTTTGGTTTACATCAACTTACTTACCCTAACTGCTGGCTGCTTCACTAAAGCCTACCAGTAATATTATTTTACACTGGGCTCCAGCTTGGCTTCTACTTGTCAGAAAGATCCTGTTAACCAGCTGCAATAACAGATGAGCAGGTCCCAGGCACTTTTCTAGTGAAAATTTGATAGGAATAGCTTCAAAACTCCTAAGGTGAATAGCAAATGTAGTTTCTCAGATGGGGATGTTCTTGTGGCTAGTGTTTTTTATACTAGTGCCAGCTTTGAGCAATAGCAGCATAGTGGGCATTAACAAATATGGCTAGCTAAGATTGTTTTAATAAAAAAAAAGTTTCTAATAGACATACAGAGATGTGAAAAGAGATTTTTTTTTTCATTGATCTTCACGTAACTCACATTTTGAATTTGGCTTTTTGTTCATAATGTTTGTAAATCACTACAAATTGCAGTGTACCATGTAAACTGATTATGTTTATTAATGGATAATAATAGCAATCTTCTAAATATCAAACGTATTTTTAATGTATTTTTTCCTTTAACAACCACTTTTAAATTTGTATGACGTGCAGTTTAGAAGTGCAATGCCAAAATGTGTCTGTTCACTGTGCCTGAGAATTGCTGATGTAGTTAGTTGCATAACATAACATGGTATGGAGAAAATACTCAACTGTAATTTTATTCAGAAACATAATAAATTCAAGCAGATGGTGACCGGTATAATAATCTCCATAACTGACTTTGCAATGTAATGTGTATACCAGATAAATAGATCACAGTTTTTTTTTATGATATGCTTTGTCATTGAAAATAGTAAAAAAAATCTGCGCAATATACAGGTAAAACACAATCAGCAGCTATGCACTAGGATTCAATTTATAAATTCCTTAAGAGTCAATGTAAAGTAGATAGTGCAGCGCTAGAGGAAAAGTCCAAATAAAGATCATCCAGGTGATTCTCTTATAAGTGACTGACAATATGAGGCATGCAGGTGATATAGCGTGGGTTAGCAGGAGACCTCCACCAATAGTAACAATGGCCGCTCACCTCACTGATAATAAAAAATCGCTTTCCCATAAGGGTCAATCCCAGGCATGTAACAGCATAATCCAAGCAGGAAAGGAATACATCTCAGGTAATATCAGCATGGATGGCAGATCTCAAGTAATATCAGCATGGATAGCAGCCATGGAATCCGATGTAAGAAAAACAAAACATAGTGTTTCTCCGCAATAACCAATATAACATTTAATAGTGAAAATACACTTACATAAAAAGCACTATATCCAGTGCTAGGAATCAAATGCAAACAAAAACGTACAGCATGGTCCGATAGATGGCAGCGGGTGACGTCACGTACTTCCCTACCGAACGTTGCGTCCCAAGGGCGGGACTTCTTCAGCGGATGCTTTGTCATTGCTTGATAATAGCCATCACCATCTGCTTCCATTATTATCCCTTTCTTCCCATAGATTTGGAATATTTTCTTTAAATGACTGCCCCATTCAGATACTGTTGTTACATATCTTTAACTACTGGAATGAACTGAGGATCAATAGAAAGAATGGATTACTGTGTACTTGCAGAGTAAAAATAAACTACGATTGATACAAGTGACCATAATGAGATTAAAGGATCTTTATAATCAGGGCTCTAGTCCTGCGGGAACTCATGGGAACGGAGTTCCTGCACTTTTTTCACAGCAGGAACGCAGTTCCCTTTGCAGGACTAGAGCAGCCGAGCAGCCCAAGCCAATCCTTCACAAAGCGGCGATGCCCAGCTCGAGTCACTGTCAGGGGCAGGCGAACCTTAGTAATCCTTTATGTTACTGGCCGCTTCCTGTATATGGCTTCATTGGGTAGTGTGCGGGTATTTCGTCACTTCCTCAATGCCGCAATGTCTCCTGGGAGCTTTTGTCATTGTTCCCAGGAGACATTCCGATGGTCTGCCGCGCGGATTTAGAAAGAACTTGCTTAAAAAAACATGCGGTTTAGTAATTATGCATATGAGCGTATAATTTTTTTTTTTTGTTGGTGGGGGAGTGGATCTTGGGTGGGAGTTCCCACACTTTTTTCCCCAGGACTTGACCCCTGTTTATAATTAAAGGATCTTTACATGAATGTGAAGTGGCTGTAAAGTGAAGAGTGAACTGTGGTTTTGTCACCTGGACAGAAAGATCAATTAGTATGAATAAAAAAGAGCTGTCTTGAGATGAGGGGAGATACTTCCCTAGTAGTATCAGCGATGACCTTTTAAACACATCTAATGCCGCGTACACACGATCATTTTTCAGCATGTAAAAAACGACGTTTTAAAAAAACGTCATTTAAAATTATCGTGTGTGGGCTTCACATAATTTTTCGAGTTCTGAAAAACAACAAAAAATTTTTTTTTAAAGTTTTAAATGATTTCGTTTTTCGGGTTGTAAAAAATGATCATGTGTGGGCTTAAACAAAGTTAAAAACCCGTGCATGCTCAGAAGCAAGTTATGAGATGGGAGCGCTCGTTCTGGTAAAACTACCATTCATAATGGAGTAAGCACATTCATCACGCTGTAACAGACAGAAAAGCGCAAATTGTCTTTTACTAACACGAAATCAGCTAAAGCAGCCCAAAGGGTGGCGCCATCTGAATGAAACTTCCCCTTTATTGTGCCGTTGTACGTGTTGTACGTCACCGCGCTTTGCTACAGCATTTTCTTTTTTAAACGATCGTGTGTGGGCAACGTCGTTTTAATGATGAAGTTGGAAAAAACATTGTTTTTTCCAGAGGCTGAAAAACTTTGTTTTTTACAAGCTGAAAAATGATCATGTGTACGCGGCATAAGAGTGTCCATAAACTGCTAAATTCCAACCCTGATCCAGCATCTCAGTGTGACACCCAGGTAAGAATTGGGTTGTTTAGGGTTTCCCCTGGGAAAGATAATTTGTGGTTCCTAAATTCAGTCCTGATCCACTGGGTTTAGGTAATGTTAGGCTAACCACATAGTCAGAACTCTAATCTTTCATAAATCTAGAACTTGTTATGACTGAATTAACCTTACCAAGCACTTTTTCCTATGATCCCTTGTAGGGCCTACCTGCTGGTTATTCCATTCTTTTTCCATATTTTGCTGGTTTCATTATAATGAATTTACTGCTACATGCAATGTATCAGAAGGTTCCTAAAATTATGGTTACTAATACCAGTTACACCACATAATTTCAAGATGATGCTATGTATGAATGCATGTATGAATGCATGTGTGCTGTTTATGGTTTCGGTATGTGACATTAGCTCACTATATCATTAAAAGAGCAACAAAACAGCATATTGTCACTGTCAGAAGAACTGTTTGAGCAATGTGCCATAAACAGTGACTGCATATAAGCAAAGTGTAAGCCAGGGGTTGAGTCTTGCAGGAATGCATAGGAACAACGTTCCTGCACTTTTTCCACAGCAGGGACAGTGTTCTCATTAGCCATGTCCTGCAGGCACATGCGGCTCTTTAATTTATCGCCTAAGGCCTCGAGACCGCCTAATTTACCTAATCAAAGAGGATTCTCTAACAACATTGCTGCTGTGATCCAGCCTGCGAAGGGTTAATGCTGAGCTCCCTGCCCAGGCAGTGGAAAGAGAGGACGGGTCCGCTGCTTCTGTCTTGGGGAAGGAGGCGGAGCCAGCGCTGTGTTGTCTGAGGAAGGAGAAGAGGAGGAGACTCCTTCCTGTACCGGAGCCTCAGATAACCCCCCTGGAGTGCTCTGTGGAGCGGTCCCCGCCCACCTGGAAGAGAGAGAGCCTGGCAAGCAGTGGCAAGGAGAAGAGGAGGGTCTCGGAGAGGAGGCCTCACCATGGCTGGATGGAGCCAATAGAACCCGTACGGTGATGGAAGGGGAGGTAGAAGAGAAGGGGTGTCTGGGGCTCCAGGTGTGGGGAGAGACAAGCTACTATGCCATAACCCTCTTTCTGAAGCCAGCGACCACCAACATGGGGGAGAGCTGGGCCTCCATCCGTCCTCTTCCAGCATCCAGCCTCCCTCAGCCACAGAGACCGACCTTTATATCCACCACCCTGTCCCATCCCCTCCACTAGCTACGTCCTTTTCTCCTGATTATTGTTCCACAAACAGTCAGGACAGCTCAGTCCTCTTACTTCTCTACTGTGCCCACCTGTGATTGACAGCCCCTGACCCCTCCCTCTGCCCTTACCTTATCCCAGCCCACCCAGATTTTCACGGAGGGGTTGGGAGGTGCCAGCCCAGTCCAGTGCTGATCCTCAGCCATGGTGGCCCACTGTTCTATCAGATTATCGCTACCCATTAGATTGTGTAATGGAAGTGACGTTCCCACAAAAGATACTGGGCATGCACTATGCGTTCCAACATGTGTTCTACGGCGCTATGCGTTCCAGACATTTATCATCCGATGGGTAGCTGTATTCTTATAGAAGACCCATGCGAACATGGGGTTTACCAACATGGCCTCTGCCACCTTCCTACTGCTAGCGTCCAGCTTCTTTCAAAATTTAACATCAAACCAGCATCACAGATGTCAATACACTATATTTATTTATATCTGTTCACTTTATTGCTAAAATTCAAGACATACTGTAGCTGGGTGTAGTAAGATGTCCGCATGAGTGTTCTATCAGATAACCACTACCCGTCAGATCATAAAGTGTTTGAAACGCATAGCGCATGCACAGTAAGTATTTTTGGTCAGGACGTCACTTCCATTACACAATTTGATGGGTAACTGCTGATTGGCTTCTCCGTGGCTATCTCCTGCCAGGAGCTCTTCCCCTATGGGGAGTCCCAGGGGGACCTACTGCTACCTGACAGCAGTGATGAGATATTTGAGGCGGTGAAGCTCGCACAACCCCTTCTCTTCTATGAGGCCAAGTTCAAGGAGCTCCATGAGTACAGCACTGACCGAGACAGGGCGCTGACACCAACACAGGCCGAAGCAGAGCCCTGACACCAACACTGGCCGAAACAGAGCACTGACACCAGCACTGGCCGAGCCAGAGCACTGACACCAGCACTGACCGAGACAGAGCACTGACACCATCACAGTGACCGAGACAGAGCGCTGACACCAGCACTGACCGAGACAGAGCGCTGACACCAGCACTGACCGAGACAGAGCACTGACACCAGCACTGACCGAGACAGAGCACTGACACCGGCACTGACCGAGACAGAGCACTGACACCGGCACTGACCGAGACAGAGCGCTGACACCAGCACTGGCCAAGACAGAATGCTGACACTAGCACTGACCGAGGCAGAGTGCTGACATCAGCACAGGCCGAGGCAGAGCCCTGACACCAGCACTGGCCGAAACAGAGCACTAACACCAGCACTGGCCAAGACAGAGCACTGACACCAGCACTGGCCGAGACAGTGCACTGACCGAGACAGGGCAATCGCACAATTGCACTGACTGAGATAGAGCACTGACCTCAGCAATGAGACAGAGTGCACTGACACCAGCACTGAATGAGACAAAACACTGACACCAGTGCTGGAAGAGAGAGTGCCCGACACCAACACTGAGATTGAGAGCACTGAGAGAGAGGACACTGAGAGAACACTGAACATAATAATATGTTTTAATTTTCCTGTTTGATCATCTGTATGTGGGTAAGATGATCAAAGATCACTGATGCTCTCAGTGTTTCGCAACCTTTTTATTTTAGTCAAGGCACCCTTTAAAATTATAGACAATCTTAAGAAACCTCGGCCCAGATTCTCAAAGGGCTTACAACGGCGCAACGCAATGTACGCCGTTGTAAGTCCTAATCTGGGCCGTCGTATCAATGCGACTGATTCTTAGAATCAGTTACGCATAGATATCCATTAGATCCGACAGGCGTAAGGCTCTTACGCTGTCGGATCTTAAATGCAATTTTTTTTTTCCCGCTAGGTGTCGCCTCCGTCGTTTTCCCCGTCGAGTATGCAAATTAGTAAAATACGCGAATTCCCGAGCGTACGCGCGGTCGACGCAGTGAATTTACGACATTTACGTTAGATTTGCACGGCGTAAAGTTGCCCCTGCTATATGAGGGGCAACCAATGTTAAGTATGGCCGTCGTTCCCACGTTGAAATTTTAAAATTTACGTCGTTTGCGTAAGCCGTCCGTGAATGGGGCTGGACGCCATTTACGTTCACTTTCGAAACCAATGACGTCCTTGCGACAATGCACCCTGGGATATTTTCCGGACGGCGCATGCGCAGTACGTTTGGCGCGGGAACACGCTTAATTTAAATGCTCCACGCCCCCTACCCGGCTAATTTGAATTAGGCGGGCTTGCGCCGGGTGATTTACGCTACGCCGCCGCAACTTTACAGGCAAGTTCTTTGTGAATAAAGCACTTGCCTGTAAAACTTGCGGCGGCATAACGTAAATCAGATACGTTACGCCCGCACAGTTTTACGCCCATCTACGAGAATCTGGGCCTTCATTCCTAAATGAAAAAAAATATTCTAATTGTTTTACATAATGCAGCAACATTCTCACATGTAGGACATCCAACGTTAAAGGTGATTTTTTTCTTCCAAAGCAAATACACTTTTGCACACTGTTACTGACTAGTATTCCTATGTTTCTCTTCTCCCTCAATTTCTCTCCATCAGTCAGCTAATGTGACCCTAGTGCTGAGGGTGAGAGACAGGGGTGGGTCAAACAAGGATGCTGTGGGGGCGACAGACATTATCCGCATCAACTGTGGACATCATTGGTTGTTAGGATGCCAGCGTCTAGAAAGTCATAATGGTGCATAATGAAAACTAATGGGTTTGTGTAACTAAAAGGCAGGCTTCATCCACCTGCTGGATTGTATACCATTTTTTTATAAATTTTTAGGCATTTTCCCAAGGCACCCCTAAAGTAGCTTTAACCAGTTAAGACCCGGACCTTTATGCAGGTAAAGGACCTGGCCAGTTTTTGCGATTCGGCACTGCGTCGCTTTAACTGACAATTGCGCGGTCGTGCGATGTGGCTCCCAAACAAAATTGGTCTTCTTTTTTTCCCACAAATAGAGCTTTCTTTTGGTGGTATTTGATCACCTCTGCGGTTTTTATTTTTTGCGCTATAAACTAAAATAGAGCGACAATTTTGAAAACAATGCAATATTTATCGATTGGTTTGCGCAAAATTTATAGCGTTTCCAAAATAGGAGATAGTTTTATTGCATTTTTATAATTTATTTTTTTACTACTAATGGCGGCGATCAGCGATTTTTTTCGGAACAGCGACATTATGGCGGACACATCAAACAATTTTGACACATTTTTGGGACCATTGTCATTTTCACAGCAAAAAATGCTATACAAATGCATTGTTTACTGTGAAAATGGCAATTGCAGTTTGGGAGTTAACCACTAGGGGGCGCTGTAGGGGTTATGTGTGACCTCATATGTTTTTCTAACTGTAGGGGGGTGGGGCTGGACGTGTGACGTCATTGATCGTGTTTCCCTATATCAGGGAACACACGATCAATGAAGCTGCCACAGTGAAGAACGGGGAAGCTGTGTTTGCACACAGCTCTCCCTGTTCTTCAGCTCCGGGGACCGATCGCGGGACTCCAGTGGTGATCGGGTCCCGCGGCCGCGGTCACACAGCTTCGGATTGGGTCACGGGCACTTAAAGAGGACGTACAGGTACGTGCTTGTGCCCAGCCATGCCATTTTGCTGACATATATCTGCAGGAGGCGGTCCTTAAGTCGTTAAGGCGCCCCAGGGTGCCTGAGCACCCTGGTTGAAAAAGGCTGCTCTATCCAATTTAAACAATCTATCAGGATTCCCTGTGCTGAAACATTTTGTGGAACTCAGATTCTGACCTCAGATTTATGATACTGGAGAAACTATCCAAACTAAGCCCTTTCCCTGACTTGTTCATTAAGTTGGGGTAGGTGGTACACTTTGGTGGGGTCAGCCATGCCTCTTGATCATTGACCTTTGGGGACCCATCTTCTGACCCTTGACCCCTGGAGTTGGTCCCTATTCCAATTCCTAAATCCGAGCCTTATTCTTCAAGGGGAAAGTAGGAGGGGGGTAGTGGTGATCACTCATTTCTGCCACAAAGTCTTAATATGGCTTATGACTTGTATCTTTATTTGTGAATTTGCTTTAGAATTATAAGTATTTTTATTTATTTTTTTAACAATTATACGGCAACACTTTGAAGTGGAATACTGTTGTTATGGCAGCAGCTAGCTGCCATAACCTGGTATCCACTTCTTCAGCGGGCGGTCTGCTTTTAGATTAAAGTGGTCTCAGCGCCACAAGATCACTTTTATTGGTGGCAGGAGAGGGGCCCACCACTCTCCGTTACCCACTGCTGCTTACCGAAGCCGCACTAGCGGAGGCGATTGTGTCCCCTTCCCTACTTGGCATGAGGCTGAGTGAGGGGAAGATGGCCCCCACTCGGCTCCATACAATTGCAGGGCTAGCTTTTAAGGGGGACATTTTTTTTTTAAACTATTTTTTTTTATATTGCATTTTACTGTAAATATGAGATCTGCGGTCTTTTTGACTCCAGATCTCATATTTAAGAGGTCCTGTCATGCTTTTTTTATTTGACAAGGGATGCAGAAGTGAACGCATTTTTAAGTAGCGTCCGCATATGAAAACAGTGTTTAAACCACACATGTGAGGTATCACCGCGATCATTAAAGCGAGAGCAATAATTCTAGTCCTAGACCTCCTCTTTAACTCAAAACATGCAACCTGTAGAATTTTTTTTAAACGTCACATACTGTATGGAGATTTATAAGGATAAAGTTTGTTGTCATTCCACGAAGGGCACAGTTTTGAAACGTGACATGTTGGGTATCAATTTACTTGGCATAACATCTTCTTTCTCAATATACAAAAATTAGGCTAACTTTACTGTTGTCTTACTTTTTTATTTAAAAAGTGTATTTTTTTTAAAGTGCGCTTGTAAGATCGCTGCGCGAATACGATGTAGCAGAAAGTATTGCAAAGGCCGCCATTTTATTCTCTAGGGTGTTAGAAAAAATATATATAATGTTTGGGAGTTCTAAGTAATGTTCTAAACAAAAAAAAAACTTGTAAACAGCAAGTTTGAAAAATAGGCCCAGTCTTAAAGTGGTTAACTCGTTTTCTGTGACATCTTAATTTTGTAGTTTTAAATATGAATGGACTGCACACTTTAGAATAAGAGATTATTTTGGTGCTGCAGGGGTTACTGGATTATGGTGTCCTAATGTGTCTTTAATGATTGGCCCAGATTCAAGAAGCACTTGCGCCCGCGCAACCATAGGTTACGCAGCGCAAGTGCTTACTTGCTCCGGTGTAACGAGTGCTCCTGATTCAGGAACCTCGTTACACCGACTGCAGGCTAAAATCTGCGCGGCATAAGGCTCCCATTGTGTATCAGCGTGTAGTATGCAAATTGCATACTACCACTGATTCACAAGCTTGCGCGGGCCCCGAGCAAGCCAGGTACAGAGTTTCCGTACGGCTACTTTTAGCGCAAGGCTGCCCCTTCTAATAGTAGGGGCAGCCAATGCTAAAGTATAGCCGGCCTTCCCGCGCCGTGAAATTTGAATTTCACGGCGTTTGCGTAAGTGAAACGTGAATGGCGCTGGACGCCATTCACGTTCACTTAGAAGCAAATGACGTCCTTGCGACGTCATTTGCCGCAATGCACGTCGGGAAAGTTTCCCGACGGAGCATGCGCTGTACGTCGGCGCGGGAGCGCGCCTAATTTAAATGATTCCCCCCCCCCCGGCGGGATCATTTAACTTGCGCGCGCTTACGCCGGACAAATTTGCCGGCGCGCCCTCGCAATTCACGGAGCTACTGCTCTGTGAATCGAGGTGCAGCGCAAAATATTTGCGGGGGCGCAGGGCAAAATCGTTGCCCTGCTCCCCCGCAAATATCGCGCAATTCTACTTGAATCTGGGCCAATGTTTATACCGGCTACTTGGTAACACTGGGAGAGTTTCCTGTCAGTAACATTTATATTAATGTAATACACATGTTGTGCACACAGTTGGAGCTTGAGAAAGAGCTGGGAAGCTTTGTTTACTCATAAAACAAAAAATTGTGCCGTTACTTTTTAACTTTTTTGATCTCATTGCAGGGTGAATAAAAGATTTTAATTGCAGCAAATGAATGGTATTATGTCCCATAACAGTATAATATATATATATATATATATATATATATATATATATATATATATATATATATATATATATATATATATATATATATCTATGGATAGATAGACATGTTTTAAAAGTTTTTATAGACTTTTTTTTTTTTTAAATGGGATATTTATTATAGCAAAAAGTAAAAAATATTGTGTTTTTTTCAAAATTGACGCTCTATTTTTGTTTAAAGCGTAAATAATAACAACCGCACAGGTGATCAACTACCACCAAAAGAAAGCTCTATTGTGGAAAAAAAAAAGGACATCATCTTTGTTTGGTAGCCATGTCGCACGACCGCGCAATTGTCATTCAAAGCGTGACAGTGCCGAAAGCTGAAATTTCGCCTGGGCAGGAAGGGGGTATATGTGCTCAGTAAGCAAGTGGTTAAAATGAATGAAACCAAATAGAAGTGTTTTATTCTCTAGTTATTTATAACATACTGTTCGAAGCAAGCCAATTGATATGTAACAATGCATTGATATTTTACACCTGTGCTCTTTGCCTTTCCTCTCACAGCAGCCGTATCTTTGAAGAGGGAGATTCATATCATATGTACTATGCTTGTTTACCATTATGTGATACATTTAGCTTGCTGCTTCAATGACGCTGTATATATAGGGGAGGTTGTGGCTGTATATTTATGTGTTCATTATTCTTAAATATTTTTCTTTTAGGCAGTGACTGTTTCCCTATACCTAATTATGACACATAGTACATCAAATTGGATCACTGACACTTTTCATTATATTAACTGATAGGAAAGCGGGGTTACCCCTTTATAGGAAAGCAGGGTTACTTTATGATATCATATCATCTTTATATTAAAATATATATTCTAATTTTGCTTAGTACAGATAAACTCTTATCAACTTTTAAATTACATGCAAAGGCTTGAACTGCATAAGTTAAACAGCAAACATAAAAGTTTGTGGCTAAGAGCAAAAGAAACCACAGGCGTTCTAAAGACATGTATTTTTTAATATTTTGCACAAATGTGTGAAAATATTATGGGCAGTTATGGACATAAGATAGACTTTGGTAATGTAATTAAACTATATATTTTTATCTGTCACGTACAATTATCTCTAGGCAAATTTCTATTTTATATCTGTCTCCAGGCAAACCTTGTACAAAAGTATACTGTAAGATACTGTAATATGATTAGTTGTTCCACAAAGGGGTGCCTCCCATGCACAGACAATAAAACCGGCCAGTATCTAATAATAAACTGGAATCTTGCTACATGATACTCGTGTTAGTGTCTTGTTGATTACCCAATCGATCGTAGGACTCCTCGCACCCAGAGCAAAGATAGCAAAACAGAATAGGAACTTACAGGTGACCCCTCACCTGACAGGTGGTACCAGAAGTGGGGTGCCGTATTCCAGGTAGGTGTGAAACCTCTACAATTTATTTTCTTATAAGTGAATATTTGTATGAAGGTCGCACTTGCTTTGATCTGGTACTCCGAACTAGACGGGTGATATAGCATACTATACTTGCATATTATACTTGGCTGATGTATTTTTAATATTTGTGTATGTCTCGAGAAAGCTAGGTTGGCTTACCTGGGGCTGTTTTTTAGGAATTATCTTGCGGAAGCTAGGTTGGCTTGCCGAGGCTAATTAATACTAGAAAAGGGTAGGAAATTATCTTGCAGGAGATAGGTTGGCTTGCCGGGGCTAATTGATATTGGAAAAGGGTAGGATATTGTCTCGCGGAAGATAGGCTGGCTTGCCGGGGGCAAATAGGAAATCAGGGACCTCCTGTAATGGAGAGGACCACACGGGACCCTCTCTCGTTCGGGGGATGAACAAGGGCACGTGGATTTCCAAAACCAAATATATGAAAAATGGTTTATATGATTATATTATCTGTGCACTATATTTCTGTATGGTTATCTTGTTGGTTGTATATGGATTGTTTTAAATTGGTGTTTTGCATTATTATAATTATTCTAAGATAGAGAGAATTATCATATTGTGTGAAATACTTTATGATTTATGTCACAAACTTCTTTATTACAAAATTGTCCGCATTGTTTGACGGGATTGTTATTTGTATGTACTAAAACGTCTACCCATTTGGTGGCCACTGTTCCAGGGGGTTATCACATCAAATTGGGAAAAGGCTTATATTTCAGAGACGGGACGCCTAAATTCCTGTGTCTGAGGTATAATTTGCAGAAATTGTGAAGAGATTGTGCGAATTATAAAGACTATACAGGAAAACATTTGTGTAGTCTGCCCTAAATCTTGGGAATGCGTGAAACCATCAGACATTGGCCTATAATGGGTAATAAACCAGGGAAGGTGGCTCTTGAAGGTGAGCAAGAACATCCAACCCCATATGATTTTATTAAAGGTACCGGTGGTTTAAATTATGTCGAACCATATTGGCAAAATGTTCAAAAATGTGCCCAGCAATTACAATTACAATTGTCAGGCATAGGTCCCTTAGGGCCCTGCTCTGCTGAGCAATGGGAGGAAGTTAAAAAGATTTGTGGGGTTCACCCTTGACATAATTATCCACCGGACACCTGGGATACTGTATATATGATAAAATGTTGTAAAAATGGGACAAAGCTTTCAGGAATATAGAAATAGATTCCCACTTCAAAATGCTATACCTGAGAAAAAGACACCAATAGCCCTTGACACCACTGTTTTGGTGCCTACCTCAATACCCTCTGCTCCAGTCTCACCAGTAGGACCATAGATGCCCCCACCTTATATAATGACCAAGGAGGAAAAGGTCCCAAACTTATATCCCAATTTGCTAATGTTAGATGAGACTATGTTGGCAGCTATCCTAACTCAGGGACACAAACAGGAACAGATAGCGGCTAGGGAACAGTAGTGAACAACCAGCGTTAGAAGCCTTACGAGCAAAAACACAAAAAGGTCCCCACCTTTAGTGCTACATTTTGTCTCTAGAACTTTGCGTGCTGCCCTTCCTCAAATTTTGAAGGTTAACCTAGAATCAGTAGGAGCACTGGAGCAACCATGAGTTGTTTAACCGATCCTAAATTTATCACTGCAGAATGTACTGAGGGTTGCTCAATGGGAATAAATAAATGTTGTAACACATAAGATAACACCACCCCTTGAAGTTTCCTCTATGGAAGGAAAATTTTAACACAGTTGACTTTTGCAGTACTCTGACGAAGTTCCGAGACACATGGAACGAAACATGTAAACTCTTGGGGATCAGCGCCCCCCCCCCCCCATATATGTTGAGCTTTGCTACCACCTTTAGCTCAGTGACATTTACACTTTGAGCAGCTATGCAACTTACTGGAAGACACCACATGGAGACATGAATTGGTCTATACTGAAGACAATCACCACCCTTTGCATGGAGCTGCTCTAAACTGTTTTGGATTGGAGACTGGAGATCATCATTTTACTATATATCCTGTTTGGACATTGGCATTAGCCAGCTACTGGCATCAACCTTTGTTTATCACCGGACATCAGTACCAACTATTATTTCACCAGATTTTAGTAATGAGCAGTGCACCCAGTGCTGTGTATATACACAGATGGATGGATTGGCTGCAATCCCTTTGAGCAACTTGTGACAAAATATTGGATGGAATAGCTGCAATTCCGAGCTATTTGTGACAGCTAACAGTGAGTAAACTTGTGTGTTACACTGTTTTGAAATACTACTGCAAACACTGGGGTGGATTCAGTAAGCAATTGCGTCTGCGTATCCATAGTTACGCAGCGCAATTGCTTAGTTGCGCCGGCGTAACGACTTTTCTGTATTCAGAAAGCTTGTTACGCCGACTGCAGCCTAAGATATGACTGGCATAAGGCTCTTATGCCGTCGTATCGTAGGCTGCATTCTTACGATGGCCGCTAGGTGGCGTTCCCGTAGTGGTCAGCGTAGAGTATGCAAATTGCATACTGACGCCGATTCACAACCCTACGCGCACCCTGCGTACACATTTTACATCGTTTGCGTTTGTCGGGTTCCGCGTAAGGCTGCTCCTGCTATTAGCAGGGGCAGCCAATGCTAAGTATACCCGTCGTTCCCGCGTCGCGATGTTTGAAAATTACGTTGTTTGTGTAAGTGAATCGTGAATGGCGCTGGACGCCATTTACGTTCACGTTAAAGCAAATGACGTCCTTGCGACGTCATTTGCCGCAATGCACGTCAGGAAAGTTTCCCGACGGAGCATGCGCACTACGTTCGGCGCAGGAACGCGCCTAATTTAAATGATCCATGCCCCCTACAAGATCATTTAAATTACACGCGCTTACGCCAGCCATTTTTATGGAGCGCCTCCGCAAATTACGGAGCTACTGCTTCCTGAATCAAACGTAGCGCAAGTAATTTACGGAGGCGTAGCGTAAAAAACGTAACGCTGCGCCTCCGTAAGAAGTGCGCAGCAGTACCTGAATCCACCCCACTGTTTCCCATAACCATCATGCTATTTGTCTGCCTACAAGTTGCCTACCCAACACTGTGGATATAAATCTTATGGATTGATTTAGATCTAACAGCTGCTAGCAATATAACGAACAGCTCTATGGACACAGTTTTCAACATCACTATTACTTTGACTGAATGGACTATACCCGTATGATATGGGAATCAGTTTAACTGTGACCATAATATTGCAACTTTACTTATTACACTTCTGGTGAATAACATTATGAACATCTACAGCGACTTGCTATCTCCTCTATGTCTCCCAAACAACTCTAAGGCCCGTACACACCAGCGGATCTGTCCGATGAAAACGGTCCTCGGACCGTTTTCATTGGACATGTCCGCTGCCGGATTTTGGTCTGATGGCTGTACACACCATCAGACCAAAATCCCCGCGGAAAACAAACGCGGTGAAGTGTCGTGACGTGGCTGCGCCGTCGCCGCGGCGACGTGCGCGACCCTGGAAGGTCAATGCTTCCACGCATGCGTCGAATCACTTTGACGCATGCGAGGGATGGCGGCCGATAAGACGTGTCCGGTGAGCCTGTACAGACGACGGACGTTCGACGGACAGGCTTCCAGCAGACATGTTTCTTAGCATGCTAAGAAACATTTGTCCACTGGAAAAAGTCCGCTCGGCCGGGAATCCGGTCCGGTCGGCTGTACACACGACCAAACATGTCTGCTGAAACTGGTCAGCGGACCAGTTTCAGCAGACATGTTCGGTCGTGTGTACGAGGCCTAAGAATCAATGAGATCAGATCCATATGGAGGTTACACCTGTCTGACATGGTGATTTCTATGGAAGGACTTTCCTACTACCCATCAGGTTCCTTGTCCCTCTGGTATTTTCATTGACTATCTTGCTTGTCACAAGCTATCCATCAGAGTGGAGTGGTGTACTATTTTTACCACACTCACGTGGTTTGTACATATTCTTTTCCAGGTGCCCTCTTTTTGCTGCGTTTCCACACATAGACAGTGGACAATTATCACCTGTCATTACAAGGAACCACTGTCCTGTGTGGGAACTATTAGGGGCATATTAAGCTAGCAATTGGGCTCTTTATCTAGGGGGGGTGTCTGTGTTTTGTGGAGGGTGGGTGCGTTATCCATATATCTCGGTTCTCCTGCGGGAGAATCGGTTTTGTTTAGTTACCAGTATATGCCGTTATTGGGGTTCTTTTAATGGGGAATGATCTGGGCAGGTCCACCTATTTTTAGGGGACCAGGTTTTATGTCTTATTCATGTTTTTGATATAGCTTATAGCTCTAATAAACTTGTAGTTAACTCTTTAGGGTGTGCAGCAGTCTGTTTATTTTTTTATTTTTTCATTTTTGTTGTCATATTCCATATCAGATTGCACCCCCCGATAATATCGGTGAGTACTGCAGTAGTTTAAATTAGGTGGGAATCCCATATTCTCTTTTTGTTGACTTTTGCAGTATTACCTGCTTGTCTAGTTCCGATTATGGGAAGGGAACTAATGTCTCAACTACAGATTATCATTATCCTTGACAAAGAGGGTAACCTTCAAGCCAGATCCCCCATTTGCGAACTGACAATTCCAAAGTATCAAGATTGGAATGGACACTACATGCTACTCCCTGCAGACCTCGAAAAACGTCCCATATGGACACTATCCAAGTCCTCTCTAATTAATTGCAAACCATGGCCCGGATTCACAGAGCGCTTACGCTGACGTATCTCCAGATATGCCGCGTAAGTGTAAGTATGCGCCATCGTATCTATGCGCCGTGCCCATAAACTGAGATACGCCTAAAAATAGGCTTCATCCGACCGACGTAAATTTTCTACGCCGTCATATCGTGTGCGCATATTTACGCTGGGCGCATTTGCCGCTCCCATAGATTTTCCATGCACATATGCAAATGAGGGAGATACACCGATTCACGAAGGTAGCTGTGCCCGGCGCATTATATACGTGGTTTGCGTAAGTTGTACGTCCGGCGTAAAGTTATTTCCCATATAGGAGGCACAACTCATGCAAAGGTATGGACCAGGGAACTCAAGCTGTTGTATCTTTTGTTGTTTACGTAGTACGTGAATAGGGCTGGGCGTAGGTTACGTTCACGTCGTAGGCAGTGATCCGTCGTATCTTAGGGAGTAGTTCCGACGTGATTCTGCGCATGCGCACTGGGATGCGTCCACGGGACGGCGAATGCGCCGTACGTTATTCGTATCTTTACGACGCTCAATCCATCATTTGCATGGGGTCACGCCTCATTAGCATGGCTCACGCCCACTTCCACCTACGCTGGCTTACGCCGAGGAAACCCAGCACATCTTTAAGAGCGAGTGGGAGCGAGTGCTTTGTGAATGCAGTGCTTGCATCTGTGCGCTGCGTCGGCGTAGCGTATATTAGATACGCTACGCCCGCATAAATATGCGCCGATGTATGTGAATCCGGGCCCATATGTTCCAACACTACACTTGCAGTTCAGACCTTGTTTTCACAAACAATACCCACTTACAGAAGAAAAAAAAGAAAGGGATAGAACCCTTAATTCAGGAATACATAGAAGAGGGTATTTTAAGGCACATAGGGCCAGATTCACGTACCTGCGGCGCAGCGTAACGTAACCCATTTACGTTACACCGCCGCAAGTTTTCAGTCTAAGTGCCTGATCCACAAAGCACTTACCTGGAAACTTGCAGCGGTGTATCGTAAACACTTCCGGCGCAAGGCAGCCCAATTCAAATGGGGCGGTTACCATTTCAATTAGGCGCGCTCCCACGCCGGATGTACTGCGCATGCTCCGGTCGTAAGTTTCCTGACGTGCTTTGCGCGAAATTACGACGCGCCGACGTGTTGAGAATCGCGACGTGCATAACGTACTTACGTCGGGAAAACAAAAAAAATCCAAAACGACGCGGGAAAGACGGGCATACTTTAACATGGTGGAGTAATTTTACACCATGTTAATAGCAGCCCTATCTTTGCGACGGGAATCTAAAACTTGCGACGCAAACTCCCCCCAGCGGCGGCCGCGGTACTGCATCCTAAGATCCGACAGTGTAAAACAATTACACCTGTCGGATCTTAGGGCTATCTATGCGTAACTGATTCTATGAATCAGTCGCATAGATACTCTGAGAGATACGACGGAGTATCTGAGATTCTCCTTCGTGAATCTGGCCCATAGTTAGCCCATGGGACACACCAATTATCCCAGTGAAAAAGGCAAACGGTACCTGGAGATTAGTACAGGATCTCAAGGCAGTTATACCCCTACCTTCCTTGGTGGCAGATATCACTGAAATTTTTGTAGCAATACGCCCAACTTCACAGTGTTACACAGTCAGGGGCAATTAACATGGACTAGGCTTTCCCAAGGCTTTGGGGACAGTCCAGCCGCTTTCTCAATGGTTTTGAAAAGGTCATTAGATGACTGGGAACCTAAGGAGGAATCCACTTTGTTGCAATATGGATGAGATGAGAGATGACCTACTACTGGTGTGTAGTGAGAGCAAGGAAAATTGTGAGGTAGACTCTAGGCACATGTTAGACCACCTCGCCTCGAAAGGTCACTTGACGTCTCGGAAAAAGATGCAGTGGTGCAGGATTGAGGTGGAATACTTGGGGTGTATCATTGCACAAGGAGAAAGAAAGGTATCACCCGCCAGATTCAGAGCATTAGCCTCCATCACATCTCCGACAACAAAGGCAGCACTCCTGTCATTCCTTGGCTCTATTGTCTACTGTCGACAATGGATCCCCGATTGTTCCCACTTTGACTCCATTTTGAGGCAGGCCACTTAGATGACCTCCCCTAAGACTGTAGAATGGACCGAGTCTATTTTGAAGGCTTTTAATTATCTAATCATGGCCCTAGTCTCTGCTCCAGCACTAGGTTTGCCTTCATATATAAAAAAAAAAAAAAAACTGTGTAGTCTCGGGGACGCTTTTGCTGTTTTAGCACAAGATCATGGTGGGAGCAGTGGAATACCTGTCAAAGAAATTGCCCAATCAGGTGCAGGGGTTGCCCAGTTGTTTGCAGGCTAGTGCCATGGCAGTAAAAGAACACCTCTTACTCTGTACACAACACATTCAACTCCACCCAACACATGACAGCTTAAAGAATGATCCTGATGAACACAACCACACATCCAACCTCACAGTAAAATCTTATTCAGAAACCACCCCGCATTAAGGATGTTACACTCCCTATTAAGAATGACAGGGGACATGCAAACACTACCTGTACAACATGATTGTAGCCAGACATTGCATGAAACCACATCACCCAGAAACAATCTCACTGATGAATAATGTTCAAGGTAAAGCACACGGGAGACATGGACATGTACCCCCACCTAGAACTTACAAATCGATTTCACCCACATGCCAAAAGGAAATATAAAATATTGTTTGATAATAATGGGTAATAGTGGACAGGTTTACAGGATGGACAGAGGTTATTCCCACAACAGGAGAAACAGCAGGGATCACAGCCAGGGATTTACAGGTATGGTCCACAGGTCTTATCATCGGACCAAAGTCCAGTTTTTACTCCCAAACTTACTCAAGAATTAACAAAGCTTTTGGGTTTTCAATGGAAGCTACACATTGCTTATCACCCCCAAAGCTCAGGAATAGTAGAATGTATGAACCATAATATAAAGGATAAATAAAAAAAAAGGCCACCTCAGGCATCTTAAAAAAAATTTTGATGCACTTCTTACCGGGAG
This sequence comes from Rana temporaria, assembly GCF_905171775.1. Taxonomy (NCBI): domain Eukaryota; kingdom Metazoa; phylum Chordata; class Amphibia; order Anura; family Ranidae; genus Rana; species Rana temporaria. The sequence continues at coordinate 136,243,486 of NC_053489.1, forward strand.
TGCTCTTTCAGATCCGTACCACCCCTAACCCAAAAACAGGCTTATCCCCCTCCGAAATTCTTATAAATTCTTATGGGAAGACCTGCCCAGAAGTGACAGTGTAAGGAGGGTGAAAAAAATAAATAATAAAAAAAATAATAACCTTTATTCTCACCAGGAGGAACGCATAAGGTAAGTGCACATACAGAAAATTATGATAAGGTTGCTGTCACCTTTCCTCCTCTTTTCACAGATCCCACATATCCCTTCCTACCGGGAGAACACTTGTTGATCAAACAACTCACTGCCAGGCGACAGATGGGAACAATCTTCCAGGGACCCTTTGAAGTACTCAAAGTAACAAGGACAGCTTTACTCACTGACCAGAGCCCACAATGAATCCATGCATCACGTCTAAAGAGAGCTCCATCTATATCGTTCCCACCCAAGGATTTAGAAGCATATTCCCTGATTTCCTGTGGATCGAATGTGAAAGATGGCTAAACAATTATCCAGAACCACCCAGTTTGCAAGATCCCCAGAATGACACAGATCTGGAAAGAGCTGAATATTACTTTTCCAGCAAATGGTCGGAACTTTTCCCTATCCCAAAACATTGGCCCCGGTCCAATTTGGTTGCAGGCCCAGTATGTCCAGATACTTTACCTCCCTTATCCCGTTCCATTCCATACACCGCCCCCTGAACTACCACCTCATTATTCCCTCTTCACTCCCCAGAATGAACCCCCACCCCAAACGGCCCGTAAGCTACGGTATATGTATATGTTTAAGGTGATATTGTTAATTTGTTTTACAATGACTATTTTTATTGCAGCCTTACTGGGGGATTGGTGGCTTTTGCAAAGTAAGGTAGAGAGTGTGAGAATTAGGAAGACTAGGGCAGCACCCATTTTCAAGGCTCCCAATGTTATCAAAATGTTACATCCCTGCTGTACTGGTGTAACCACCAAAATAACAGACAAAGCTTTTTTTAAAAAAAAGGTTTATGGATATTTTGAGCAAAAGAAGGATTCCCGATGTTCCATTGATGCCCTTATCCTAATGGCTACCCATCAAGGGAAAAAATGTTCATGGTGCTATTCCCCAGATCTTGAAAGAGCTAAGGAATATGTTAGGGCACAACGGAATGCCGGGAAACAACCAATTTATGTAAATGAAATAGTCAAAACATCAGTCCAGAGAAATAATCCCAGGAAAATTATCTCCACTGTTGTAGACCCAAAAGACATAGAGATAATTAATCTCAAGGACAAAGGCGATCCAGAAACATACACATCATTAGAAAACATGCCCCATTCATGGTTATTAATGCATACTTTCGGGGGGAAAAAAAGGAAAAAATGTTGGGTATGTTCACATATAACTACAGGAGAACATATTTTTCCTATGATAGGAAAACCAGTTTCTGTTTTAGCCTTAACCAATACTACCCCATTCCCAGAAGTACAACTTATTACCACCAAAAATAAGCCTTTCCTAATTCAAGGTTTCTCAGAACCACCCAGGATTAGATTCGAGCGAACCCGAACTGTAAAGTACGGACTTTGGGTTTTTCCCGAACCCGGACCCGAACCCGAATAATTGCTGAAAGTTCGGGTCCGGGTTCGGAGTTCGGGAAAAAAAATGCGGAGGTCCCCGCAAATTCATTAACTAGACCCTTTAGGTCTGGTATGGATATTAAGGGGAACCCCGCCATCAATTTAAAAAAAAAAATACATAGGGTTCCCCCTAAATATCCATAACCAGACCCTTCAGGTCTGGTGTGGATTTTAAGGGGAACTCCACCCCAAATTTAAAAAAAAAATGGCGTGGAGTTCCCCCTAAAATCCACACCAGACCCCTTATCCGAGCACGTTGACCTGGCCGGCCGCAGAAAAGAGGGGGGGACAGAGTGCACCCCCCCCCTCTCCTGAACCGCACCAGGCCACATGCCCTCAACATTGGGAGGGTGCTTTGGGGTGCCCCCCAAAGCACCTTGTCCCCATATACGTACTTCATCATCAGCCTCGACCTCCTTTACGACGACATATGTAACCCTGATTCCTAAACCAGCCATAGACCTCACTGACTGTACAAGTTATAGGCCGATATCATTGTTGAATCTTGACCTAAAAATACTGGCTAAAATACTGGCGGCCAGACTGACATCCTTCCTTCCAAAACTTATAGGTCCAGAGCAAGTAGGATTCATGCCGGGGAGGGAAGCGCGGGACAATGTCATAAAAGCTCTTAATTTGGTTCATTACGCACATACCCGGGGAATCGAGGGCCTTCTCCTATCAATTGATACGGAGAAGGCCTTTGATCGTTTGGCCTGGGACTATCTGTTTGCTACCTGTAGACATATAGGGCTAGGACCGCACATGATGGCGTGGATAGCTGCTCTATATTACAAACCACGGGCTCAGCTTAAAATTAACGGAATAGGGGGTTTTCAGGATATCTATAAAGATTTTATAGTAATGAACCGTAAACCCGTCCGGGCCTGGGCTCTTGCCCGGTTCTAAAGTCCTTATTGCCCCAAGCAATTCTTCTTCGGAAATCGGCGATTCCAAAGAATCACTCTCAGCCGAAGATAAGGTAGGCATACCACTCTTCTCAATATATTCTCGCAAGATGGATTCTCTATTTCCCCCAACCTCCGCGGGTTTATGTGCCGCAGGGAGGTTGTACAGCTTTGTATAGAAGGCATGGAATTGTGACGTGATCTGATCCGTTTTTTGTACAAGTTGGCCCTCCGGGGTCTTAATAGACAAAATAGAATGCGCATGCGTCCAGATTCTGATAAGCCCCCTGCCCGCATACCCCCACAACCACCGGGCAAGGGTTGTGGGGATGAGACCCTTGTCCCCATCAACATGGGGACAAGGTGCTTTGGGGGGCACCCCAAAGCACCCTCCCAATGTTGAGGGCATGTGGCCTGGTGCGGTTCAGGAGAGGGGGGGGCCGCACTCTGTCCCCCCCTCTTTTCTGCGGCCGGCCAGGTCAACGTGCTCGGATAAGGGGTCTGGTGTGGATTTTAGGGGGAACTCTACGCCATTTTTTTTAAATTTGGGGTGGAGTTCCCCTTAAAATCCACACCAGACCTGAAGGGTCTGGTTATGGATATTTAGGGGGAACCCTACGTCATTTTTTTTTTTAAATTGACGGCGGGGTTCCCCTTAATATCCATACCAGACCTTAAGGGTCTGGTTATTGAATTTGCGGGGACCTCCGCGCATTTTTTTTTTTACTAAAAGTCCGTGTTCCATTGACTACAATGGGGTTCGGGGTTCGGGTTCGGGTTCTCGAACCCGAACTTTTTTTTTAAAGATCGGGTTCGGGTCCGAACCCGAACATCCAGGTGTCCGCTCAACTCTACCCAGGATATGTTTTCTAGTAGAAAATGAGGATCTCCCAAATGCAAAATTTTGCAGAAATGCTACTGTGAAATTTACTCTGTTTGACTTAGAAAAAATTAAGGATAAAGAAATTAATATTGAGGGTCTTACTGTAATTTAGCATGAGTATCCATCTATCTCATATTGCTCAAGTGACAACAGTCTGCCCCATTTATGCATTTATGTTATCCTTCCGTCAAAAAGGGTTGCATTGGAGACTAAAAATTATCCAATCGAACACACAATAAAGCGGACCCTAAAGTACATTGCAAGCAGTGGCGTATCCAGGGTATGGCAGACATAGCAAGTGCCATGGGCGCTACTTATGAAGGGGGCGCTTGTGAGACATGGCTTTTTTTCTTGTGGAGCTGCTGAAAATATATTCCAGCATCTCCGTCAATGCAAACTCAGTCAACCAGGACCCTACAGGGGGGGGGGAAGAAGTGTCCGGCAGACACAGAGATCACCCCAGCCCTGGAGGACTTTACAGAGAACTCAGGTTATGCTGAGGAAGAAGCTGCTGAAGAAAAGGAATTCTAGCAGTGAACTGGGTTCAGCCCTGCCCCCTCCCTTTTCAGCCACAGTAAGAGAAACAGCCTGACGAGCAGGAAGAGGGGGGGATGGGTGAGGGGGGAATTCTGAGCATTCTTTGTGATTACTGTCTGTGTGTGATAGGAGGGCGTCAGCATAAGACACAGTACCCTGCACATGAGAGTGAACTCCACGTGTCCTCCTGTCACAATCTATCCTTATGTTACTCTGCCCCCTCCTATCACACTGTCCAGGGACCCCCCTCTTCCTATCACACTGCCCAGGGACCCCCCCTCCTATCACACTGCCCAGGGACCCCCCCTCCTATCACACTGCCCAGGGACCCCCCCTATCACACTGCCCATGGACCCACCCCTATCACACTTCCCACGGACCCCGCCTTATCACACTGCCCAGGGACCCCCTCTTATCACACTGCCCAGCTACCCCCCTCCTATCACACTGCCCAGGGACCCCCCTATCACACTGCCCAGGGACCCCCCTCTTATCTCACTGCCCAGCTTCCCCCTCTTCCTATCACACTGCCCAGGGACCCCCCTCATATCACACTGCCCAGCTACCCCCTCTTCCTATCACACTGCTCAGGGACCCCCCCTCCTATCACACAGCCCAGGGACCCCCCCTATCACACTGCCCAGCTACCCCCCTCCTATCACACTGCCCAGGTACCCCCCATCTGTCACAATTCTAGGCCCCCCCTCTCCAATTGCAATGCCAAGGTGCTATCTGTATCATAGCAAAGAGTCACCAACATTCCTGTGCCCCATCCTTGTTGTAAGCTGTGTGTTCAGCTCATACTGCACAGTCTCAAGTGTGCTGGTACCGAGTCACTGCACACTGGGACAGAGATCACCTTGCTGATCCAAAAACACACAATAATTGAGCGCACTCCCTATAAGCATCTATATGAACAATACCTGAAATATGGGGGAGGGGGGAAAACATGGGAGGGGGAAAAAGAAACAAAGTTCAAAAAATGATCTATGGAAGTACACTAGTCCAATGAAATAATGTCCATAGCACTATGTAAATAATGCTTTGCTTAGATGGCAGCCAGCTAGCAGATGAAGCAATCTGTAGAAGGACAAGAAGAAAAACAATGCAGCGTCTTCTAAGCGTAGCAAGTAAGTTTAATGTTGTAAAATTGGTTTAAACATATAAAATGCCTACTCACAAACCGGATGTAGGTAAAGGCATGACAATATAAGTTGTATCATCCGCGGGGATCCCGAAGACAACGATGTGCCCTCGTGCAGGCATATGGAGCTGTCCTTGCTTGTGTACAGCGGCGGCGGCAGGAACCAAAACGCCCTCGGAACTATCGAGAAGGATTCAGATCTCCACTGTGTGCTGCGAGTTGGACGTCACTTCCGGGCGCGGGAGGTGCGCGCGTTCGAGACTTTCAAGTCTCTTCATCAGGCTAGACAGTGGCCATTTTACTGGAGGGCAATATAACCATTAGTAAGCCCACCCATTGTATTCTTATTGGCAGAATCTTGATTATGGAACAAAAATGCCGCCCACGAGACTTACATGGAGAATAGCCAGAGTCAGATACAGATTATGTGGGTGAAAAACGACATATAGCGGGAGTTTAAAAGGATATTGCAATGGGACAATATAGTAAAAAGAGCTCTATGGCCATACATTATAAGATAAACGAAAATAAAAGTAAAAATAATCCTTTTATCCTTTGCAATATCCTTTTAAACTCCCGCTATATGTCGTTTTTCACCCACATAATCTGTATCTGACTCTGGCTATTCTCCATGTAAGTCTCGTGGGCGGCATTTTTGTTCCATAATCAAGATTCTGCCAATAAGAATACAATGGGTGGGCTTACTAATGGTTATATTGCCCTCCAGTAAAATGGCCACCGTCTTGCCTGATGAAGAGACTTGAAAGTCTCGAACGCGCGCACCTCCCGCGCCCGGAAGTGACGTCCAACTCGCAGCACACAGTGGAGATCTGAATCCTTTTCGATAGTTCCGAGGGCGTTTTGGTTCCTGACGCCGCCGCTGTACACAAGCAAGGACAGCTCCATATGCCTGCACGAGGGCACATCGTTGTCTCCGGGATCCCCGCGGATGATACAACTTATATTGTCATGCCTTTACCTACATCCGGTTTGTGAGTAGGTATTTTATATGTTTAAACCAATTTTACAACATTAAACTTACTTGCTACGCTTAGAAGGCGCTGCATTGTTTTTCACCTTGCTGATCCTTCTGGCACCCAAAGAGGGAAGAGCAAATGTTTTACACAGGACAGTGCACGTTGTACATACAGTATAGCAAGTCTGCTCTGTCTGGCTTTCAAAAAAGTGGACCTTTATATATGCTGAAATGTACTGTAAAAAATATATATATACAGAAATTCAATTTTTGTGAGACAACTTGGTGACCAGTGATGTGCATCTGCTGTTTTTTCGTGGTTCAGCCAAAGGCATGACATTTTGTTTGAGCTGCCCTTCACCATTGACATGATGCAGGAATATGTAGGGCTCTTTCACATGTGCATTTAAGAGGTGGTGAAGAGGCGTATCTCTGCCACACTGTGCGCTTTAACCCCTTGAACACCACACTGCACGCAGTTTTGGAGAGCTTGCAAAGCGCTGCCATTCATTTGAATTCGTAAACACTATCATTGGGTACAACACCTGCTAAAAGCAACAAGCGGTGTAATTGCGGTTATAATTTTTATGTAGCGCCAATCCATAATTTGTTAATTGAAAGATTATAGAGCGTGACTGTTTTTTTGTTAAGGTTATCTGAAAGATGGGTTTCCAATGTTTTGACAGGGGCACAGTTTCAGTGCTTGCCATAGGCGCCATTTTCACTAGATACGCTTCTGATTGCAAGGTCTGCTTATAAGGTACCTTCCTCTATTTACCTTACTTCTGTGTTGTGCCTCATTGGGTGTGTTCTCACCACCCTTCCAGGGAGATTCTTAGGGAATCCTAATTTCTGTACAGGCAGTCCCCAAGGTACATACATACGACTTACTTACAACTCATACTTACAAATGGAGGGAGAGAACAGGAAGTGAGAGGAAATCTACCCCTAGGAAGGGAAATTCACTCCTGCAGGAGTTAGCATGGAAAAAAAGGTGTCTCCACCAAAGCTTTATCACCGATCCTTGACGTAAAATCTTCTGAACAGGGACACAGACAGCAAAACAAACATTGCTATCAACAACATTTAAAAAAAAAAAACATTTTTGGCAAGAGTTACACTTAAAAAATGTACCTGTTCCAACTTACATACAAACTCAACTTAAGAACAAACCTACAGATCTTGTTTGTAACCCAGGGACTGCCTGTACATGTAAGATTTTACAGTACAGTGAGTTAATAATTATTACAGGGGGAGGGAGCCCAGACCATATAAGCAGGCTTTAAGCAGGCTTGGTTCAATAATGTCATCATCTGTAAATCTGCTCTAAGAACTGCCATGCAGCTATCATTGGGGTGCATGCATGTATTGTATGCATGAATTTGACAACTACTGCACCACTTTTAGAATGCATGCGAGGGCCTTTCTCAAAATCTGCCTCTGTAAGTCAAAAGCGAGTTGGTCTTAATTAGCTCCACATTCGTATGTTATGAACGATTGCTATTTTATTTTGAATTTGGTGCAGTTGTTGCACCACAATGTAGATGTGGAGCAAATTAGAACTACCTGAATTTGGCACATGAGTCGCTATCAAAATCAAAATTGTCCCACATGTTTTTTTAATTAGGCGCAACCCATTAACAAGAGCACTCAACGCCAGAAAAGTAGTATAGCAGATTTATTGAATTCCCCCCACAGTGTATTAGAAAACGAAATGTCATTAAGTTGGTATCATTTATTTTTATTGTTTCTAAACAAATGCATAAAATACTGGCACAACACCATAACGGAACCTCAAATGTGAGCAAGATTGCTAAGAGCCGGTTCATACTGGGGCTCAGCCGCCTGACGAGTCGCGTCCCATTCAATGCAATGGAACCATTCTAATAGGAGTGACGCAAGTCAAAGAAAAAGGTTCCTGTACGACTTCGGGGGCGGCTCGGGGCGACCTGCATTGACTTCTATACAGAAGTCGTTTTGCAGGTCGCCTCTGAAGTCGTCTTCAGGACGACTTGCAGAGTCGCCCCCGAAGTCGTGCCGCGACTGTGTGAACCGGCTCTAAGAATACCCTGTGATGTAAACATTCAAAGAGCAGAATAGCAATATATAAAGCATTCTTCATATCGTACATTGCATCCCATAGTTAAAACAGGATCTGTAGTGTCGTTTTACCGAAAAAACCCTAAGCTAAGCTTGGGATCTGTGTGCACTTCGGCTCTTTTTGTCACTCTGGGGACAAGCAGGCTTAATAAAAACTATTTTTTTCAACATACACACATTAATATTTCTAATACAGAGATCATCATAGCTTTTAAATTGATGCAGTCATGATCATTTCACAGACATTTTTTCTCATAATAACTGCACAATACCCAAGGCCCTCATATTTTTATGAAACTATTAAATTTATGATCTGCATTGCTGATAAGCCTTTCATTTCTGCTTTTATAAAATCCATTTTGTTTGTAATCTTTGAAAAGTTAATTTCCTGTTGTTTCCATGAAGCGGTAATGCGCATTCTAGTTGCTACGTTTATTGCCCTTATTAAAGCACTCAAATTGTTTATGTTATTAGCATCACCAGGCCCTCTGGATAAAGCTTTGAGAGAATAACAAACTGACATTGCAGTATAAGAGAACAGACAAGTCATTTCCCTATGTGTCCCACTGTGACTTACATGTTTTTTGTTTTCTTTTAATACAGGAATTTTTAGTTCTGGGATGTGTAATAGTTAGCCCACTAGATTTAAATAAGTAACATTCTTTAGTTGTCTAGCTAAACAGTTCATCATAAGCCAAAAACAAAGATGAACAGACAACCTATGAGTACTGTATATTTACATACAAAAGCTTATTATTATACATATAAAAATGCACATTTCCACCTCTAGAGCAGTGTTTCTCAACCTTTTTCCAGTTAAGGCAACCTTTTAAAATTATGCACAATTTCAAGGCACCCACAAATAGTTTTTACACAATTCAGTGGCTTTCACACATGTGGGACACCCAACATTAGAGATGTTTATTTCTTGCAAAGCAAATACACTTTTGCACACTGGTACTGACTAATATTCCAGCACAATGGTGGCTGCTGTTCAAAATTTTTGGGGGGGCACAAGCAAACAAAAAAACAATTGCCCTCAAACGCAGCTTCTGTGCCCATCAACTGCAGCCACTGTGCCCATCAAAAGCAACCACTGTGCCCAAAGGCAGCCACTGTGCCCATCAAATGCAGCCACTGTGCCCATCAAATGCAGCCACTGTGCCATCAATTGTCACCACTGTGCCATGCCTTCAATTGTCACCACTGTGCCATCAATTGTTGCCACTGTGCCATGCCATCAAATGCAGCCACTGTGCCATGCCATCAAACGCAGCCACTGTGCCATCATTTATCGCCACTGTGCCCATCAATTGTCACCACTGTGCCATGCCATCAAACGCAACCACTGTGCCATGCCATTAAACGCAGCCAATGTGCCATCAATTGTCGCCACTGTGCCCATTGTCGCCACTGTGCCCATCAATTGTCACCACTGTACCATGCCAAACGCAGCCACTGTGCCATGCCAAACGCAGCCACTGTGCCATCAAACGCAGCCAATGTGCCATGCCATCAAACGCAGCCACTGTGCCATCAATTGTTACCACTGTGCCATCAATTGTCGCCACTGTGCCATCAATTGTCACCACTGTGCCCATCAATTGTCGCCACTGTGCCCATCAATTGTCACCACTGTGCCCATCAATTGTCACCACTGTGCCCTGTAAAATGCTGCCACTGTGCCCCCTCCCCCCGCCCGGCACTTACCTTTCTGGGGTCATCCATCCTGCTTCCACCGTCCCTCGATGTCTTCTCCCGCCCTCGATGATGCTTCAGCCAATCAGGTTACCGGTAACCAGAACCTGTGAACCTGATTGGCTGAGACGCCTGTCAGTGTTAGCCAGGGAATGCACCCCCCGTGCATCCGCTGGCTCTGATAGGCACTTCCAAAGCCAACCAGTCTTTATTCAGATGGCCAGCGCTCATCAGGGGGTCGGCCATCTGAATAGTGGGCGGCAGCGACAATACATAGATTCATGCAATGATTTCTGCAACCTGACAGCGACCCCCAAAACACAGCCAAAATCATAATGAACTACAGTATATGCAGTCAAAAGAAGAACAAGAGATTGGCAATACAGTAGGTGGTATTGACCCACAAATCCCTTCTCATCCCCATTAAGACAGTCTAAGATTTATTTCAGAGACATCAAGAAGAAAGACTTTAACACTGTATTCATTGTGCTTTTTCCATCAACCCAATCTGCGAGTCAGGCCCCGTACACACGACCGAGTTTCTCGGCAGAATTCAGCCAGAAACTCGATCGGAGCTGAATTCTGCCGAGAAACCCGGCGTGTGTACACTTTCGGCCGAGGAAGCCGACGAGTTCCTCGTCGAGCCAAATAGAGATGTTCTCTATTTCCTCGTTGTTCAATGAGGAAAGTTGGCTCGTCGGGATCCTCGGCGGCTTCACACAAAACTCGACGAGCAAAACGATGAGTTTTGCCCGCCGAGTTCCTTGGATGTGTGTACGGGGCCTTAGTGTTTTCCACCTAGAAAATGTTTATAGACAGAACATTGACAATCAACAGCACCACATCCCCACAGACCCTATTCAAAAGTTGAAATAAAGTACCTTTTGAGGACATTTAAGGTGTCACTTTAACCACTTGAGCCCCGGAAAACGGAAAATTGTATCATACTTACCAGTAATTTTCCTTTCCTGGTGCCTATCCATGGCAGCATACTTGTGATTGAGCTCCGCCTCGACTCCTCCTTCAGGGCTAGTGAATAGAATAAATTAAAGGCATAGCCCCTCCCCCAACATTCTCCGTAATATAGAATACCGAGGGTGGGAGCGTATGCTGCCATGGATAGGCACCAGGAAAGGAAAATTACTGGTAAGTATGATACAATTTTTCGTTTTTCCTGGTGCCTCCATGGCAGCATACTTGTGATAAATAACTAGCTGATATGGGTGGGATAATGCTTAACAATAAACGTTTAATTAGAAGAAGACATAGCAGCCTGAACTGCCCTTCTTCCAAACTCAACAGTCGTGAGAGCTCCTAGACCAATATGGTAGTGTCTGAAGAACGTATGGTGAGAAGACCAGGTGGCGGCCCTGCACACCGTCTTCAACAAAACATTAGCCCTTGCTGCCCAGGAAGCCGAGACTGCCCTTGTAGAATGAGCATTTACTCAGGATGAAGAATATTCTTTACCCTGTAGGCCTTCTGGATTAACTTTACAACCCAAGATGCCAGAGTTCTGATGGAAGCATCTTTGCCACTGTATCTACTGAACAGTACAATGAAAAAGTCTCTCAGAGTTTTTGAAGGGGTCGTGGCTGCTAGGTAGGCCCTGAGCACTCTGGATACATCCAGCTCACGACAAGACTCTGAACCAGTGTCTGTAAACACTGCTAGTGCCCAGGTTCAACAGGTGGCTTGGAGTAGCGACCTTAGGTGTGAACCCTCGAAGGGGCGAAGTTCCACCCTGTTCGGGAAGAAGGAGATGTGGTCGTCACCCATCCCTAAGGTGTGAAGTTCCGAGATCCTTCTGCCAGATGTAATGGCTAGCAGGAAAGCCGTCTTTAGTGTCAGGTTCCATCTTGCTACTTGTTCCACTGGAGCAAAGGGATGGTCAGATAGAATTTCAAGGACCAGGGACAATCCCAATTAGGAAATGATCGTCTGACAGGTGTCGCCGAATCTTCAATACTCCTCTGAGGAAAGTGACTACCAAGAGATCCTCCACCCATCTCTTACTTGTTGCGGCAGAGACTGCTTCTACCTGCACTTTGAGGGAGCTCAGACCAAGCCCCAGATCAAGTCCTGTCTGAATGAAACCTAAAATATTGGACGTAGAGGGAAGGATTGGATCAAATCCATTTCCGGTAGCAGATGACAAGAACTTGTCCCAGATTTTTGATTATATGGCATTAGTTGCCGGTTTTTCTGGCTTTTAGAAGGGCTGTTATGACTCCTGGGGAACACCCTAGGGACTCGAACCCTCGCCTCTCAACCTCCAGATTCAAAGATTCAACTTCTGGAGGGTTTGGATGAACTAGACTGCCCTGCGACAGAAGTTGAGGGACAGGAGGGATCCTGATTGGAGAGCTCACACTGAGGCGCATGGCTAGAGGGAACCAGGGTCTCTTCAGCAAATACGGAAGTACTGCCACCACCTGGACTGACTCCCTGAGGAGCCTCAGGAGGAATTTGAATGTTAATGGCCTGGGAGGAAAGGCATATGCTGTGGTGAACCTTCAGGGGCATGACAGGGCATCCACTGCCTCGGCTTGTGGATGCTGCATTCGAGAGAAGAATCTGTCCAGCTTGGTATTCTTTGGGGAGACGAACAGGTCTACCTGAGGGGGATCCCACATGCTGGCAATCTGATGGAAGACGAGGGGGTGGAAAGCCCATTCGTTGTTGTCCAGGAAGTTTCTGGGCAACGTGTCTGCTTCCGTGTTCAACCTGCCCGGCAGATACATTGCTCTGGGGTCCAGGAGGTTCTTCTCTGCCCAGAGTGTGATCAGCATCACCACCTTGAGGAACGACCTGCTGCGAGTGCCTCCTTGCTTCTGCAGATAAGCGACAGCTGCCATGTTGTCTAGATGTAGAAGTATTCTCTGGCCTCTGATTTGGGACGCCAAAGTTAGTGCTAAGAAGGCTGTCCTCATCTCCAAGATGTTGGATACCACTCCCTGGGTAGAACATGACCATCTACCCTGTATTCTGGTTTCCCCGGAATGGGCTCCCCAGCCCTGTCCGCTTGCATCGGACATAATTGTGATCCAAGGATGGGGGACCAGGTGACTAGGTTTGGAGAGGTTTTCTGGAACTGTCCACCAGTGAAGATCCCTGTGCATTACTCCCGTCAGCAGTATCGTCTGGGATAGTCGTCGTTTCTTCCACTGCGCCAAGAAACCTGTCTGGAACTACCTCAAGTGCCAATGGCCCAAGGAACCATGGGTATACAAGGAGACACTGTGCAAATGAGGCTCAGACATTGTGAAGCTGTCAGATACGGGCTCCGGATGACCTTGATCATTCTCTGGGTGACAATCCTTGCCTTTGGCGGTGGTAATGACACTGTCCCCTCCTGAGTGTTGAACATTGCACCCAGGTAGATTATCTGCTGTGTGGGTGCTAGTTGACTCCTTTCGGAATTTATTAGCCACCCTAGCTCTTTTAGGGACTGTAGAAGAATTTCCCGGTGACATACCAACTGATCCGGATTGCTTGCTAGGAGGAGGATGTCATTCAAGTAGTGGAATATCCTCAAGCCCCTTTCCCGCAGGGGAACCAAAGTGGATATTAGTATCTTGGTGAACACCCTGGGAGAGGTGCACAGACCGAAAGGCAGGGCTTGAAACTGTAGGTGGGTCCATCCCACTGCAAATCTCAGACATTTTTGAAATGCAGACAGAATTAGAATGTGTAGGTACGCATCCTGCAGAAATCATCCAATCTTATGGCTGGGCTGCCTGAATAATCCTCTGCAGGGACTCCATTTTGAAGCTTTTGGGGCAGATATACCGGCTGAGCCTCTGAAGGCCTGTCACAGGCCTCCACTCACCTGTCCTCTTGGGATCAGAAATAGGGTGGAGTAGACGCCTGCGAAGCGCTCTGCCAAGGGAACCAGAACAGCCGCCCCCTGAGGCTGAAGTGACGTTAGGAAGTTTTACAGAGCTTGAGCCCTTGGCGGAGAGGATGGAATCTCTGTTCCTTTGAACGAATCCCGAGGTGGGGGATGAGAGAAATTCCAAAGGTGCCCCCATTGAATTGTAGACAGAACCCAGGGGTCCTGACAGCATGTGGTCCAGACTGGGACAAAGAACTTTAGCCTGGCTCCCACCGGGAGTGCCTGGGCTACTCTGGCGTCAAAAAGACTGCTTCTGCTCCTGTGGAGCCGGAAAGGTCCTTCATCTTCCTGTTCAAAAAGAATGTCTGAGTACCTTTCCAAGGTCTTTTGTTGTCTCTGGGCTGTCTTGACTGCCTAAAATCTATTGGATTTGTCTGGCGGAATCTAGAGGACCTGCCTCTGAATCTTCGCATCCTTCTGTCCTGGGGAAGCACACCGGACTTCCCTCCTGACAGCCTGGAGATAGCTTTAACCGTTTTGTCTCTGAATAGTGCTTTTCCACTGAATGGGATTTTGCACCAATTTTGTTTGGAGAATAAGTCAGCCAGCCAATCTTCCAGCCAGAAGACCCTCTTCACCATTACTGAATGCAACATGGATCTTGCAGAGCATCTGATCGTGTCAATGGCCGCCACCCTGACAAAGTCTGCTGACAATCGAAATTCTTCCAAGGCTTTAATTATATCCTCCTTGGGGACATCCTGACGCAAAGCCGTCTCAATATTATATGTCCAAGATCTTATGGCATTTGATACCGATGTGAGGGCAATAGCTGGCTTACATGCTGCTCCCGCGGCTAAATAGCTCCTCTTCAGGTCCAGGTTGGTTCGCATGCCTAGAGGTTCTTTTGAAGGAAGCGGAATCCTCCATTGGTAAAGCGCGTTCCTTTTTTTTTTTTTTTTTTCGAGTCGCACCACCGATGCGTCTACCACTGGCATGGATTCTGTTAATGGGTATAGTTTATTGAACCAGCCCCATGAAAGTTTTCTATCAGTCTTTGCCCATTCATTCTGAATGACCTGGCTAATGTTGCCTCAACAAGAAGAGAACCTGCCTCCCTTTGAGGATGGGAAGTAACTCGTAGACTCTTGGGGAGGCTCTTCTGCGTCTTCTCAGGTGACTGCAGTTTTGATTGCCTGGAAGAACAGCTTTACCAAGTAGAGACTGAAGCCAGAAGGTTGACTCCTCTGAAGAGTCTAGAGGTCGTGAATCTCTAGCTGGTCAGCCCGACAGTGGCAGAGGTGTACTGACTGCTGCAGGACCAGGGAGATTAGGTTCTGTATCCTGAACCTGGGACAACTGCTGAAGTGGTTGAGCGGGGACCCAAGTCGCAAGCTCGGAGAAGGAGTCCTTCATTGTTCACTTGAGCAGGTCTACAGCGTGCTGATTTTCTAGCTCGCAGCCGGACTCATAGTCCATAAAACAGTCCTTACAGACCACTCTGTCTGGTAGTGGTGTGGCCCCACCTGTCCAGCATTTCTTCTTTGTATAGGTCCTAGGAGAGGGGGAAGGATCTTGTCCTCTGGATCTTGATCTCTCTGATCTATGACGTGAAGAATGAGACCTGCGGTCTGATCTGTCGTCATCACGGTGTCTTGAAGATTTTCTGGACCTCTTGGAGTGGGCAGGGCCATGGTGTAAGGAACTCACATTAGACAGTGAGCGCACTTTTTTATTTTGTTTTTCTCAATACTCACATATAGTTGGTCACATACCTAATAGGGGTGCGAGGATCTTTGTTTGCAAGATAAATGACTAATTGCGGAGTTAGGCAAAAGGATCAGCTGCGGAAATTTAGAAAGAAAGGGAAAAAAGAAGGAACTATGGAGTTTTTTTTTTTTTTTAAATAACATACATTTATTTTAATTATTTTATCTAGCACCATTTTTTTTTTTTTTTTTTTTTTTTTTAGAATAAACACAAAAAGGTAGCTACCACAGAGCAGCATCAGTGAAACCTAGCAGGGCACAGCTGAGGAGACTCTGACGGCTAACCCTGAATCTGAACTTAACTAGGCTCAGGTGGATGGGCTAATAATCCCATAAACCACCATTGCAAAGTGACTCTGGAAGAAAAAGGGCAAATCTGGCCCCTCTTCCAGAATCCAAGATGGCCGCAGTGATGTCGAGTGATATACAAAACAAAACAAAAACTGTAGCCCACCGCTGATTTCGGGGGAAACAATCAACAACTGCAAGCCTGTCAGGATAAAAGGCACCTGCCCCATCAAACTGACCGGACTTTAAAGGGAGCATCACACAAAAAATAAAACAACAAGCACACCTTTTTTTTTTTTTTTTTTTAAAAGGAGACCTAACAGGCAAGTTAAAGGAAGGAAGTGATGGGAGAGGGGAGAGACAAAAAACAATATATGCCTAAAAATAAAATGGAAACCACCAGCCTGGAAAGATGTGAGCTGATCCTTTTGCGACTCCACTGCATTCATCATGGATGCGATAGCAGACTTTGTTCCTAAACGGAAACTCTGCGAAATGACCCCAACAGATCCACAGAGGGGTCTCCCAGACTTATTAGCGCTAAGAGCGGCCCAAGAACAGGGACTGCGCCCGGGAAAGGCTAAACCCGGCGGACGCTGCCGATTGCAGAGGTATGGACATACATCTACTCTTCACCAGCACAAGAAGGTATGAGGGAAAAAAGGAGAATGTTGGGGGAGGGGCTATGCCTTTAATTTATTCTATTCACTAGCCCTGAAGGAGGAGTCGAGGCGGAGCTCTATCACAAGTATGCTGCCATGGAGGCACCAGGAAAGGTTTTTACCCCTTCCTAACCAGGCCAACTGACAATTGCACGTCGTGTGACACTGTACTCTAACAGAAAGAACTTGCGCCCTTATTTACTGTGGCGTAACGTATGTGTTGCGGCGTAAGGCCGCGTAATTCAAATGGGGATGTTGGGGGCGTGTTTTATTTTAATTTGGCTTGACCCCGCTTTTTTTACATTTTTTTTGAATGGCGCATGTGCCGTTCGTGAAAACATCCCAGTGCGCATGCTCGAAAATCTGCCGCAAAACATCATTGCTTTCGACGTGAACGTAAATTACGTCCAGCCGTATTCGCGAACGACTTACGCAAACGACGTAAAAAAATTCAAAACTCTGCGCGGGAACGATGGCCATACTTAACATAGGATACGCCGCACATACCCCTCATATAGCAGGGGTAACTTTACGCCGGAAAAATCCGAACGCAAACGATGTAAAAAAAAAGCGCCGAGCGGTCGTTCGTTTCTGAATCGACGTAAATAGTAATTTGCATATTCCTCACGT
Organism: Rana temporaria; assembly: GCF_905171775.1. Lineage (NCBI taxonomy): Eukaryota > Metazoa > Chordata > Amphibia > Anura > Ranidae > Rana > Rana temporaria. The sequence continues at coordinate 136,260,517 of NC_053489.1, forward strand.
AAACAAACGGAAGCGCCACCTAGCGGCCAGCGTAAATATGCAGCTTAAGATCCTGTCTGATCTTAGGGATATCTATGCGGAACAGATTCTATGAATCAGTCGCATAGATACGACCAAGCGCACTCAGAGATACGACGGCGTATCAGGAGATACACCGTCTTATCTCTTTCTGAATCCAGGCCCTTATGTTAACAATAAGGATGTTTTCAGTAACTAGAGAGGGCCTTTTTGCCATTGAACTGTAGTTAGAGGGAGGCTACTCATATGTTACTGACATTGAAGTGATGTGTTGCTAGAGAGATCAGTTAATACCATGGTGTCAGAAAGTTAACCTTTTAACCACTAGCCGACCGCGCACCGCCGTTCTACGTCGGCAGGTCGGCTCGGCTGGGCGAGAGCACGTAGTATAACGTCCTCTCTCTCAGCCGCCACTAGGGCCGACTCCCGTGCGTGTGCCCGGCGGGCGCGATCGCCGTCGGGCACACGCGATCGCTCGGTACAGAGCGGGGACCGGGAGCTGTGTGTGTAAACACACAGCTCTCGGTCCTGTCAGCAGGGGAAATGCTGATCTTCTGTTCATACAATGTATGAACAGAGGATCAGTGTTTCCCCTAGTGAGGCCACCCCCCCCCCCCCCCCACAATAAGAACACACCCAGGCATACTTAACCCCTTCCCCGCCCCCTAGTGTTAACCCCTTCACTGCCAGTGGCATTTTTATAGTAATCCAATGCATTTTTATATCACTGATCGCTATAAAAATGCCAATGGTCCCAAAAATGTGTCAAAAGTGTCCGAAGTGTCCGCCATAATGTCGCAATACCGAAAAAAAATCGCTGATCGCCGCCATTACTAGTAAAAAATATATAATAATAAAAATGACATAAAAATACCCCCTATTTTGTAAACGCTATAACTTTTGCGCAAACCAATCAATAAACGCTTATTGCGATTTTTTTTACGAAAAATATGTAGAAGAATACGTACCGGCCTAAACTGAGGAAAATTTTTTTTTTATATATATATTTTTGGGGGATATTTATTACAGCAAAAAGTAAAAAATATAATTTTTTTTCAAAATTGTCGCTCTATTTTTGTTTATAGCGCAAAAAAAAAACGCAGAGGTGATCAAATACCACCAAAAGAAAGCTCTATTTGTGGGAAAAAAAGGACGCCAATTTTGTTTGGGAGCCACGTCGCACGACCGCGCAATTGTCTGTTAAAGTGACGCAGTCCCGAATCGCAAAAAGTACTCTGGTCTTTGGGCAGCAATATGGTCCGGGGGGTAAGTGGTTAATAGGGTTATAATATAAATAGGGCTGTCACTGATTAAAATTTTCTTGTTCGATTAATCGTTTTTTTTTTTAATCGATTAATCGACTAATTTCGATTAATTATAACGCACATACAGATCCAACTACTTTTAGCTGATCTCCTTGCATTGCAACTCTGCATTAGTCAGTGGTAAATGTGGTATACACTATATACAATCACCCAAAACTAGTTAGTTTCCACAATCCATGACTTAACTTCACAGTTCACACAAATACGTTTTAAATTCAAACTGTAGCTCTGACGTAAGTATTGTCTGCACAAAACTGCTTAGGACAGGAAAACAATGGTTATTTTTGCCCCCTTCCCCTGATGGAGCCTGATGCATCCTCCTGCTCCACAGATGCAAAGGTACCTCAATCCAATGGGTGCAGTTTGCTCGCATCCAGCAGGGTAAGTCTCATTGTCCAGGCTGTCCGGTGACACCAAGAATTTTGATCAATCAAAAGAATTTTGATCGATCAAAAAAATTAAAGATTAATCGAGGAATTAATCTTTAATTTCCCCAGCCCTAAATATATTAGATATAGAGATATCAGAATCCAGAGACGTTGATGACATGGCCATGTGATAGGGATGATGGTCCCACAGGTTATTTTTAGGGTAATGCAGGAGCAAGAAAAAAAAGGGAAGGGTGAAGAAGAGAAGGATTATTTATGTGAAGGAGAAAGCTTAGATGCAGAAAATGGAAGCCTAAACAGCAGATCGAATAGGTTAAGTGGGCCCTACAAGGGCTTTGACTCTGCATTGGGAGAAAAGAAAAATGGGTCCTTACAGCATTGCTAACACTATGTTGTGACACATATCATGTTGTCATTAGAATGTACGTTACCAGAGACTGTTTAAGCCATAAAGTCCTGATCCTCAATCTGCTACCCTTGCTGTGCAGCCCTATATATACTTCAGTAATAGGATTTAAAGCATTGACAGTAATTTGTGAGCAGAATTATACAGGATTTACACTTTTGAACATGAGGGCAGATAGTACAATTACAATTCAATACAAGAGGAATCAGAGGGTCCTGCTCATTAGAGCTTACAATCTAAAAGAGAGGGTCAAGTGATACAAAAGATAAAACTGTGGGGGATGAGATAATGGACAAGATAAAAGTACAGTTGTTAGGTGGAGGCAGGATAGGCTTCTTTGAAGAGAATAAGATAGTTGGACAGCTTAGGGTAAAGTGAGATCCAGAGGATGGGAGAGGCTCGGAAGAAGTCCTGGAGGCCAGAACAAGAGGGGGTGAAAAGGAAGCAACAGAGCAGGAGCTCTTGGGAGGAATGAAGAGGACAATTTGGTTGGTATTTTGAGACTAGATTACTGACGTAGCTGGGGAATGAGCTGTGGGTGGCTTTGTAAGTTGTTGTTAGTATTTTGAATCAAATTAATTTGGTAAGCAGAAGCCAGTGGAGGGATTGGCAGAAAGGGGCAGCAGACACTGAACAGTTGATAAGGTGGATGAGTCTGGCAGCTGCATTCATTATGGACTGAAGGGGGGATAGCCTACTGAAAGGTAGTCCAATGAGGAGGGAGTTGCAGTAGTCAATGTGAGAGATAATCAGGGATTGAATTAGAAGCTTTGTGGTATCATTGGTTAGGAAGGGGTGTATTTTTGGGTTGTTATGAATGTTGAGACAGCAAGCTTTGGACAGTGATTGGATGTAGGGCCGAAATGAATGTTTAGAGTCTAGGATTAATCCTAGCTATCTGGCATGTGAGAATGGGTTGAAAGAGAAGTCAGGGGCACATGGGGGAGGAAATATAATGAGCTTGGTTGTGGATATATTGAGTTTGAGGAAGTGGTGTGACATTCAGAGTGATTTGTCTGTTAGTAAATTAGCAATGCATGAGGAGACTGAAGGAGACAGAGGGGTAGAGAGATTTGAGGGTCATCAGCGTTGAGATGGTATTGAAAGCTATGGAGGGCTATCAGCTGACCCAGGGAGGAGGTATAGCTTGAGAATAGGAGAGGTCCAAGAACAGAACATTTTAGACAACATCATAACAGAGATCCCAAGGGTATGCAATTTGTCATTATTGACAGATTCATCCCCCCATGGAGGGGTGGGGCCATGACTAGAGGAGTCTCCTGTTTGGAGACTTTCTGGATTTATGAGCTCCAGTCCCATTCTTCGTCAGGCATGAAAGTAGAATGGGACATTAATGCCTTCATCAATGTGTCTTAAACTAATACACACGGTGCCGCGTACACACAGTCGTTTTTTTGTGATGAAAAAAACCGACATTTTTTCTCATGAAAAAAAACAACGTTTTTCAAACTTCATTTTAAAAAACGACGTTGCCTACACACCATCGTTTTTTCAAAATGCTCTAGCAAAGCGCGGTTACGTTCAGCACGTACGGTGGCACTCTGTTCCATTCAAGCTCGCTTCATAACTTGCTTCTGAGCATGCGCGGGTTTAAAAACTTTGTTTTAAACGTCGTTTTAGCTACACACAGTGATTTTTTATGACACAAAAAACGACGTTTTGAAAAACGACATAAAAAATTGAAGCATGCTCGAATTTTTTTGGGTCGTTTTTCAGAAGACATAAAACAACGTTTTCCCCACACACGGTCATTTTAAATTACGTTTTTAAAAATGTCGTTTTTTTTATCACAAAAAACGACCGTGTGTACGCGGCATAACATATATAACACAATTTCAATCCTTCCCCCTTTTTTTTTTTTCTTTTTCCTTCTACACACATTTTGGTTCTTTGGGCACTTAAAGGATTACTATTATTTTTTTTTTTTAGCTAAATAGCTTCCTTTACCTTACTGCAGTCCTGGTTTTATGTCCTTATTGTTTGTTTTTGCTTTGAAGTAGCTGTAATTCTGCTGTGATCTCCACACTTCCTGCTTGTCTGGCTCCTTATAACCACAGTACTGGGAGCTTTTCACGGTGGTCTAAGCTGTCATTACTGTGTGTCTAAAACTCCTCAGAACCAATCAGATTCATTTTAAAAACAAAACACTGCCCTGGATTTGTTTGTTTTTGTTCTGTGGGTCATTTTTAAAAAGAATCAGTTAACTTTTATGTCTCTATACCCTGTAAACAGTCATTTCAGCAAAAAAAAAAAAAAATTCCTTTAGTGACCCTTTAATAATACAAAATATTAATTGTGATTCTTCGATATGTGTGTTCATGTATGATGATATATATACCCATATATGAGAGTCCAATTCACAGTCGCATGTGGCATATATAATGACAACCTTTTTTGTTTTTTCATTATATATAATATCTATCATTGATATGTCTCCCCCATTTTGGAAGACATACATGTATAGTTTATTTATATGCAAGATCTTGTTTCTTGCTATATGATTAATTATATATGATTTTATATCTAATTTAGTTTTATTTTAAAGTTCAACTATTGATTAAAATGTATCTTTCCTCTTTCATATCATAACTTTATTTTATTCATTTCGAATTTTAAGTTATGTATTTTAATATTATTTATATCGTAATTATTGTCACTTCCGGGCATATTATGGAGCATAATAGTCCATTTTAGGCCGAGTTTTGATTGACACAGAAGTAACGTCTGCGCCAGTCTCACAGTTCTGGTTTTCACCTTTATTACTGTCAGGGTACCAATTCCGCCAGACACAAAATCGCGCGCATGCCTGTGCGCGAATTGCGCACGCATGCGCGGTCTGGCTACGCGGCGCGTGCACGGGCGCGGACCCTTCGGAACCCATCAGAGGCCTGACCGGCCTATTTAAACCAGCTTCTGCCCTTTGACAGGTTGCTGGTTTGTCATCAGCTCCTGTATGTTTCCTGCTGCTGCGTTTACCCTGTTTGACCCGGATTTCCTGACAACTCTACTCTCACCCCTGAAACCTGAACTCTGGCTTACGCCCCTGGATTGCTGCTGTCTCCTGCCCTTGACCTTTGGCCTGTATCTCTGGACTCTCTGCCTTCTCCAATCCTTGACCTACGGCTTGCTCCTTGGATCCGTCTCCAGTTCTTGTTCCCGTCTACGTGCTCTGAGTTCCCGGACTGTTGTTACCTGATCCTCAGTTGTCACCAGTGAACCACCTCTGCTCAGCCACTAACCAGTGCACTAAGTCTACTACTCCACTTCCGGTACCGGTGCCTCCTTTCGCTCTCCCCTCTCTGTTCCAACTTCAGGGGGAGGATTGCGCCAGGTCGAAGAGGTGAGCCGCCCTCAGCATCTCGGCCTTGGTAAGTATGGTTCCTGATAATTAGGAGTGAGACCTGGTCATTCCAGGTGGAGCGCACAATTCGTGCCTATGTCCGGTTTCATACCGAGGCTTGGAACACGATTATCATGTTTAGGTGTAAATATCGATTAAATACATTATCCCCTTTTTAAGTATCCTAATTTTCTTTTTAAAATTTAAGTTAAGCATCTTAATTTTATCGTAATTATCTGCACTTCCGGGTGTGGAGCGCAATAGTCTATTCAGACCGAGGCTTGACTGGCGCTCACGTGATGCTCACGCCAGTCTTGCAGTTCCGGTTTTTACTTTGTTCCCAGAGCGTGATTGCGTCCATTTAGGGGGAACGCTTAATTAATGCCTACATCCGGTTTCATACCAAGGTTTGGAACACGAATGGAATTACCATATTGAGGCATGGAACGCATGCCGTTCCACCATCTTTGCACATCAAGGAAGTACATCGCTGCGATGCCGGCCTGCTATGCTGAGTTGGACTCTCATCAATTGGGGTCAATATTTTTTATTCCTTATAAATTGGAGGGGGCTACAGTGGAGATACACCCCAGACGAAGTGTTGTAACACAAAACGCGTCGGTAGGACTCCACTGCCGCCTCATTTGTATATACAAACGTGTGATATTCCAGCTACATGTAAGTGCAATAGCTGCAATAAATAATTTTAGTCATTTTAAACGAGATTGCGCTATGTGGCCATTTTCCTTTTCTATCTCCTCACAACATTGATACTCTTTGAGAATAAGCTCTGGGATCCAGTTTTCATCATATGCTTTGCTGCATTTATACCATCGTTCATCGGAGGTCATGGTGTCCATCTAATTACGATCCTTCCAGTTTGTAACAATTGGGTTTATTCCATGCATGCCTGTTTTGACTTTCGAAGACATATGTCCCCCTGAGTCCACCTGTTCCAGTAAGCTCACACTTCTACCGTTGGCAGGTCATCATATTTCACAGAAGAAGTCACGATTTTATGCTATTCAAGAAAAATCTTGGAAGCTTCTTTCTTTCTTCATTTTTTTGCACTTGGTGGAATACTTTCTTCATATTTATGGACTTTGGTATATTAGAAAAGTGTTAACACGGACTGGATGAGAGGATATTAATGAGAGTGATACAATAAGTCTGCTTGGCGATGTAGTGGCAGGAATTATATTTTTGGAAGGTAGATTTCTATTGGCTGAAGACTTTCTGCAACTTAGTCCTATGCCACAAATGCTAAAAAGCACGGGTACATTTTTGAGACTTTTGGCGTTGTCTGTTTGCCAAGGTTGTAGGGATCAGGTACTGATTCTGTGTATAGTGAGGGGAGTGAGTGCATCCAGGGAGGAGGACAGTAAACTGTTGTAGACAAATGTGGCTAGGTTGGGGAAGCAGGAGGGTGAGATTTTATCAAAGGAGTGGGCAGTAGCAAAGTAGAGAAGAGAAGGGTTAAAATGGCAAAGGTTTCTACGGGTAACTGTTAGGCCGCGTACAGACGAGCATACATGTACGATGAAACCGGTCCGCCGGACCGTTTTCACCGTACATGTCTGCCCGGGGATTTCTGTATGGTGGCTGTACTCACCATCATACAGAAATCCGCGCGTAAACAATACGCAGGGCGTGTCCGCGCCGTCGCCACGACGATGACGCGGCGACGTGGGCGGCCCTGCCAGTTCAATGCTTCCACGCATGCGTCGAAGTCATTCGACACATGCGAGGGATGACGGGCGCTCGGACATGTACGTTAGGTCTGTACAGACGACCGAACATGTCCGAGCAGGCAGGATTTCAGCGGGCTGTTTTAAAACAAGTCCAGAAATATTTGCCCGCTGGAAAAAGGCCCGGCGGGCAAATGTATGCTGGAATCCTGTCCGCTCGGGCCTACACACGACCGAACATGTCTGCTGAAACTGGTCCGCGGACCAGTTTCAGCAGACATGTTCGGTCGTGTGTACGGCCCATCAGGCAGTTGAGGAGAGATTGCGCACATTCTTTCACGCATGTGCATTGGTGCATACATACGAATGTTTGTGTGCACTTCTATTAGCCATAGTATGTGCATGTGCACGTGCGTGTGCCTGACGTGTCACAGCAGTTATCTTACACATTTGCCCTTATGTGAAATGAGAAGGTTAGATTGAGAAATGAGAAATAGCAGGAGTATTAACAGGGATGTTGAAGTCACTGAGAATAATTGTGGGTATTTCAGAAGAGAGAAAGTAGGGCAGCCAGGCAGAGACGTCTCCAAGGAAGGTTGATACCAGTCCAGGAGGCTGGGAGATCACAGCAATGTTTAAAGAAACTGGAGAAAATACAAATGTGTCTCAAATGAGGAGCGAGACAGAGGGGTGAGTGAAGAAACTGAAAATCACTTTGTGGGGATAGAAGGACTCCAACTCCACCTCCTTTCCATCCACTGGGTCTGGGAGAGTGAGTCCAGAGAAGGCTGCCAGTTGGATTCACTAAGCCAGGTTCAGTAACAGCAAGTATATTAAAGTTAGTGGTAAAGAGTTTGTGGACAGAGGTGAGTTTATTACAGATGCCACCACAGCCATGTGCTTCTCCCATAAAGCTGATCGGCTCTCCTCTACTTGTGGCTGTAAGTGCAAATAGGTGATGGGCACACTGGCAGCAGTTGATGGGCACAGTAGTGGCAGCTGATGGGCACACTGGCAGAAGGTGTGGCGGAAATCGATGGGGCACATTATCGGCAATTGATGGGCACACTGGCAGCAATTGATGGGTGCAGTAGCTGTGTTTGATGGCACAGTGGCAGCAATTTATGGGTACAGTGGATGCGTTTGATGGGCACAGTGGCTGCATTGATGGTCACAGTAGATGCGTTTGATGGACACAGTGGCTGCAATTGATGTTTTTTTTTTCAGTTTGTTTGCGCCCCCCAAAAATTTTTAGTATAGTCTAGTCTTTTATAGTAAAGAGAATTTATTGTGAGTACCAGATTTCATGTTACTGGTGCTGTTTAGCAATATGACTAAGAAATAATTTTGCATACAACACTAAAAAAATACATGCAGCTTCAAAGAGTAGTTAAATCAGTGGGGTGTCAAATATGTAAACTCATGAATAGTAATATAATAGTGTTCACAGCAGCCGTATATGAGGTATAGTGCAGCCTCTCAAATAGTCATTATTTGTACTGTGAAAGGTATGTATGCATATACAATACATCGTAGTATACTGTAGCTAAAACATCTAAATCTAAAAAACCAAACTATCCATAATTTGGGATTTTCTTTTACTTTTGCTTTCAATAATAGTGATAAACAGGACAAATAGAGAGGGTGAATCTCCTTACCAGGGACACAGACAGCTATAACTTAACAGGTGTTCTAATCATTCCCACTCTGTCCAAAACAAAACAAAAAAGCTTTGGGCTAGATACAGATAGCCCACCGTAAGTTTGTGCGGGCGTAGTGTATCTCAGATATGCTACGCCGCCGTAACTTAGTGAGGCTGGGGCTGGATTCACAAAGAACCTGCACCCTAAGTTACGGCGGCGTAGCGTAAATCTGCGGGCGTAAGAGCGCAAAATTCAAATTGTGAAGAGGTGGGCGTGTTTTATGTAAATAAAACATGACCCCACATAAATGACGTCTCTAACGAACGGCGCATGCGCTGTCCGTGAACGTATCTCAGTGCGCATGCTCCTAATCACGTCGCAAATAGTCAATGCTTTCGACGTGAACGTAATTTACGCAAAAGCCCTATTCGCAAACGACTTACACAAACGACGTAAACGACGCAAAATTCGACACTGTCCCGACGTCCATACTTTGGATACTCCTCATATTGCCGGAGTAACCTTACGCCGGAAACCTTACGTGAACGATGTAAAAAAATCTGCCGGGCGCACGTACGTTTCTAAATCGGCGTATTTAGCTCATTTGCATTTTCTACGCCAAAATCAACGGAAGCGCCACCTAGCGGCCAGCATAAATATGCACCCTAAGATACGACGGCGTAAGAGACTTACGTCGGTCGTATCTTAGCAAAATTCCGGCGTATCTTGCTTTCTGAATACAGAAAAAAGATACGCCGGCGCATCCTAGAAGTTACGCGGCGTATCAACAGTAACTTCTTACTGAATCTAGCCCCATGTACTGATGGTACTGCTTTGGCATGGATGGCCTCTTTTCTGCAGGAGAGAGTTCAGCGGGTAAGATTGGGACCTAGTTCTCTCTCCTGTGGGGTCCCTCAGGGTTCGGCATTATCGCCCATCCTGTTTAATATCTACATGAGACCATTGTTGTACATCATACGCCGCCATAACCTTCTCTTCCACGTCTACGCAGACGACACCCAGATATACTTCCGCCTCCCCAGGACCAACGAGAGGCAAGTTGATCTTGCCTCTTGTTTGGAGGAGATTAGAACCTGGATGGGAGCCAATTACCTCAAGCTTAATGGCTCCAAAACTGAAACTATGATCTTCAGTAACCATGATTGCCCTAGTAAGATGCCCGACTGGCCAGACTCCTTTAAACCGAGTCCGGTACCAGTCTCTAAGGTCAGGGACCTGGGGGTTATCCTTGATTCTAAGTTGGCATTGCGTAGCCAGGTGAATCAAGTGGTAAGTGTATGCCACTTCCACTTGAGACTCCTGAGATCTACATTTCGCTTTATCGAGGACTCTGACAAAATCTCTATGGTCAATGCAATGGTTGGTAGTCGACTTGATTATTGCAATGCCCTGTATATGGGTGTGTCTAAGAACATCTTGCACAAGCTTCAGCTGGTGCAGAATGTGGCTGCCAGGTTACTCACGGGCGTGGGCCGGTACGATCACATCACTCCATCCCTACAAGCCTTACACTGGCTGCCCGTGGCACAACGGGCTCAGTTTAAGACGGGGTGTCTTGTGCATAAGGCCATCCATGGTTTTGGACCGGGCTATCTCAGAGAAAAATTCATCAGACATGTGCCTACTAGATCGCTGCGGTCTGAGAATTTGGCTTTGTTGAACATCCCCAAATTTGCTAAAAACAAATGTGGTGGGAGGACCCTGGAAGTTCAAGGAGCTCAGTTCTGGAACTCCTTGCCCCTTCATATAAGACTGGAAAATGATCTCCTAAAGTTTAGGAGATTGTTAAAAACATGGCTTTATATCCAGGCTTTTGGGGTGACTTAAATATTAAGTATTTTGATAGCTCAAAAATTTTATATATTTAGCTTTGTATGTTTTATATTTTTTATTCGCTGATTGTTATTGTTTTATTGTCACTTGTTTGGTCGATGTAGTTTTTGCCCCTTTTCTGTTCTGTTTTTATCCCGCCAGCGCATCGAGGCACGTGTGTAAGACTGCGCTGTGTTTTATAAGCATTTTAATAAATAAATAAATAAATAAATAGGCTATACTTTAACCACTTAAGCCCCGGACAAATATGCAGCCTAAAGACCCAAGGTGTTTTTACAGTTCGGGACTGCGTCGCTTTAACAGACAATTGCGCGGTCGTGCGACGTGGCTCCCAAACAAAATTGGCGTCCTTTTTTCCCCACAAATAGAGCTTTCTTTTGGTGGTATTTGATCACATCTGCGGTTTTTAGTTTTTGCGCTATAAACAAAAATAGAGCGACAATTTTGAAAAAAAAGCAATATTTTTTACTTTTTGCTGTAATAAATATCCCCCAAAAACATATATAAAAACATTTTTTTTCCTCAGTTTAGGCCGATACGTATTCTTCTACCTATTTTTAGTAAAAAAAATCGCAATAAGCGTTTATCGATTGGTTTGCGCAAAATTTATAGTGTTTACAAAATAGGGGATAGTTTTATTGCATTTTTATTTTTTATTTTTTTTTTACTACTAATGGCGGCGATCAGCAATTTTTTTCGTGACTGCGACATTATGGCGGACACTTCGGACAATTTTGACACATTTTTGGGACCATTGTCATTTTCACAGCAAAAAATGCATTTAAATTGCATTCTTTATTGTGAAAATGACAGTTGCAGTTTGGGAGTTAACCACAGGTGGCGCTGTAGGAGTTAGGGTGCACCTAGTATGTGTTTACAACTGTTTGGGGGTGTGGCTGTAGGAATGACGTCATCGATCGTGTCTTCCCTATAAAGGGAATGACGCGATCGATGCGCCGCCATAGTGAAGGACGGGGAAGCCGTGTTTACACACGGCTCTCCTCGTTCTTCAGCTCCGGGGAGCGATCGCGACGGAGCGGCTATAAACAAATAGCCGCGCCGTGGTCCCGGATCGCTCCCCGAGCGGACCCGACCTCCGCATGTAGCGGGGGGGGTCCCGATCGGACCCCCCACCCGCTAATAGGCGAGGACGTACCTATACGCCCATGTGCCTGTACGTGCCATATTGTGGACGTATATGTACATGGGCTGGTCCTTAAGTGGTTAAGAAGAAGAGTCTCCATGGAAAAGGAAAGACAGACACTTAATCCCAACTGAACAATCAGTTTAAGCCCAGGTTCACACTGGGCTGCAGGAATGAAGCCGTGCGAGCTGAACTCACACGATTTCACTCCTACTTGTCAGTCCTGATTTCGGCCGCGATTACAGAGACATCTGTGTAGTTTCTGCACAGATGTCAATGTAAATTGCGTGCCAAAATCGTAAAAACGAAGTACAGAAACTACTTTTTGAAATCGGTGCAGCGCCGCAGATGCAGCGTCGCACCGATTAGGACGTGCCATTGCCGACATATGCCGCCGATTTGACATGTCATTTTTTAAAGTTGGGCATCCCATAATCCCCTACCCCATCCAAGTTATCATCCCCTAATAAAAATAACAAAAACAAGCCAAGGACTGTTTGTTGAGTCGGAGTGAATAAAGGAAATGCTATGTGACTGGCTGTGCAGCAGTGGGAAACCCTAACTTCAGCGACTCCTACTGGGGTAGTGCTACATATACTTACTACCCTACGTTGAGCAGTAAATGTCACGGGAAGGACAGAGAAATGTTTGACCATCTGGTTGTAATTGGCAGCATTTGATACAAGATGGTGGAGACCAATGGGGAATAACTGTTAATAAACTGTTAATAAATGTTAACATAATGTGTACTACAGTATATCAAATGTATTAAAGGGAGCCTGAACAATATATAAACTACTTACAACATAAAATCGGGAAGGAAAAGGTGAAAAAGTAGACTGACACTGACACTATTCAACTTTAAAATGACAATTTTTTTTTGTGTACTACAGTATATCAAATGTATTAAAGGGGAACCTAAACAATATATAAAATACTTATAATATAGAATCACAAAATGTGAAAAAGTAGACTGACACCAGACAAGAAACCTAATATTTCCTGGCCTTAATCATATTATGCATCATTTGCCGTATGGTTGAAAGATCAGAGAAAAACAATTCTTTTAAAGATGAAACTCCAGAATTGGTATTTAATTACATTACTTTAAATGGTAAGACAAGGGAGGGAGCACAGCATACCCATAAAATGTAATATCTACGTGATTGAGCAGTATTACATTCTTCCACTAATCCAGCATTACGACCGTTTTCTCCCATGAGACTACAGAAATAATTGCTTCTGTATAAATGTAATTAGACTATATAGGATGAAGCAAAGCTGATAGCTTGTGCACTCTCAATATATACATTAGGTACACAACATATAGTACTGTGTCTTGTCTGAAAAAAATAAGATCATGAAGTACACCTATATAAATATAAGATATAAATGCACTGGGTTGTCCTAGCACCATACAATGCAGGAAACAGTTCCTTTAGGCATCTTATTTATAGAGCATTTTATTTAAAAGAAAAAGTAAAGAGGATTTTAAGTAAATACATAACTGAGTTTCCTTTATTGTCCACTGAGGAACATAGGATAGTAGTAATTGTTGGATATTTGAGTTATGCTGTTGTCTATAGGAATTTTGGACACTGGCAAACATAAAATGTTACGTATAACTCCCCTAGTGTCCTACAAGGTAGCTATGATTAGGGCTGCTATGACTGAATCATGTTAACACCTTGTCCAGGATTGGATTTATATTAAGGTGACCAGATCCGGGGACATATTTTTTTTTACTAGTAATGGCGGCAATCAGCGACTCTCTGCCCGTCGCCGCACGCCTCACAGCCTGTCAAGTCTTACTCTCCAGGCCCCAGCTACTACTGGGTGGGGAGTGGCGGAAGATCACTCCGCCAGGGAAGGCAAGGAGATAAGCAGGCAGGCGGCTGGCCAAGGCAGAAGAACATGCGAGCGGAGCTGAATGGACATGCACCTGAAACTGAAGAAATATTCCCTCTGCTCCGACTAGCACATGATCATCATAAAGGGGCACAGATAATGGAAAAAAATACACACCCCTAAGCTAGTAGGAGCGGCGGGGCGGGGGTGTGTAATTTAGAATTGTATTTTTTTTATTCTGCACTGGCTGTCTTTGAAATTGCCCCAACCCCTATTCAAATCCAATCTGGGGACAAAACCAGGGACAGACTTGGTCCGGGGACAGAGTCCTCAATCTGGGGACTGTCCCCTAAAACCGGAGATGTCTGGTCACCCTAATTTATATGCCTAATAAGACAATAAACTTTTGATGCAGAACTTCAGCAGAGTGTCAGCTTTCTTCCTATTAATAAGTGCCGATCCTGACCTCCTTGGGGCCCTAAGCAAAATTCTACTAAGGGGCCCTCTATCTGACCCATGATACCATGAGCTATGTAAACCCTTTGATCCGAGAGAAGCTTGCACACGAGTGAAGTCACTGCGCCCGTGACATTAATTGACGCGCTATGACACGAGGGCAGGGCTGGACTGGGACAAAAATTTGGTCCTGGACTTCATCCAGACCGGCCCACTTTAATTTTGAGTGTCACCAACAGCACCCCTTTACATCAGTGTCCCCAGCAGAGTCCCCATTACCAGCAGAGTCCCCATTACATCAGCAGAGTCCCCATTACCTGCAGAGTCCACATACTTTACCTTTACTACTACTTTACCTTTACTACTGATCTCTGCATCCCTTACTAAAGAGTTCACAGGTCAGTTGTACGTGATGTAGAGTTCAGAGGTCAGTAGTGACACATACAGTAATACAAAGCGCAGTAGTAAGTGACCCTCTGGGGGTTATTTACGAAAGGCAAATCCAGTTTGCACTACAAGTGCACTTGGCAGTGCAGTCGCTGTAGATCTGAGGGGAAGATCTGAAATGAGGGGAAGCTCTGCTGATTTTATCATTCAATCATGTTAAAGCAAAAAAGCTCTTTTTTATTTTCCTTGCATGTCCCCCTCAAATCTACAGCGACTGCACTTCCAAGTGCACTTGTAGTGGAAAGTGGATTTGCCTTTCGTAAATAAACCCCTCTGTCTCACAGTACACACAGCCCTCTTCAGCACTGCTTACCTCTGTTCTCCTTCTTCCTGACCTCTTCACAGTACTCTGGGTACTGCAGCCCATGCTCTTCTCTCTCTTCTCCTATTCCTTCATCCAGTAGGTGGGGCTAAATTACAGCTAATTATAGCTCTGTCTACTGAACCAGGAAATAGAAAAAGGGGGAGAAGAGCCAGAGCTGCAGTACCCTGAGTACTGCGAAGAGTCCAGGGAGAAAGAGAACAGAGGTACACCATTCCTCTTTCTGCATCTATGCTGCAGCTGCACTTGTCACAGGCAGCTGCATCAGAAACCCTATTGTTTATGCTGAGGAGGGGTGCGTGCTAAAGGTCAGCGCCAGGAGTAGGGTGGGCACAGCTACAGCAGAGACAAAGAAAGGGAAACAGCATGCCCGTGCACCACACATATTGCACGCATGGATGATACACCCCTGAAGCAACTTGCAAGTCCCATATGATTTGCTGACAAGTATGTTTTAAAAAGGTTCTTTATTCAGCCTCCTATTCCAAGCATTCATTTAAATAGAGCTGTGGCTTCTAAGCCATTCCCAATACATTCTGTCTGTAGGACCTTCCTTTATAAGTAGAGATGGCCTGCCGGTTCGCCCGGCAGTCGCTTCACGGCAAACTTTGGACGTTCACGGTTCGCCAAACCGGCGGACATCTGGCGATGTTCGAGGCGGTCCGCAATATTACATGGGTAAGAACTTTGACCTATGACATACCCCCTACCTTATAAATAGACCTGATCTGGCGGCCATCTTACATTCTGCTTTTTGTCAGTGTAGGGAGAGGGTGCTGTTTGGAGCAGGGACAGGCTGTATTCTTTTAAAAAGCTATCTAAAAGGTCCACACAAGTCCTTTTAAGGACTGGTATAGGTGTGCTACTTGCTTTAGTATATAGGTGTCTAAGGCCGCGTACACACGGTCGATCCATCCGATGAGAATGGTCCGATGGACCGTTTTCATCGGTTCACCGCTAAAGTGGCCTGATGGTCTGATGTGCGTACACACTATCGTTCCAAAGACCGATCGGGTCAGAACGCGGTGACGTAAAACACACAACGTGCTGAAAAAAATGAAGTTCAATGCTTCCAAGCATGCTTCGACTTGATTCTGAGCATGCGCGGGTTTTGAACCGATGCTTTTGTGTACTAGCCATCATTTCGGACCTATCGGTCAGCGGTCCATTGGTTCGATTTTAAAGCAAGTTCTCTAATTTTTGTCCGAAGGACAAAAGACCGATGGGGCGTACACACGGACGGTTTGGACCGATAAAACTGAATTTCGGTCCATTTTCATCGGTTTGGACCGATGGTGTGTACGCGGCCTAATACATTCATATACTTTTTGTCAGTGTGGGGTGAGGTTGGCGTCTCCAGCAGGGACAGAGTTTAGCGACACAAATCGTCCACAAAAGTCCTTTCAAGCACTGGTATAGGTGTGCTACTTGCTCTGCAGTAAATAGGTGTAATATACACTTATAATATACTTTTGAATATAGAAAGCATATTATAGTGGATTTTTATTGTGCAGCATTGTGACTGGTGGTTTATTTGGTTACTGCTGGATTTTAGCCTATTTCGCTGCGTTACATCTGCTACACAAAAAAATCCTGAAAAAAAGTTTCATAACTGGTGCTGTCTATAGGACCTTCCTTTATAAGTAGAGATGGCCTGCCGGTTCGCCCGGCGGTCATTTCGCAGCAAACTTTAGTCGTTCGTGGTTCACCAAACCGGCAGACATCTGGCGATGTTTGCGGCGGTTCGCAATGTTAAATGGGTAAGAACTTTGACCTATGACACATCCATCAGGTGGTGCAGGACAGCCAATTGAGACATTTCAGCACATGGACATAACCCCTACCTTATAAATAGACCTGATCTGGTGGCCATCTTGAATTCTGCTTTTTGTCAGTGTAGGGAGAGGGTGCTGTTTGGAGCAGGGACAGGCTGTATTCTATCAAATACCGTATTTGCCGGCGTATAAGACGACTGGGCGTATAAAACGACCCCCTATTTTTCCAGGAAAAATTTTGGTTTTGGGATATACTCGCCATATAAGACGACCCCCTTCTTACTAGTCTTTCTGGAAGCTGAGGGGTAGCCGGAACAACCACTGACAGGAACATGCTTTTTTCAAATCCTACTGTGCCATTACATTACATTACATGCCTCCACTGTGTCATTACATTACATGCCACCACTGTGCCATTACATTATATGACATGCCTCCACTTTGCCATCACTTGCCCCCACTGTGCCATCACTTGCCCCCACTGTGCCATGACTTTCCCCCACTGTGCCATCACTTGCCCCTACTGTGCCATCACTTGCCCCCACTGTGCCGGCCAAGACGATCTCCCTACCTTATTTTGTTGCAGATTCTGGCTTCCAGGTTGCGGGCATCCATGATTTAAAAGCCGCGCCTTCTCCTCAGACTGGTACACAAATTTTCCCAGCAGTGCCTCTGTTCAGTGTTCCGCCTATCACGGATGTCCTCTCGTCCGAGGATGAGAAGGCATCTGTGATAGGCGGAACACTGAGCAGAGTTCCTGCTGGGAAAATTTGTGTTCCGCCTATCACGGAACAGTCTGAGGAGGAGGCACGGCTTTTAAATCATGGATGCCCGCAGCCTGACGGAGACTGTCACCGGCGTATAAGACGACCCCCGACTTTGGATGCATTTTTTTGCATCCAATGCCAGACACAGAAGAGGTCCCAGGTTCAAGTCCAGGTCCTGACAGTACTCCCCTCCTCCACTGGATGTCTTAGGGCCTGGTTTGTGAGGGAACCTCTGGTGGAATTCTCTTGTTAATCTAGGAGCATGAATGTTTTGCTCAGGCTCCCAAGAATTTTCTTCTGGCCCGTATCCTTCCCATTGAACCAGATATTGCAATTTGTTCCTATAGATCCTGGAATCAAAAATTTTCTCCACCACATATTCTTCTTCACAATGTACCTCAACAGGTGGAGGGGGTGGAAGAGTTCTTCCAGAAAAAGTATTTTCGTGAAATGGTTTAAGTAGCGATATGTGAAACACAGGGTGAATCTTCATACTGGCTGGAAGTTTTAGGCGAAAGGCAACTGGGTTGATCTGGGCCAAGATCTGAAAAGGTCCCACAAACTTTTGTCCCAACTTTGCAGATGGAACATGAACCTTCAGATTTTTTGTAGATAACCAAACTTGATCACCCACATGAAAGTTAGGAAGTGCTCTGCGATGTCTATCTGCAGCCTTCTTGTAACTTTCCTGAGCTTCCCTCGATCAATTTTTCCTGGATCTCCTGTAAAGCAGTTAATCTGTTGGTAACAGCAGGAATTGAAGTTGAGATAGGGAGATCAGGGATAAAAGCTGGATGATGCCCGGTATTTAGGAAAAAAGGGGTCTGAGGGGTGGAGCTATGTTTAGAATTGTTATAAGCAAACTCCGCTGTAGGAAGATAGTCCACCCAGTCATCCTGAAGATAACTAACAAAACATCGGAGGTACTGCTCTAACGTTTGATTGGTCCTCTCGGTCTGACCATTGGACTGAGGATGAAAAGCAGAAGATAGACTAATTGTTACTCCTAGAGTTGAGCAAAAGCTTTTCCAAAAATTTGAAAAGAACTGTACTCCTCGGTCAGAAACTACATCTTCTGGAATTCCATGTAGTCTAAAGACTTCTCGAACCATCAACTCTGCAGTTTGTTCTGCAGAGGGTACCCCCTTGACCAGTATAAAGTGAGCCATCTTAGTGAAGCTCTGCAATTTGCTGAATGAACAGGGCCACAGCATTTGCTATAGCAGCCTCCATGTTTTTGGCCAGGTTATTCTGTCACGATCTGAAGTCAGGCTCAGAGGCCAATAGCAGTGGCAGGACAGGTATTCAGGCAGTCACTTATGGCAGATAATACAGGCTCCCCTGAGGTGCGGAATCTAAGTACTAGCTGGTTTTCCCCAGAGCTCCTGATGGTGGAGATGGATTTAGCTGCAAGCTAGTACCAGGTCGCAGTCCTCAAGTTTGCCCCACCAGGGTGTGAGCAAGCCGGGGTACAGTAGCGGATGAGCAGACAAGGATGAAACAGCAGCGTGATCAGTAAACAAGCCAAGAGATCAATCACGAGTGGCTGCAGGTTGGGATCAGGCAGAAGAGTAATCAAAGAACAGGCCGAGGGTCAAACACGGGTGGTTGCAGATTAGGATCAGGCAGAAGAGTAGTCCAGGAACAGGCTGAGGGTCAAACACGGGTGTTTGCCGGTACAAATGGCAGCAGAGCAGACAAATCACATGGCACTGGCTGGGAAGGCACAATAACCTGGCAAAGAGGAAGTGCTGAGACAAGGCTTTTATAGGAAGTCTGTGGGAGGAGCAAAGAGTTCAAGGTTCAGCTGCAATCAAGACACCAAGCAGAGTAGTCTAATGGATCATATAGGTTTATCCAGCAGATCAGGCAGGGAACCGTCCAGCATCTCATATAGCTCAGTGGGAAAAGACAATGCCAGACACAGAAGAGGTCCCAGGTTCAAGTCCAGGTCCTGACACTATCAGAATGCAGCACTTCCAGGCCTTGCTTCGAGAAATGCTGCATTCTGCGTTTGCATCCGCTGGCAGAGGAATTTCCACTTACAGAGAAACGCTGCCAGAAGAGGGCGGTTTGAAGGTGTCTTGGTCACTAATGATATGAGATAATTCTTTCAGCCGACCCATCGACAGCTGTCCTCCGGATCCAGCATCAGGGAACGCCTAGACCGACAGGTGTCTGACTACATCGAGTTAAAGGGGTTGTAAAGGTAAATGTTTTTTCACCTTAATGCATCCTATGCATTAAGGTGAAAAAAACATCCGACGGTAGCGGCCCCCCCGAACCCCCGTTTTACTTACCTGACCCTTCGAAAGTCCTGCAAAAGTCCATGCGATCGTCTTCGGATCCCAGCCTGGCCGTTGATTGGCTAGGCTGGACGGATTGATAGCAGCGCAGCCATTGGCCTGTAATGGCCGACACTTACTTCTGTATCCGTTGAATGCCTAATGTACCACCAGCCACAGAATACAAAGTTGTTTGCTGCCCGGTGAACGCCTGTGGCAGTGGGCTAATTTGTGGGGCCTGTAATGGCCGACACTTACTTTTGTATCAGTTGAATGCCTAATGTACCGCCAGCCACAGAATACAAATTTGTTTGCTGTCCGGTGAACGCCTGTGGCCGTGGGCTAATTTTTGGGGCCTGTAATGGCCGACACTTACTTCTGTATCCGTTGAATGCCTAATGTACCACCATCCACAGAACACAAGGTTGTTTGCTGTCAGGTGAACGCCTGTCGCCGTGGGCTAATTTTTGGGGCCTGTAATGGCCGACACTTACTTCTGTATCCATTGAATGCCTAATGTACCACCAGCCACAGAATACAAAGTTGTTTGCTGTCCGGTGAACGTCTGTGGCCGTGGGCTTATTTTTGGGGCCTGTAATGCCGACACTTACTTCTGTATCCGTTGAATGCCTAATGTACCACCAGCCACAGAATACAAGGTTGTTTGCTGTCCGGTGAACGCCTTTGGGTGTGGGCTCATTTTTGGGGCCTGTAATGGCCGACACTTACTTCTGTATCCATTGAATGGCTAATGTACCACCAGCCACAGAATACAAAGTTGTTTGCTGTCCGGTGAACGCCTGTGGTCGTGGGCAAATTTTTGGGGCCTGTAATGGCTGACACTTACTTCTGTATCCATTGAATGGCTAATGTACCACCAGCCACAGAATACAAGGTTGTTTGCTGTCAGGTGAACGCCTGTCGTCATGGGCTAAAATTTGGGGCCTGTAATGGCCGACACTTACTTCTGCATCCGTTGAATGCCTAATGTACTACCAGCCACAGAATACAAAGTTGTTTGCTTTCCGGTGAACGCCTGTGGCAGTGGGCTAATTTTTGGGGCCTGTAATGGCCGACACTTACTTCTGTATCCGTTGAATGGCTAATGTACCACCAGCCACAGAATACAAGGTTGTTTGCTGTCAGGTGAACGCCTGTGGGCTATTTTTTGGGGCCTGTAATGGCCGACAATTCTGTATCCGGTGAATAGCTTAATGTACCTCCAGCCACAGAATACAAAGTTGTTTGCTGTCAGGTGAACGCCTGTCGACTAATATTTGGGGCTTGTAATATCCGGCACTTACTTCTGTATCCGGTTTTTCACTTAATACTTCTGGTAGGTCAGTGTCCATGTTGTGGCACTATTTGTGCACAGCTAGTAAGTATTTTGTGGCTGCAAATATGACCTGAAGGTTTTTAATATTCGCCTGCCATTAAAGTCAATGGGGCCTGCCGTGAACTTGTGGTTCGCGGATATTTGCGAAAGTTTGCGGTTAGCGTTCGGATCCGTCCCGTCGGATGTTCAAACTTTTTTGAGTAAAATTATTTATTCATATACTATACTACATATTATATTTATAAAAATAAATTACTACTTTGCTGTTTTCCTCCTGATTAGACAGTATAAACATGTACAGGAGGCAAACTAAGGCAGAGCAATTTGACGCCAACTACATGCTTAGCCACATTAAAAAAGTTTCTCAGCAAACTGAATATTTTCTACTATTTGAAAAAAATTTAAATAGGACAGATCATTGCCTGGGCAACACAAATCTTCTTTCAGACATTTTGACAAATAGGAACCTTGACGCTAGCGTGTAAAAATGAAAGAAAGCAAGGGCATATCTGTAACCTCAAAAGGCCATATGACTGCTAGTTGATAAATAAATTGATTGAAATAAATACATGTAGTCTGGGAACTTCTACATAAATGGTATTGCAGGTTGTATAACTACTGTAGAGCAATTGATAGAAGAGGGATGCATAATGGTTTTACTGCAGGGCTTAATCATATATACTTTACCACTGAAGGAGCACAAACTGATGTGTTATCTGGAGAAGGCAGACAACGAGAGAGCAAATGCAGTAGGGTCACAGTCTTTCTTTGGAATGCTCTTTTGACAGAAAAACTTCCTAGTGTTCATTTTACTATGATTATCAATAACCAACATTTATCCTAGCTGGGTTTGTAGGAAAGGCGTCCTGAGCAGGAAGGCCCACAATATCTTCGACATGGGAAAACAGTCCAGGTTTTCCTGGGGATGGCACAATTATCTAAGGCCAGCTACCTTAAAACCTCCTACCTCCCTAAAACTACTCACTGGGCGACTACAGAAGGTATAAACAAACTTAAAGGGGTTGTAAAGGTTTGTTTTTTATTTTCTAAATAGGTTCCTTTAAGCTAGTGCATTGTTGGTTCACTTACCTTTTCCTTCGATTTCCCTTCTAAATGTTTTTTTTCTTTGTTTTCTTTGTCTGAATTTCTCACTTCCTGTTCCTCCTCAGTAAGCTGTTCAGTAAGCTGTTCTGGCTGACTAACCACCGCTCGGATGATGGTGGCAAGTTTACGGAGGAGGAACAGGAAGTGAGAAATTCAGACAAAGAAAAAAAACATTAGAAGGGAAATCGAAGGAAAGGGTAAGTGAACCAACAATGCACTAGCTTAAAGGAACCTATTTAGAAAATAAAAAACAAATCTTTACAACCCCTTTAATGAACAGGACTCAATTAAATGAAATAAATACCCATACTCTACACAATTCCATTGAGCCCTGGTCCAAAAGAACTTCATTTACATTGCATTCAATGCCCACATAACTCACTGTAAAGGGTAAGGATAAAGACTGACCAGTAATAATCTAGGAAAATCACTTCCATTATCCTGGAATTTTCTTATATGTGAGAAAAATTATTATGGTTGCTGTCACCCAGCAGAGCATGAAATTACAGACCTAATATGAATCAATACACATCTTATTATCTCCTACTAATGACATGATACATCAATGTGTTCCTGGTATTATTTATTAAAGCATGTTATTGAATACATTTTTATACATATGATGCATCTATCTAAAACTGAGTTTATAATATTTCCTCCCCCACGTGCCCCTTAACCTGACTTCTCTATCAAGATTAATGGCACATCTATCAGTCCGTCCCCATATGCCAGGGTGCTAGGGGTATCCTTAGACTCTGAACTGTCCGTTCAGGCCCACATCCAATCCCTGTCCAAATCATGCCGCCTTAGCCTCCGCAACATTTCCAGAATACGCCCCTTTTTAACTAATGACACTACCAAGCTTCTAATTCACTCCCTGGTCATCTCTCGCCTCGACTACTGCAACTCCCTCCTCATTGGATTACCTTTACACAGACTATCCCAATCTTCAATTCATCATGAATGCCGCTGCAAGACTCATCCACCTTACCAACCATTCAGTGTCCTCCACCCCTCTCTGCCAATCCCTCTACTGGCTCCCACTCACCCAACGAATAAAATTCAAAGTACTAACAATAATTTACAAAACAATCCACAACTCTGCCCCCAGCTACATCACTAACCTAGTCCCAAAATACCAACCAAACCGCTCTCTTCGGTCCTCCCAAGACCTCCTGCTCTCTAGCTCCCTTGTCACCTCCTCCCATGCTTGCCTCCATGATTTCTCCTGGGCTTCTCCCATCCTTTGGAACTCACTACCCCAATCTGTCCGACTGTCCCCTAATCTATCCATATTTAGACAATCCCTGAAAACTATGGGCCAGATCCACAAAGAGCCGGCGTAACGTAAAATTTCCCATTTAAGTTACACTGCCTTAAAATTTCTACCTAAGTGCCCGATCCACAAAGCACTTACCTAGAAATTTTCGGCTGTGTAACTTAAATTCCGCCGGCGCAAGGCGTTCCTCTTCAAATGGGGGCGATTCCCATTTAAATTAGGCGCGCTCCCGTACTGCGCATGCTCGTGACGTCATTTTGACGACGTGCATAGCGCAAAATTACGTTACGCCGAGCTTTGTGGATCGCGTCGGGTCAACAAAGTTGCGTCGGGAAAAAAAAAAGATACGGCGGGAAAAAACAAATTTAAAACAAAAAAAAATACGTGTCGCTGGACAGAAGGGTCTACTTTTACAAGGTGTAAACAGTTTACACTTTGTAAAAGCAGCCCTAATTTTACACATGCAACTTAATACTTACGGAGAAAAAACGAAGCGTAAAAGCTTCGTGGATCTCCGTAAGTGCTAATTTGCATACCCGAAGCAGCATTTCGACGCGAAATGCCCCCAGCGGCGGATGCGGTACTGCATCCTAAGATCCGGCAGTGTAAGTCTTTTACACATGCCGGATCTTCTGTCTATCTCTTGGAAACTGATTCTGTGGATCAGTTCCAAAGATAGAAACAGGGATACGACGGCGTATCAGTAGATACGCCGGCGTATCCCTTTTGAGGATCTGGCCCAATTCTCTTTAAAGAAGCCTATCCTGCTTCTAACTAACACTGTTTTACTTCCTCCATCAGCTCATCCCCCCCAGGTATTTCCTTTTGTATCAATTGACCCTCCCTTTTTAGATTGTAAGCTCTAATGAGCAGGGCCCTCTGATTCCTCTCGTACCCACAGCTTTTTCTTTATCGTACATCACGGGACACAGAGCGGCATTCATTACTATATGGGTTATATGGAGTACCTTCAGGTGTAGACACTGGCAATCTCAAACAGGAAATGCCCCTCCCTATATAACCCCCTCCCATAGGAGGAGTACCTCAGTTTTTACGCCAGTGTCTTAGGTGTTAGTCATGGTTTAGCTTGCCTCCGCATCCTTGGGATTAGGTGAGCTACCGGTTCTGTCCAAAAAAGCCTCAGCGCTAAAGTGGTCAGTAACCGGACCCCAAACCCTTGGGGTATAGCCCATAATGCTTTTCTTTTTAGAGAGCTGGACCCTGGGCCCAGAACTTAGAAACCTTTGGGTGCCTAATGTTTTCTGTTGCCAGGGTGCTATATGGGCCCAGGACAGTGGATCCTTCATAGGAACCCAGGGCCTGAAGGTCTAGACATCCCCACGGAGATGGGGGAAGATTGGGCCTCTTGCTTGGCAAAGTCCTGCGGCATGGAGCAGGTAAGTGAGGGGAAAACTTGCGGAACTTGGTTCTTAGCAGGTTTTTTCTGGGGGGTCACAGGGGACATGCCTAAAGTTATGCACTGCATCTGGCAAACTAGTCACATATCATAAAGATAGGATGGCTCTCTATGTATTATTCCCCATAAGATGTGACCTCCCTTGTAGTGTTGGAAAAGCATTGAGTGGGGCCTGTGTTATATAAAAATATATGTGTGTGTCAGAGAGCTGTGCTTACCTGCAAGCCTCCAGGCGATGCTCCATTCAGTCTTCCTCCTCAAGGCCTGCAAAGCAGGCAAAACGCTGACCTCCTCATGGTTCCAGGCTGCAGGCTGCAGTTTGCTGGAACAGAGAGGTCCCTTCCTCCCAAACCCCCCCCCCCCTGTCGGGAGGGGCATTTCCTGTTTGAGATTGCTGGGGGGGAAGGGCGGGTCAGTGGCTTAAAGGAAGGGGCGGCCCTTCCTTGTTTGTTCCATTCAATACTTTGGAACTGAGGAGAAAGACCAGAGCGGCAGCACGGGGGCGCCGAGGACACACAGTGGCCAGAAAGGATATTGCAGTCTTCAGAGGACTGTTTTTCAAGCCTAGAAATAGGCTGTTTCTTTCCATCTCATAGTTTTTCTTTGCAATACTACTCAGGGGGACAGAATGTTTTTTCTTTCCTGGATTTGAAAAAAAAAAAAAAAAAGTCATCTAGGGGAGAGGAAGCATTTTTTATCCCCCAAACAGGTGTTTGGGCAATTAACTTTTATAGTTCCAAATACCAATAGGTAGCAGGTGTACCTCGGTATTGTACCATGGCATCCGGGTCAGAGGGTACAAGAGGTGGGGATTCCCCCAGAGAGTCTGAGGTCTCGGACAAAGCTATGCCGCTGCTTTCCCCATAGGGAGCCTTGGGGCCATCGGGATCTGGGGCTGGAGCTGACGCGGGTCAGTCCAACCCTAAGATGGTCACGGAGGAGGTATTACTCACCTCTTTAAAAGAGATGCAGAAAAGCATGGGTAGCCGCAGCTATGCGGGGCAGTAAGCGGAATAGATCTCCGTCGCCCGAGCGCGGACCCTCAGAAGAGGAGGTCCTTTCCTCAGGGGAATTGGACGACCTCTTGGACAAGGACCAAGTAGGTTCAGGGATCGAAGATCCGGATACAGAGGAGTCTGGGGCAGTTCAACTTGCCAGTACCAGATCTCCAGGTATCGACGGTTTCAGCTTTGGGCTCACTGAGGGCGCCTCAAAGCAATGCTGTGTTTCCGATCCATCCTCTATTAGAGGGAATTTTGTTCCAAGATTGGAACAAGCCAGATAAGATCTTCTTACCACCTAAAAGGTTCTCTGTCCTATATCCTATGGAAGAAAAATTTTCCAAAAGATGGGCTACTCCTGCAGTGGACGCAGCCATCTCATGTGTTAACAGATCGTTAACATGCCCTGTAGAAAACATACAGGTGTTCAAGGATCCAGTTGATAAGCGCTTGGAAGCACTACTTAAGAACTCCTTCACTACTGCAGGGGCAGTAGTACAGCCAGCTGTGGCTGCGATTGGGGTCGCTCAAGCATTATCGGATCAATTTAAGCAGATGCTTAAACTTATTCCGGCCCAGCAGGTTTCGGATGTCCCTAAGGCCATATGTTTTACGGTAGACGCAATCAAGGATTCTATCCAGCAAGCGTCACGTTTATCGTTATCCCTTATCCATATGAGAAGACTCTTATGGTTAAAAAAGCTGGGAGGCTGAGCCCCCATGCAAGAAGCTCCTGGTAGGGTTCCCCTTCCATGGAGGACGACTCTTCGGAGAAGACCTAGATAAATACATTCAGACCATTTCAAACGGCAAGAGTACTCTCTTGCCAACTAAGAAGAAGGTTCAGGGACCTGCGTTTAAACGACAGTATTCCCCTGGGCAGGGGCCCTCTAATGCCAAGCAGTATCGACGGCCTCCTGCAAAAGCAAACTTCGGCTTCAACAGCAAATCACAAGGACAGGCTGTTAGAGGCAAAAGGCAGTGGTTTCGCAAACCAGCAAAACCAGCCCCCAAGCCAACCTTATGAAGGGGCGCCCCCACCCACGAAGGTGGGGGGAAGGCTGCGACTCTTTTCAGAGATTTGGGAAGCCAGCATTCCCGACGAGTGGGTACGGTCTTCCGTGGCCACAGGCTACAAATTAGATTTCCTAAGGTTTCCTCCTCCTCATTTCCAGAAGTCGAGGATTCCAAACGATCCGGAAAAGGGAGCCGCATTAAGATCGGCATTAGATCATCTACTTTCCCAGGAAGTAATAGTAGAGGTACCAGTCCTGGAAAAACAGGGGCTGGGTTTCTACTCCAACCTATTCATCATCCCAAAATCCAAGGGAGATGTCAGGCCAATTTTGGACCTAAAGATGGTAAATGCATATCTAAAGATCCGCTCATTTCGGATGGAATCCGTGCGGTCAGCAGCTGCCACACTCCAGAAGGACGACTTCATGGCGTCCATAGACATAAAGGATGCCTACCTTCATGTTCCAATTTATCAGCCACATCAAAGATATCTACGCTTCATGGTGGCTTCGCGTCACTTCCAATTCGTGGCGCTTCCCTTCGGGTTGGCTACGGCCCCCCGGGTGTTCACGAAGGTCCTAGCTCCGATCCTAGCCAAGCTAAGGATCCAAGGGGTCACGATCCTAGCATACCTGGACGACCTCCTAGTCATAGACCACTCGTCTCCCGGCTTGGAGCGAGCAGTGGCCCTCACGGTCCAATACCTCGAGAGGTTCGGCTGGGTCCTAAATCGAGAAAAGTCAGCTTTCCAGCCCACAAGGCAGTTGGAATATCTCGGCATGAGATTAGACACAGAACAACAAGGAGTGTTCCTACCTCTGAGGAAGGTAAAAGCCATCAAGGAATTAATCCTACTGGTTCTAAGCAAGAAAGAACCGACTATTCGCCTATGTAGGAGGTTACTAGGCAAGATGGTGGCCACATTCGAGGCGGTACCATACGCCCAGAGCCACACTCGCATCCTACAGGCAGCCATCCTGTCAGCATGGAGCAGAAGGCCACAGGCCTTGGATATCCCGTTGCCGCTCTCATCAAGAGTCCGACAAAGTCTGTGTTGGTGGTTAGACCCTCAGAATCTACTGAAGGGGAAGTCTTTCAGCCCAGTGGCTTGGAAGATAGTGACCACAGACGCCAGCCTGACGGGCTGGGGAGCAATTTTGGATGGTTGCACTCGCCAAGGTACTTGGGCAAAGCCAGAGAAGCAGTTGCCCATCAACATCTTGGAGCTCAGAGCTGCTCGACTAGCCCTCAGGGCTTGGACGTCAAAATTGCAGGGGTTCCCGGTGAGAATTCAATCAGACAATGCCACGGCCGTGGCATACATAAATCACCAAGGGGGAACCAGCAGTCAAGCCGCTCAGAGAGAGGTGAGCTTGATTCTCCTATGGGCAGAGGCTCATGTGCCCTGCATATCGGCAATATTCATTCCAGGAGTGGACAACTTTCAGGCGGACTTTTTAAGCCGCCAGACTCTATGGCCGGGGGAATGGTCTCTGCATCCACAAGTCTTTCAAGCACTCTGCCAAAGATGGGGAGTGCCGGACGTGGATATCATGGCATCGAGACTCAACAAGAAACTAGACAGGTTCATATCCCGCTCAAGGGATCCGATGGCCTGCGGAACCGATGCGTTGGTTTGCCCTTGGCATCAGTTCAAACTTCTTTATGCGTTTTCCCCGCTCCAGTTACTACCCCGCCTGCTGCGCAGGATCCAGGGGAGCACATACCAGTCATCCTGGTAGCTCCAGCATGGCCCAGAAGGGCATGGTACTCACTAATCTTAGGGATGGTAGTGGGAGACCCGTGGACTCTTCCTCTACGGCCAGACCTGCTATCGCAAGGTCCGATCCTCCACCCTGCCTTACGGCATCTAAATTTGACGGCCGGAAGCTGAATCCCTGATTCTCAGGGGTAGAGGTCTGTCTCAGAAAGTAATCTCTACCCTAATCAGAGCCAGGAAACCGGTCTCTAGGGTGATTTATTACAGGGTCTGGAAGGCCTATGTAGGCTGGTGTGAGTCCAAGCGATGGCTTTCTCGCAAATTTACCATCGATAGAGTATTAAGTTTTCTCCAGCTAGGAGTGGATAAAGGATTGGCATTAAGCACAATCAAAGGACAGATTTCTGCTCTGTCAGTGTGGTTTCAGCGGCCGCTGGCCACCCACTCGCTGGTTAAGACCTTCCTTCAAGGGGTCTTACGTATTAGACCTCCAGTTAAATCCCCGCTTTGTCCGTGGGATTTAAATGTTGTTCTGTCAAGTTTACAGAAACAACCGTTTGAGCCGTTGGCTGATATTCCTTTGGTTCTACTGACAAGGAAGTTAGTATTTTTGGTTGCCATAGTTTCCGCAAGAAGAGTTTCGGAGCTGGCAGCCTTATCCTGTAAGGAACCATATCTTGTTTTTTATAAGGACAGGGTCGTTCTCCGCCCTCATCCTTCCTTCCTACCGAAGGTCATATCCAGTTTTCATTTGAACCAGGATTTGGTATTACCATCCTTCTTCCCTAAACCTACTTCCAGAAAGGAAGGGTTGCTGCATACCTTGGATATTGTCAGGGCCATGAAGGCCTATCTTAAAGCTACAAAGAAGATCCGGAAAACAGATGTGCTGTTCATTCTACCGGATGGGCCCAAGAAGGGGCAGGCAGCTGCAAAGTCCACCATTTCTAGGTGGATTAAGCAATTAATCACTCAGGCCTACGGCTTGAAAGGGTTGCCTCCTCCAGTATCATTAAAGGCTCATTCTACTAGAGCCATGGGCGCATCCTGGGCAGCACACCACCAGATCTCTATGGCTCAAGTTTGCAAGGCGGCAACCTGGTCTTCTGTCCACACGTTTACAAAATTCTACAAGTTGGACGTAAGAAGGAATACTGATACTGCCTTCGGGCAGGCAGTGCTGCAGGCTGCAGTTTGAGACCCTCGGATTCCGGGGGCTCCTCTTGTTTGAGTTAAATTTAAAAATTTAAGATTATATTTCTCAACTAAGTTGGATTTATTATGATTTGAGTATATCTCTAAATTAAATCCTTTTGTCTTGGAGATGTTCTCCCTCCCCTCATTGTAAGCATTGCTTTGGGACATCCCATATAGTAATGAATGCCGCTCTGTGTCCCGTGATGTACGATAAAGAAAAAGAGATTTTTAATACAGCTTACCTGTAAAATCTTTTTCTTGGAGTACATCACGGGACACAGAGCTCCCACCCCTCTTTTTTGAGGACCATTTTGGGAGGCATACTGCTTGCTACAAAACTGAGGTACTCCTCCTATGGGAGGGGGTTATATAGGGAGGGGCATTTCCTGTTTGAGATTGCCAGTGTCTACACCTGAAGGTACTCCATATAACCCATATAGTAATGAATGCCGCTCTGTGTCCCGTGATGTACTCCAAGAAAAAGATTTTACAGGTAAGCTGTATTAAAAATCTCTTTTTTTCTCAGAAAATAGGTGCAGGAACTCAACCACGACCCCGTTCAGATTTCACAAACAGTAGAAGGGTCTTAAAGGGGCATTAAATACCAGGATTGCATTACATACAGAATGCAGAGTTCAGGTGGTTATACACAGAGTTCAGAGCTGTCACTTGTAAACACAGAAACCAGAATTCTGTGTTTACAAGTGATTGTGGTGACTAGGCACCAAAGGGTCTGAGCCAGAGGTGGTGGAACTGAGTTCCCCCAAGTTCCCCCTGAAAAAAAGCCCTGCTCGTACCAAATTGTAATGTAACTGTAATGTCTGCCTTTATTTTGTTAATCGCTGTGCAAACTGTTGGCGCTATATAAAACCTGTATAATAATAATAATAATAATAATAATAATAATAATAATTTACACATGTTAGGATTCCTCTGCAGATGCTCCTTTTATTTTACCTACATGGTGATGTAATTCAGCATTTAAAATCCTTGTTTTTCTAAAGATTTTCTTTGAATACACAGTATCCATATGTGGAACATGAAGTGCTCTCTGTAAAAACACACATTACTGTAATCTCCAGCATAACATGCCAACTAGACAAGATTATAAAAAATATATTATTTTCATATCATAACAGCTATTGGTGATGACACCCAGCATTACTAGCAACGGTAATTATAATATTTCAAAAACAACATTTCCACTTTTTTATTTGAGAAATAAAGCTAAACACAATTTTAAAATATCTTTTCCCACATGTATGTATAAAAACATGTTCTGTAAAATACAATTCGGCCTCAATTGAATGACATTTTTGTCTTGCGGAGCTAGTAGCACTGGTAGAATCTTCAGCAACTGACACTTCTGAGTGTGTCGGATACCCGGGTCTCCTAGCTGCATGCTGTGATCACTTCCACTGACTGCTCTGTCATTAGTGTTTCCCTTAAATGCTACAGGGATGGACTAGTGACATAGTGGCCAATGGGTGAAAACCACAATGTGCAGTGGGAAGATGCAAGCATCCAGCACACTTGGAAGCGGAATATTCTACTGGTATCTTTAGCTCTGAATGATAGCAAAGATTTTATTCAAAGGAGAACCTATTGGTGGGTATTGTATATGTATAATATTTTCAGGATACACTGTTGTTACGATACATGTAATTAGCTTCTGCATGAGAGTTTACCTGTGCACGTGTGTACAATGTTTCTCCCCAAATTCACCACTTTTATATTTGGGTAGAAAACGCTGTACATGTGTGTGTGGGTAAATGCCAATGCAGAAGCAATCAGGGTTAACATGAGCCTGGCTGCGTACAGCCATTCACTTGTATTGAATTATCTAGGCACTTAGGGCCAGATTCAGGTACAAATACGTTATGCTGCGGCGGTGTAACGTATCCCATTTACGTTACACCGCCGCAGGTTTACAGCGTAAGTGCCTGATTCACAAAGCTCTTACCTGTAAACTTGCGACGGTGTAACGTAAATCCACTCCGCGCAAGCCCGCCTAATTCAAATGGGGCGGGCACCATTTAACTTAGGCGCGTTCCCGCGCCGAACATACTGCGCATGCTCCGTCCGTCAAGTTACCCGACGTGCATTGCGCTAAATGACGTTGCAAGGACGTCATTGGTTTCGACGTTAACGTAAATGGCATCCAGCGCCATTCACGGACGACTGACGCAAACGACGTGAATTTAAAAATTTTGACGTGGGAACGACGGCCATACTTAACATGGGTTACACCACCTAGAGGGCAGCCTTAGTTTTACGCGGCGTATCTCGACGGAAACGACGGAAATTTAGAGCGACGGGTAAAGCGTACGTTCGTGAATCGCCGTAACTAGTCATTTGCATATTCTACGCCGACCGCAATGGAATCGCCACCTATCGGCCGGCCTAGAATTGCATCCTAAGATCCGACGGTGTAAGTCAATTACACCTGTCGGATCTTAGGGCTATCTATGCGTTACTGATTCTATGAATCAGCCGCATAGTTACGACGGGCGGATCACAGAGATACGACGGCGTATCAGGAGATACGCTATCGTATCTCTTTTGTGAATCTGGCCCTTAGTAACTACTGGCCACAATATTTAGAGTAGTAAAATCATTGGGCCAAATCTTCAAAGGAGATACGCAGGCGGAACTGCTGTTCAGCCTGCGTATCCCTGTGCCTAACTTTGGAAACGATCCTCAAAAGGATTTTTCCAAAGTTAGGCAGAAGATCTGACATCTGTAAGACACTTAGGCCTCGTACACACGACAGAGTTTCTCGGCAGAATTCGGCGAGAAACTCGGTCAGAGCCGGATTCTGCCGAGAAACTCTGTCGTGTGTACACTTTCGGCCCGATGGAGCCGCCGAGGAACTCGTCGAGAAAATAGAGAACATGTTCTCTATTTTCTCGTTGTTCTATGGGAGCTCTCGGCCCGCCGAGCTCCTCGGCGGCTTCAGGGCTGAACTGGCCGAGGAACTCGATGTGTTTGGCACGTCGAGTTCCTCGGCCGTGTGTACGAGGCCTTACACTGTCAGATCTTAGGATGCAGTACCGCATCCGCCGCTGGGGCATTGCGAGTCGAAATGCCGGCTAGCGTATGCAAATGAGTACTTAAGCAGATCCACAAAGCTTTTAAGCTTTGTGTTTTCTGCGTAAGTTACGATTTGCACGCGTTAAATTAGGGCTGGTTTTACAATGTGTAAAGTTAGTACACCATGTAAAACCAGACCTTTTTTTCGATCGCCGCAATTTTTTTTTAAATTTGAATTTTTTTTCCCGGCGCGTATTTTTTTTTTTCACCTGTCGCAACTTTATTGTCCCGTCGCAATCCACAAAGCCCGGCGTAAATTAAGTTTGCGCGCTGCACGTCGGGAAAATTACGTCACACGCATGCGCAGTACGGCCGGCGCGGGAGCGCGCCTCATTTAAATTGTAATCGCCCCCCGGAGAGGAGGACCGCCTTGCGACGGAGGCACTTAAGTTACACGGCGTGTAATTTCTAGGTAAGTGCTTTGTGGATCGGGCACTTAGGTAGAAATTTAACGCCTGTGTAACTTAACTGCTGAAAGTTAAGTTAGGCGGCGTTTTTGAGAATTTGGCTCATTGAGACAGATTCTCGTAGACTGGCGTATCTTCGCGGCGGCGTAACGTATCTGATTTACGTTACGCCGCCGCAACTTATATGGGCAAGTGCTGTATTCTCAAAGCACTTGCTCCGTAAGTTGCGGCGGCTTAACATAAATCGGCCGGCGTAAGCCCGCCTAATTCAAATGTGGAAGGGGGGGGCGTGTTTTATGTTAATCAACTGTGACCCGACGTGATTGACGTTTTTCACGGATGGCGCATGCGCCGTCCGTGGAAATCTCCCAGTGTGCATTGCTCCTAATACGCCGCAAGGACGTATTGGTTTTGACGTGGACGTAAATGACGTCCAGCCCCATTCACGGACGACTTGCGCAAACAACGTAAATTTTAAAATTTTCGACGCGGGAACGACGGCCATACTTAACATTGGCTGCGCCTCATACAGTAGGTGAACCCGATTTTGTGTCAATCTCGCTCTCTTTCTCGGCGAGATTGAGCACCTACGAGCCCCATCGCGGGAGCCAGCGCCGAGCTGGCTTGCCGCGATGGAGACAGAGACGTCATAGAAGCGACGGGAGATCCGACTTGGATTCCCGCCAATTCTACACGTGTGCGGCGTTTGTTATGAATCCTGAGGGGGAAGTCCCCGCCGGATTTTAAATAAAAATCCGGCATGGGTTCCCCCCTCAGGAGCATACCGGGCCCTTAGGTCTGTTATGGGTTGTAAGGAGAGCCCCCCTACGCCGAAAAAAAACGGCGTAGGGGGTCCCCCTACAATCCATACCAGACCCGTATCCAAAGCACGCTACCCGGCCAGCCAGGAAGGGAGTGGGGACAAGCGAGCGCCCCCCCCCCCCTCCTGAGCCGTACCAGGCTGCATGCCCTCAACATGGGGGGGTTGGGTGCTCTGGGGCAGGGGGGCGCACTGCGGCCCCCCCACCTCAGAGCACCCTGTCCCCATGTTGATGAGGACAGGGCCCCTTCCCGACAACCCTGGCCGTTGGTTGTCGGGGTATGCGGGCGGGAGGCTTATCGGAATCTGGGAGCCCCCTTTAATAAGGGGGCCCCCAGATACCGGCCCCCCACCCTAAGTGAATGATTATGGGGTACATCGTACCCCTACCCATTCACCTGCAAGAAAAGTGGTAAAAACACAAATAAACCACACAGGGTATTAAAATATTTTATTAGTCTGCTCCGGAGGCCCCCCCTGTCTTCTTTATTAGCTCTTTTACCAGGGGGAGCTTCTTCTTTGACGTCTTCGGGTTGGTGGGGGCCGCCGTCTGGTTCTCTTCCACCGCCGGGGGGGGTCGCTTTTAAAAAAGCCCCCACCCCCCGGCGGGTTTCCTCCGGCGTCTTCGGCGGGGGGGCTTCTTCTTCCGCTATCCCGACGGGTCTTCTCCGCTATCCGGGGGGTCTCCTTCTATGTTCGCCGCTCTCCGCTGTTGACTC
Source organism: Rana temporaria (assembly GCF_905171775.1). Classification (NCBI taxonomy): domain Eukaryota; kingdom Metazoa; phylum Chordata; class Amphibia; order Anura; family Ranidae; genus Rana; species Rana temporaria. Next base: position 136,295,355 of record NC_053489.1, read on the forward strand.
GGCGCACCCCGGTTCTTCGTCTCGCTGTCCGGTCTCTTCTTCCGTGCTGTACGTCTTCTTCGCCTTCCGTGCTGTGAGTTCTTCTTCCGCGCTGTGACGTCATGTTCTTCACTTCTCTTCTTCTCCCGATGTTGACACGCCGGTCCTTCTCGCTGAAATGACGGATGCGCGCCTTGCATCGGACCTATATAGGCCTCACAGTCCCATCATGCTCTGTACCTACCCATGTGATACCTACCACGGAAGAAGAACTCACAGCACGGAAGGCGAAGAAGACGTACAGCACGGAAGAAGAGACCGGACAGCGAGACGAAGAACCGGGGTGCGCCGAGTCAACAGCGGAGAGCGGCGAACATAGAAGGAGACCCCCCGGATAGCGGAGAAGACCCGTCGGGATAGCGGAAGAAGAAGCCCCCCGCCGAAGATGCCGGAGGAAACCCGCCGGGGGGTGGGGGCTTTTTTAAAAGCGACCCCCCCCGGCGGTGGAAGAGAGCCAGACGGCGGCCCCCACCAACCCGAAGACGTCAAAGAAGAAGCTCCCCCTGGTAAAAGAGCTAATAAAGAAGACAGCGGGGGCCTCCGGAGCAGACTAATAAAATATTTTAATACCCTGTGTGGTTTATTTGTGTTTTTACCACTTTTCTTGCAGGTGAATGGGTAGGGGTACGATGTACCCCATACTCATTCACTTAGGGTGGGGGGCCGGTATCTGGGGGCCCCCTTATTAAAGGGGGCTCCCAGATTCCGATAAGCCTCCCGCCCGCATACCCCGACAACCAACGGCCAGGGTTGTCGGGAAGGGGCCCTGTCCTCATCAACATAGGGACAGGGTGCTCTGAGGTGGGGGGGCCGCAGTGCGCCCCCCTGCCCCAGAGCACCCAACCCCCCCATGTTGAGGGCATGCAGCCTGGTACGGCTCAGGAGGGGGGGGGCGCTCGCTCGTCCCCACTCCCTTCCTGGCTGGCCGGGTAGCGTGCTTTGGATACGGGTCTGGTATGGATTGTAGGGGGACCCCCTACGCCGTTTTTTTTCGGCGTAGGGGGGCTCTCCTTACAACCCATAACAGACCTAAGGGCCCGGTATGCTCCTGAGGGGGGAACCCATGCCAGATTTTTATTTAAAATCCGGCGGGGACTTCCCCCTCAGGATTCATAACAAACGCCGCACACGTGTAGAATTGGCGGAAATCCAAGTCGGATCTCCCGTCGCTTCTATGACGCGCTTGCTGGGATGTGCTGTCACTATTCCAGTGAGTGCGAGGTGTCGGCGAGATCTCGGCACCATGTCGCCGAGAATCAGCGCGATGCTGTCGTGCTAAAAACACAATATCACAAACACCTACTGTAGACCCAGAGGCAACTTTACGCCGGGAAAAGCATAATGTAAACGTTGTAACTTTACTGCGTCGGCTGCACGTACGTTCGGGAATTCACGTATCTAGCTAATTTGCATACTCAACAGGAAAATCGATGGAAGCGCCACCTAGCGGGCAAAAAAAAATTGCAGTTAAGATCCGACGGCGTAAGAGACTTACGCCTGTCGGATCTAATGAATATCTATGCGTAACTGATTCTAAGAATCAGTTGCATAGATACGACGGCGCTAGGCAGAGATACGACGGCGTATCTGGAGATGCACCGTCGTATCTCTTTTGAGAATCTGGGCCCTTACATCTAAAATGTTGAGACAGACCTTCATAATGCTTATAGGTAAGCATTAGTGCTTTCACTTAGTTCATATAAACTGATGTAAAATAGCAGAGGGGCAAGCCTAAAGTAAAATGTTGACTATGCTTCAACCCTTTTACACTTAACTACTACTGTACATCAATGGCAGTAACAGCATGCCCCGCTTCCCCCCTTCCCCTCCTTGGTAGTGGTACCCAAGCTCATCACTTGCTTCTTCTATGAGCCCAGAACCTTGGACTGTTTCTAGATAACACTGGTAGATACTGCCTCTCCAGTTTGCCACCAGCTTCTGGACTGCTCCTGTAATGTCATGGCTCTTGTCAGACCTGTCTCAAGACCACAATTACTCTTTCAATTTCCTACACTCAGTCCTTGTGCTGTTTAGCCAAAAACCATAGCATTGTGTACTAAGACTTGGGGGCAACCAGGCAAGCTACAGGCGGAAGAAACACTCGCCAGTTATAGTTCCTGACCTAGGTATTGTAGTAAACACCACACTTTGTTTGGTTTCTCCTATCATCTCTCTTTTCATCTCTCTGACACAAAATTAAAGGGTAGCCTCTCGCCATATTCTGGCTTGATTATTGTAACACATTTCTTTCACTGAATTAACTGGAACCATTCCATAATGGTTTGGAATCAATTTTTTTTTTAAAGTGTTTATGTTTTTCAGGTGCTGTTCTATATCTATTTTTACTGCTATATACAATCCATCAACTGCATTGACCATACATTGACTTCCCCACCAGGCACACCCGAAGGATCAGAACATTCCACTAGCAATGATTTTCCAGCTCGTCAGGTATATTTATCTATCTCCTTAATTGATCTGTCATCTATACATTGTCTATAACAAATATTCCTTCTCTGTAGCTTTCTGGAATACAGGAGCGAAGAGATAGCAGTTGGGCACAAGGATCTAGGCAGCAGCAGGCAGATAGAGAAGCCCTTGACCAAATGGATCATAGATGCATCGATTTGATAAGGAAAGTTCACCAACAAATCAAGCCCTGGTTGAACAAGGTCAATTTTCTGTTCCTCATGGTTCACCAGTATACCAACCAACTGTGCCATGTCCATCTGATTCCTACCCGCTAGCCACAGCTCCTCCACAACACCCCCCTCCTCCTTACTATTCAAATGCCTTTACCTACACCTTTCAAGTAATCCCCCAAAAATTAAAATTCTTAAATATTTATTAGGGGCACAAAATCAGTAATTGCTCCTATGTGGCACATGGTTAATACCCTATTTGGTCTTTGCTGCCACTTAGACTTACCTGGTCATCTTTGGCCCTTAAAATCACCCTGCTTATGCAGCTGGTTTTGAGTAAACCAAGGAGCTACCTGGTGTTTACTATTGCATTGTTCTTTTTAAACTATCAGATGTCAAACACTGATTGAAATGCTACATTGCATCGGGTTGTTCTGACTCACAAACCACTATCTGTTTCAGGGCAGCTTTTAAGTTTTCTTCCTAAAGAACCTGGTACTGGTAGTCTGGGTCACTGTCAGCTACTTGGGTCTGCGGAAGGGAGGGGCCCTGTACCCCCAAACACCTTGGGCCTCTAAATCTTCCAATCCTACAGAAAAATTGTCTTCAATATATATCCAAGTGGGGGGACATCTGTTGGTATTTAAAGCGGAGGTTCACTCAGAGAGTAGAGACATATGCTTAGAGGTGTTCCAGGACCTGTGTTACAGGTTAGTGACCCCAGATGTGGAACGTCTATCTACCAGGTTCTACAACAAACATGATAAGTTTCTCACCAGATTCAGAGATCAACTGGGGGAAACAGTGAATGGGGCAAATCCACAAAAAACCTGCCTAACTTAACTTTTAGCAGTTAAGTTACACTGGCGGAAAATTTCTACCTAAGTGCCCGATCCACAAAGCACTTACCTAGAAATTTTCGGCTGTGTAACTTAAGTGCCTCCGTCGCAAGGCGGTCTTCTCATCCAGGGGGCAATGACAATTTAAATGAGGCGCGCTCCCGCGCCGGACGTTCTGCGCATGCGTGTGACGTCATTTTTCCCGACGGGCAGCACGCGAAATTACGTTACGTCGGGCTTTGTGGATTGCGACGGGACAATAAAGTTGCGTCAGGTAAAAAAAAAGTTACGCGGCGAAAAATAAAATTTGAAATTTAAAAAAAATAGCGGCAATCGAAAAAAAGGTATGTTTTTACAAGGTGTAAACAGTTTACACCTTGTAAAAGCATCCCTAATTTTACGCATGCAAAACGTAACTTACGCAGAAAACACAAAGCTAAAAAGCTTTGTGGATCTGCCTAAGTACTCATTTGCATACGCAAAGCGGCATTTCGACTCAAAATGCCCCCAGCGGCGGATGCGGTACTGCATCTTAAGATCTGACAGTGTAAGTGTCTTACAGATGTCAGATCTTATGCCTATCTTTGGAAAAATCCTTCTGTGGATCAGTTCCAAAGATAGGCACAGAGATACGCAGGCTGAACAGCAGTTCCGCCTGCGTATCTCTTTTGAGGATTTGGCCCAATGTTCTGGAAGCTCCATGGAATCAGTACAGCCTGATCTACGCTTTTCTACACTTGGAAGGCATACTTCGCCTAGTGTGAGAAAATAATGTTTTAGCCCAGGAAATTCTCTGTGGGATGAATCCTGACTCTTTTGCAATCAAGTATGAATCAGAATTTGGCCCTAAAAAGAATGAAGGGACAAATACTGTATCTGTCTTTGAAAGCTGATTCCAAATACCACTATCCTCCTATTCTTTCATCAGGGCTTTTGTTTTTCATAGGGCTCCAACAGTGCAACATACTGTAGCTCCACTGGATCAAAATTGTGTTCTGTCAGTTCCCAAAGACAGCACTTTGAACCATTTAGCGATATTCCCCTTTCCATTCTCACGCACAAGGTTGGGTTCCTTGTCACCATCACCTCTGCAAGATGCATGTTCTTTATGGTAAAATGAAGGCTTTTTGGTCTTGCACAAGGATAAGGCAGTATTGAGGCCCGAGCCTCCTTCCCTCCCAAAGGAATTTTGTCTTTCACTTCGACATGAAATCTGGAAACCCCTTTTAACAATAGGAAGACATAAAGATTCTGGCCCCCTATGTGAATGGGTAATGGGGTACAAAGCACCCTTAATCTTTCACAATTTTTTTTAAAATAAACACATTGGGCCAGATTCACATAGCCCGGGTGCAGCGTAACGTAACCGATTTAGGCTACACCGCCGCAAATTTTCTGTCTAAGTGCCCGATCCACAAAGCACTTACCTGGAAATTTGCGGCGGTGTATCCTAAATCCGTCCGGCGCAAGGCGGGCCAATTCAAATGGGGCGGGTACCATTTAAATTAGGCGCGCTCCCGCGCCGGACGTACTGCGCATGCTCCCGACGCAAATTTCCCGACGTGCTTTTGTCTTTTCACTTGTCTTGTTTTGTCTTTCACTTCGACATGAAATCTGGAAACCCCTTTTAACAATAGGAAGACATAAAGATTCTGGCCCCCTATGTGAATGGGTAATGGGGTACAAAGCACCCTTAATCTTTCACAATTTTTTTTAAAATAAACACATTGGGTCAGATACACATAGCCCGGGCACAGCGTAACGTAACCAATTTAGGCTACACCGCCGCAAATTTTCTGTCTAAGTCCCCGATCCACAAAGCACTTACCTGGAAATTTGCGGCGGTGTATCCTAAATCCGTCCGGCGCAAGGCGGGCCAATTCAAATGGGGCGGGTACCATTTAAATTAGGCGCGCTCCCGCGCCGGACGTACTGTGCATGCTCCCGACGCAAATTTCCCAACGTGCTTTGCGCGAAATTACGACGCGCCAACGTTTTGTGAATCGCGACGTGAAAAAAAGACTTGCGCCGGGAAAAAAAAAAAATTCAAAAAAATTCAAAAGCGATGCGGGAAAGACGGGTATACTTTTACATGGTGTAGTAAGTTTACACTTTGTAAAAGGTGCCCTATCTTTGCGACGGCAAACTAACACTTGCGGCGACGTAACAACGGGAAAAAGTTTCGTGGATCGCCGTAACTGCTAATTTGCATACCTGACGCTGGTTTACGACGCGAAAAACAACCACCAGCGGCGGCCGCGGTACTGCATCCTAAGATCCGACAGTGTAAAACTATTACACCTGTCGGATCTTAGGGATATCTATGCGTAACTGATTCTATGAATCAGTCGCATAGATAGAAACAGGGATACGATGGCGTATCAGCAGATACGCCGTCGTATCCCTTTTGTGAATCTGGCCCATTGCCACAGTATTTGGCAAGTCTTTTTTTAAACAATTAAATAAAAGTACCATGATGTACATCTAATATAAATGACATCATCCAGCAATGCAGGTCCATGTCATCACAATGCCTGATGCCCATCGACCCCTGGAAAGAAATAAAAATGAAGATCCACCAACACTTACCTGCTCCTGTCGAATCGAGAACTCATCCTTATTTAAAAGATATTTAAGTCTTGACCATACTACATACATGACGCATCAGATAAATTGTTCATTGCATGCACTCCCTTATCACTCTAAATTGTGAAGATTTACTTTGCAATGTGAATTTTCACTAAGCTTAGTGAATGATGTGAAGCTAAAAAAAAAAATTCACTTTGTAAAGAATACCCAATCATGTGCATGGAAAATGAAAAAAAAAACTATAGTTTCCCTTTAAATTTAAAGTTGCTCTAAAAAGTTTTTTTTACAAACAGGAAAAAATCACAGTCACACTGCTGAATATTATCTAAATGAATCAATATGTTCTCTGAATTGCATTTTTTAGAAGTTACTGCAGCAGTATTTCGTTATCAATAATCTTTCAGTCTATTGTGACATAAATTTCAAATGACAAATTCACAAAATAAGAGCAGAACTATTCAGCAAGGAAAAAATATATATGCTACAAATTGGATGGAAAAACTTCTCATTGCATATACTATTACTGTATGAACTAAGCAAGACGTTTTCATGTGGGCTAAATATACTGTATATATCATTTTTATATTAAACAGTGGGTACAGTACATCTTATTTAATATTTTAAAGTGGTCAGCTTTATTTTTTTGTCAAGTTTCTCTTTACTGTACAAGGTAAAGTACTTGAAAGCCAATATAGCCCAGTGCCAGGAAAAAAATAACTTTTTTCTAGGGTGATCTTACTTTTTATGTTTGTAGGTTTGATTTTCTAAAGGAGCAAGGCCGTCCACTTAAAAAAGGTAGAGTATACTTTGCAAAGTGAATTTTAATTTGGCTTGGTAAATAAAATGAAGCTCTGTTTACCCTAAATACCCAATTATGCGCAAGAAAAATGTAAAATTAGATTTTGCTCCACATAATTGGAAGGTTGAAGTGAATTTTACCAAGCAATGAAAAGTAAAAATGTACTTAAGTGAACAGACTGTATTATTTTTAGTATATTACCCCAATGAGCAAGGTACAATGATGTAAATAATTAGGCTACAATACAAAGTTTCACCATTGGATGATGATGCAGACAAAGGCCCAGATTCAGGTAGAGCCGCGCAATATTTGCGTGGGCAAAGGGCAACGATTTTTGCTCTGCGCCCACGCAAATATTTCGATTTGCCCGCGATTCACGGAGCAGTAGCTCCGTAAATTGCGCGGGCGCTATGCTAATTTGCCCTGCGTAAGGGCGCCTAATGTTAATGATCCCGCCGGGGGCGGGAATCATTTAAATTAGGCGCGCTCCCACGCCGAGCGAACAGCGCATGCTCCGTCGGGAAACTTTCCCGATGTGCATTGCGGCAAATGACGTCGCAAGGACGTCATTTGCTTCTAAGTGAACGTGAATGGCGTCCAGCGCCATTCACGAATCACTTACGTAAACGACGTGAAATTCAAATTTCACGAGCGGGAAGGGCGGCTATACTTTAGCATTGGCTGCCCCTACTATGAGAAGGGGCAGCCTTACGCTAAAGCCGCCGTACGGAAACTCCGTACCTGGCGTGCGCTGGGCCCGGGCAAGTTTTGTGAATCGGTGATAGTATGCTATTTGCATACTGTACGCCGATCACAATGGCCGCGCCCCCTAGCGGCCAACACAAGAATGCAGCCTAAGATATGAAGGCATAAGGAGGCTTATGCCTGTCATATCCTAGGCTGCAGTCCGCGTAGCGATGTTCCTGAATCAGGGGCATTCGCTACGCGGGAGCAAAACAGCTATTGCGCCGCGCAACAGCTTCTTGAATCTGGGCCAAAATCTGCAATTAAATGCCTAGATTAACCACTTTAGCTCCGGAAGGTTTTAGCCTCTTCCTGACCAGGCCAATTTTTGCGATACTGCACTGCGTTGCTTTAAATGACAATTGCACGGTGACGCGACGCTGTACCAAAATAAAAAAGGATGTTCCCACAAATAGATCTTTCGTTTTAGTGGTATTTGATCACCTCTGCGGTTTTTATTTTTTGCACTATAAACAAAAAAAATCAATTAAAAAAAAAATATATTTTTTTTTACTTTCTGCTATAAAACACATCCAATAAATAAATAAAAAATAAAAAATGTCTTCATCAGTTTAGGCCAATATGTATTCTGCTATATGCTTTTGGTAAAAAAAATCCCAATAAGTGCATATTGATTGGTTTGCGCAAAAGTTATAGCGTCTACAAACTATGGGATATATTTATTGACAGAGCCCAAAAATGGAACTTTCGCTTTTCGAAATCTCCACCCTTTACCTTAAGGGTTACTTGCCACCAGTTGCCCCACCCAACCTCTACCCTGCCCTGCCCCTAATTATGCCCCTAAACATGCCCTCCTAAATTATCTCATGAAAATACACTTAAATGTTTTTATTTGACTTGAGTTATAAAAATAAATATGAACAGCAACTTTATCAGTGCCCATCAATGCAACTTCACCAGTGCCCATCTAGGCTGCGTGATCAATGTCCATCAATGCAGTGTGACCAGTACCCACCAATGCAGCCTTACCTGTGCTCATCATTGCAGGATGATCTGTGCCCATCAATGTAGCCTCACCTGTGTTTACCATTGCAGCGTGACCTGTGCCCATCATTGCAGCGTGACCTGTGCCCATCATTGCAGCGTGACCAGTGCCCACCAATGCAGCGTAACCTGTGCCCATCATTGCAGCATGATCTGTGGCCCTCATTGCAGCCTTTACCTGTGCCCATCATTACAGTGTGACACCTGTGCAGAGGAAGAGAGAGGGTGGCCGGCTCATCACAGAGCGGGGATTTCCTGCCGTAACAGATTACATTTGAATTGCCATCCACTCGCGGTCACACACAGTCCTGCCTCCTGACCCAGCGCCTCTGACAGACAGAACTCTGATCCAATGCTGGGATGTGTTCTGTCTGTCACAGGTGCCGAGTCAGGAGGCAGGACTGTGTGTGACCGCGAGCGGACGGCAATTTAAATGTAAGCTGTTACTACAGGCAATACCCGCTCTGTGATCCGGACAGCTCGCCTCTTCCTCCCTAGAGGGTGCTTGCCCCCACCATCATTCAAGAGGCAGCCCACGCTCAGCAGAAACCATTTTCCACTGGCAAAATGCAAGTTTGAGGGCGATGTACAGGTATGTGATTTTGCTTTTCAGGGCCCATGCCGCATTATATGTATGTTTTTTTTTAAATGACATTTAAAAAATATAAGAGCATATGAATGAGCTGTGTCTCAATGATCATAAGTTGGAGGTTCAAGACAGACAAAATATTTTTTTAAAATCCAAAACAGACTGTCAATGTGGTGGCTGCAACGATGTGGACCCTCTAGGCTACACTGCAAGGGATACTCCAAAGATAAATGGTGTGCTTGCCCAAGAAGGGTTGGCTGGCGCTTGGTTCAAAGTAAAGCAGGGCACAACAGTCAGATGGAATCAGGTAAGAGAAGAAAACACTGGATTCTGATAGAGAAGATGGATTTCTCTGCGAGATGGACCCAGGTCACAACCCCCAGGTTCACTTTACTCAAGACCAGGAACTCAAAGACAAAATGGGATCATGAGGTAGGTTCTAAAACAGATAGGTACACACGGTCGTTTTTCGGCATGAAAAAAAAAAAGTTTTAAAAAAAAGTCATTTTAAAAGATCATGTGTGGGCTTCACATCGTTTTTCAGCTTCTGAAAAACGAAAAAATAAATTTGAACATTTTTTAATGTCGTTTTTTAAAATGTTGTTTTTCGGGTTCAAAAAAATTATCGCGTGTGGGCTAAAACGACGTTTAAACCCAGAAGCGAATTATGAGATGGGAGCGCTCGTTGTGGTAAAACTACCAATCATAATGGAGTAAGCACATTCATCACGCTGTAACAGACAAAAAAGCGCAAATCGTCTTTTACTAACAAGGAATCCGCTAAAAGCAGCCCAAAGGTGAATAGAACTTCCCCTTTAGAGTGCCGTTGTACGTGTTGTACGTCACCGCGCTTGTGGTGTGTGGGCAACATCGTTTTTAATGATGAAGTTGGAAAAACTTTGTTTTTTCGACATGCTGAAAAACTTTGTTTTTTTTCATGCCGAAAAAAGACCGTGGGGCAGATTCATATACAATGGTGCAGATTTGCACCGGCGTGGTGCATCATTTTTAGACTACACCGGTCCAGCGCGGAGAGGCAGGTGATTCAAGAAACTTTTTTTGTCTACGATGCCCCAGCGGGGCGGATTTTAGACGGCGTAAGGCGGGGTAAGGCCAACTGGGAGTCACCCTATGCTAATGAAGTGCCGACCGTGGCGCAGGGGTCACGCCGGGGCGCATCTTAGACCGCACATGCTCAGTGACATCCAGGGGTAAATGCCCCAATCTGCACATGCTCAGAACTGCGCTCCGGCGTGATCCCTGAGCTACGCCGACCCACTACCAAAGCCTAGTCCATGAATCAGCCCAGACTTCCACCCTGCAGGTGCAAATGTACTGAAGCTTTTTTTTTCTAAGCTAGGTCGTTTGCATTGTGGTGGGGCAGTTATGGCTGATGAGGAATCCTCAGGTGGGCGGATGACCAATTTCAGCCCAGAGGAGAGGGCTGCAATTATTGAGGGCCTCTCCCAACATGGGGACCGCCTCTATGTGTTGTCCATCAAGTGTTGTTGCTCAGTTCGTTTGTAATGCTGCTGCTTTAGCTGCTCTCCAGCTGACCTCTGCAAGTTTGGTGCAAAGTTACCCCTGCTTTTATGAGGGGTAACTTTGCACCGGAAATTTCAGCTCCGCTCACCGGGAGTAGCCTGCGCCGGACAAGCTTAAGTTGATGAATCGGCCCAAAAACCTAATTTGCATATTTAAAACAAAAAAAACATGGCCACGCCAGATCGGACCAGCGTAAATCTGCACCAACGCCGCGCCGGCGTGGAAAGGTTACACCGAGGCGATGAAGTCTATTTGGAGGCGTAATCTGGTTCTCTGGGTAAGGCGCAGCGATCCGCCGGCGCAAATCTGCACTTACGCCGTGCATCTACCAAAAAAACGGTGTAAGTGCTTTATGAATCTGGCCCCGTGTGTACGCGGCATGAGGGTCAGGGAAAGTATTATGCCGCGTACACATGACCGTTTTTCGGGTTGTAAAAAATGACATTTTTTTTAATGTCATTAAAAACGATCGTGTGTGGGCTCCAGAGCATTTTTCACGATGTAAAAAATGGCCATTAAAAATTTAGAACATGCTCTAATTTTTCACGTCGTTTTTAACGTTGTCGTTTTCAACGTTGTAAAAAATGGTCGTGTGTGGGCTCTAACGACGTGAAAAAAAAACGTGCATGCTCAGAAGCAAGTTATGAGACGGGAGCGCTTGTTCTGGTAAAACTAGCGTTCGTAATGGAGTAAGCACATTCATCACGCTGTAACAGAGAGAAAAGCGGACGAGGAAGCCTGTTGCTCTGATTGGCTGCAGCATGTCTGGCAAGCAGATAGTAGATAGGCTGTAGAAATACATGCAGGAACACCAGACCAAAATCACATTAAAGAGATCATTATAACTGTTGGTAAAAAAGTTATAGAAAAGCAACCAACACGTTTTGGGAATCAACACCTCCCCGCCTTCATCACTCTCTACATGGAGTAACAACTTGACAGCAATTTCTTGGCTCTTTTAGCAAGATTTGGTTTAGAGCTCATTTCTGTATTTCTGTGGTTTGAACTACTATTGGGTGCGCATCAAAGGAAGCCTTGCGTTTCCTTTACCTTACTTGATGTTTTAATGAAAACAAGTTTAAATGTCTGATAAACCATTAGAAAACTAGTTGTAAAACTTTTCCCAAAGCCGTTTATGCAAAGTTTAAAGCTTTTTTAGTTTAGATCTCCATATAACCAATTAATTTGTCCTGGGACTTTAAATGAGGCACGGCACATACGACTCCTTCTTCCTCTAGTCACTGCTGACAGGGCATAACTAGAGGAGAGCCAATAAGCAGGGGGGTCTGTGATTATAATAAATGCAGTTATTAGTGCAGAACCATCAACGATGCCTGCTAGAGCCCCCCAGTGATGCCCACCTGTGCCCACAAGTGATGCCCATCTGTGTCCAGCAGTAATTCTCACCTGTGCCACCTATCAGTGGCCATTAAGGCTGCCCATCAGTGCCGCCTATCAGTGCCCATCAGTGCTGCATATCAGGGCCACCTATTAGTGCTCATTAGCTGCATATCAGTGCCACCTATCAGTGCCCATCAGTGCTGCATATCAGTGCCGCCTATTAGTGCTCATTAGCTGCATATCACTGCCGCCTAGCAGCCTCATCAGCGCACAGGGAGAAAATTTACTTATTTACATTTTGTAACAGTAACTAAAAAAAGCTTTATTTTTATTTTTCAAAAGTTTTGGTCTTTTTTCATTTGTTTAGCAAAAAAAAAAAAAACTTAGTGGTGATTAAATGCCACCAAAAAAAAGCTCTGTCTATCTATAAAAAAAAAAGTATTTGGGTACAGCATTGCATGACCGCGCAATTGTCATTTAACCACTTAACCCCCGGACCATATTGTACTTTTTGCGATTCGGCACTGCGTCGCTAACTAACAATTGCGCGGTCGTGCGACGTGGCTCCAAAACAAAATTGGCGTCCTTTTTTCCCCCACAAATAGAGCTTTCTTTTGGTGGTATTTGATCACCTCTGCGGTTTTTGCGATATAAACAAAAATAGAGCGACATTTTTGAAAAAAAATGAATATTTTTTACTTTTTGCTGTAATAAATATCCCCCAAAAATATATAAAAAAAAATGTTTTTCCTCAGTTTAGGTCGATACGTATTCTTCTACATATTTTTCGTAAAAAAAAATCGCAATAAGCGTTTATTGATTGGTTTGCGCAAAGGTTATAGCGTTTACAAAATAGGGGGTATTTTTATGGCATTTTTAGTAATATTTTTTTTACTAGTAATGGAGGCGATCAGCGATTTTTTTCGGTACTGCGACATTATGGCGGACACTTTTGACACATTTTTGGGACCATTGGCATTTTTATAGCGATCAGTGCTATAAAAATGCATTGGATTACTATAAAAATGCCACTGGCAGTGAAGGGGTTAACACTAGGGGGCGAGGAAGGGGTTAAGTATGTCCCTGGGTGTGTTCTTACTGTGGGGGGGGGGGGTGGCCTCACTAAGGGAAATCACTGATCTTCTGTTCATACATTGTATGAACAGGGGATCAGCATTTCCCCCCCTGACAGGACCAGGAGCTGTGTGTTTACAGCTCTGTAACGAGCGATCGCGCCCGCCGGGCACGCGCACGGGAGTCAGGGGCGAGCAGGGAGCGCGCGCGCCCCTAGTTCCCTGCGAGAGAGCCGACGTAGAGCTATGGGCTCTCGCGCAGGAGAGCCAACCTGCCACCGTAGAATGACGGCAGGCAGGTCGGCAAGTAGTTAAAGTGCCACAACATCGAAAGCTGAAAAATGGCCTGGGTAGGAAGGGGTGAAAGGGTCTTGTATTGAAGTGGTTAAGTATGCATATAGTGATAAATGAATAATGAAACCAAAATAGGCAATAAGCAACAACAATAACGTGCAATGCTGGCTGCAAAATAACAGTGAATAGGGCAAACATATAGTGAGCACATCACTGGGTGCACCAGGCCACATTTTGTTGTTAGTTTCTTATAATGCCCTCTGAAATCTACATTAGAGGATGTTAGAGAAGTGCCTTGCAAGCTTTAGGAAGGTGATTGTGTTGCCTCCTGAAAGTCAGTTTTTTTTTGGTGAATGGTGATTTGCAATGTGATTTTACACAGCAACTGGTTGCAGTGAGGTCCGAATTACCTCAATGAGCGATTTGACAAGCCTGTCAAACTCTGCAAGCTATGTTATATTTTAGAAGTTTTGCCTCATGACTACAGCATTTGTCCAGTCCCCTCTGGCTCAAGTACCTGTTTTTACTGCCTCCTTGTCACCTGTCTAAACAAGCCCTTACTCATTGTAATGTGCCAGACCAGGCTATCTTACTTAACATTAATTTCTTTACTGCTGATTAGGGATGAGCCGAACACCCCCCCTGTTTGGTTTGCACCAGAACCTGCGAACACACCAAATGTTCGTGTGAACTTTAAAACCCCATTAGTGCTAATTTTAAAGGCTTATATGCAAGTTATTGTCATAAAAAGTGTTTGGGG